>NC_063438.1:14990069-15320880 GCF_020379485.1 Brassica napus
ACCATAATAACAAGTACTTTGTTAAACCCCGCGTCTTCTTTATTACCCGTTTTCCGATCAAACTTGGCTCCCCACCGTGGGGCATTTTTTTAGCAAAGTAACGTTAGTACTATGGTTGTCAGCAACGACAGTTCTTCGTCAGGCGAGGAGCGCGAAGCTCTCGAGGTGATGTCGGCTCCCGAGGTAACACCTACGCCTACACCAGTAACTCCGCTCCCCCCTTCCTGCGTCTATGGAAACCATCTTGGCACGCCTCGCCCTGCAAGAAGCGGCGCAGAAGGCGGCGGTCGACCAAATCACAGCGATAGCAAAAATACTCGCCCCTTTCGCTGCAAACGCCGAAGCTTCAACGGCGCAGTAACCGTCGACACCTGTTCGCCACACTGAACGAACCACCAACGTAGCACCTGCCGCGGATAACAACAACCAGAGCGCTGTAACAACAACCAGAGCGCCGGTAACGACATCAACGCAGACACCGCAAGCGAGCTAGCCGCGTTGAAACAGTCGGTCCTCGACATCAACTCAAAGATCCACCAGGTGACGACCTCGGCGCCCCCAAATCGAGCACGTACTCGCGGAATCTATTCGCACACCACTTCACGCAAAGGGTCACCGCGTACGGCTCCAGAAGATGGAGAAACTTCGTCTTCCAACCTTCAAGGGTCTCTCCGACCCTTCTACTCATGTCACGTCCTTCAACATAGCGATGCGACGCGCAAATCTGACCGAAGAAGACAAAGACGCCGGCTTTTGCCAACTCTTTGTCGAAACCCTAGAAGGACCGGCTCTTACTTGGTTCACAGGCCTCAGAGAAAACTCCGTCGATTGTTTCCACGACCTCTCGACGGCCTTCCTGAAGAATTATATCATGTTCACCAACCAAGAAACGACCGTGTCCGACTTGTGGAACCTCACTCATACCAGCGGCCAAAGCCTCCGCGACTTCATGGAGAAATTCAAGGCTATCGTCTCGAAAGTTGATATTCCTGATCCTATCGCTGTCGAGTCTCTGATGAACACTTTGCACGTTGACTCCACGTTCCATCAGGATCTTTACCGATACCCGACGAAATCTGTGTCTGACGCCATCGCTCGCTCGTCGAACAAACTTCATCCGCATGGAAGAAGACACAAGAGCAAAGTTTGCAAAAGAAGCAGCAGCGAAGCAGCGACCCCCCGAACAAACGACACCCGCCCTGAGCCCCGCCAGCACTCATCCGGTGGGAACACCACTCAGAAGCGAGGCTACGTTAGCTCGGTCGACGACGAGGAATCGCCAAAACAGCAGCCGTCACGCGAGAGAAAGCCTGGAACCACTGGGATCGAGACTCCGCCTCGAAGCAATCAAAGTCGTCCGAACAACGAGTTCAAACTCCGAGGAGCCAAAGAAATGGTGCCTCTACCACAAAAGGGATTCCCATGATACGAAAGAGTGCAAAGTCCTCATCGGGCAATTTTCGACGGGATCACTAACGGGACAATTCAATGCCCACCTCTCCAACGACACCGAAAAACACCAAAAGTTGGAGTAAGAACAAGGAGAAGAAGGCACAGAAGTCTCAACAGAACACGGCCC
Source organism: Brassica napus (assembly GCF_020379485.1). Classification (NCBI taxonomy): domain Eukaryota; kingdom Viridiplantae; phylum Streptophyta; class Magnoliopsida; order Brassicales; family Brassicaceae; genus Brassica; species Brassica napus. Next base: position 14,991,649 of record NC_063438.1, read on the forward strand.
CCAGCGAGGAAAGAGCGAGCCCTGAGCGCACTCCTGTCAACAACGTCGGCCCCGCCAACGATTCATCAGAAGACGAACATCCGCGTCGCCGGCGACGAGTGGAAGTCATACTCTCTCACCCTTTGACTCCTCTGACGACGACTCCTCGACAATGCAACCAGATTTACGCGATAAACTGAACAGCAAAGTCGAGCAATCTCTCACTTCCCCGACAACAGACAAAGATCTGCGCACCCTATTGAAGCGAAAGAACGCTACGAACGAACACGTAGGAAGCGCCGACCTCCGCGCGACCATCTCAAAATCCAGCGCCAGGAGAATAGGTCAAAACGGCGACCTTCGCGACCAGCTCAATTCAAAGGCCGATGACCTGAGAATCCAACTCAACCGTTCAAAAGGGTCCGATCTGCGACGACGTCTCGAATCAAAAAAGAAAAAGCCCGCAAAAACTCTTCAATTCGAGAACACAACCGATGACTTAAGGAAGCAACTCGAATCAATGCGAGCTACCCGCAATCCGCACATTAGCGTAATCATGGGAGGATCACCTCCTTGCGGCGACTCAGTTCGAGCTGTCAAAGACTACAAACAGACAAGCCACCACCTCCAAGAAGTGGCCGCCTCCAGTCGAAAATGATCACCAGATCACTTTTTCGGCACTGGATACCAAGGGCGTCCATACGCCACACAACGATCCTCTCCTCGTCGACCTCGACATCGGAGAATGCCTAGTCGCAAAAGTCCTTATCGACACCGGCAGCTCAGTCGATCTCATCTTTCGCGACACACTCGACAAAATGGGAGTCGATTTGAGAGATATGAAGCCTTCCTCTCGCACGCTCACTGGCTTCAACGGGCCTCGGAGCAAATGATCGGAACAATTCGTCTTCCAGTATACGCAGGTGGTATAACCCGTACCGTCAAGTTCTCCGTCATCCGAGCCAAAGCACCCTACAATGCCATCCTCGGAACACCATGGTTGCATTCCATGAAAGCCGTTCCCTCGACGTACCATCAATGCGTCAAGTTTCCCGGCAAAGACGGAAAAAACACAGACGATTCGGGGAGATCAACAAGCCGCGAGAGAACTGCTGATTGCAACCGTAAAGATGCAGCAACAGGCTTCCCTCGTCAACTCCGTCAGTAAACCACTCAGCAAGATATACCCCCAGAAGGAGGAAGTTCGCGAAGTCGCAATCGATGAATCCGACCCAACGAAAATCATCCGAGTTGGCGTCTACCTGTCCGACGACATATGTTCAAAGATCATCTCTTTCATCAAAGACAACGCTTCAACGTTCGCCTGGAAGACCTCCGGACATGAAGGGGATCGACCCCGCAGTTACCTCCCATGAACTGCACGTCGACCCGACTTTCAAACCCATCCGACAGAAGCGACGCAAACTCGGTCCAGAAAGATCTAAGGCAGTGAACGACGAAGTCGACCGGCTCCTCGACGCGGGTTTTATTACCGAAGTTCGATACCCTGAATGGTTAGCCAACCCGGTCGTCGTCAAGAAGAAGAACGGCAAATGGCGCATATGCGTCGATTTCACGGACCTCAACAAGGCATGCCCAAAGGATAGTTACCCACTCCCTCACATCGATCGTCTCGTCGAATCAACCGCTGGTAACGAACTCCTAACCTTCATGGACGCTTTCTCGGGCTACAACCAGATCTTGATGCATCCCGATGATCGCGAGAAGACAGCATTCATCACCGACAGAGGGACTTATTGCTACAAGGTGATGCCCTTCGGGCTAAAAAACGCCGGTGCGACTTATCAGCGACTCGTTAACCGAATGTTCGCTGATCAGCTTGGCAACACCATGGAAGTGTACATCGACGATATGTTGGTCGAATCGCTCAAGGCCGACGACCACCTAAATAACTTACGCGACTGCTTCAAGATCTTGAACGACTATGGGATGAAACTCAACCCGACCAAATGTACCTTCGGTGTCACCTCTGGGGAATTCCTCGGCTACATCGTCACTCAGCAAGGAATCGAAGCTAACCCCAAGCAGATCTCGGCGATTCTCGACCTTCCAAGCCCGAAAAACAGCCGCGAAGTGCAGCGACTAACCGGACGCATAGCAGCTCTCAACAGGTTCATCTCGCGATCGACCGACAAGTGTCTTCCCTTCTACGAGCTACTAAGGGGAAACAAGAGGTTCGTCTGGGATGAAAAATGCGAAGAGGCATTCAATCAACTCAAGCATTATCTCACGACCCCACCCGTGCTATCGAAGCCAGAAGCCGGCGACACACTATCTCTCTACATCGCCGTCACATCCTCCGCCGTCAGCAGCGTATTGATTCGAGAAGATAGGGGAGAACAGAAACCAATCTTTTACACAAGTAAAAGAATGACGGAGCCTGAGACGAGATATCCAACACTCGAAAAGATGGCCCTAGCTGTCGTCACCTCGGCAAGAAAACTGCGACCCTACTTCCAGTCGCACACGATCGAAGTACTGTCCAACCAACCACTCAGAACGGTTATGCAAAATACTAACCAATCGGGGCGGTTGACCAAATGGGCGATGGAGCTGAGCGAACATGACATCGTATACAAGAATCGCACAGCAGCAAAGTCACAAGTCCTTGCCGACTTCTTGATCGAGTTGACGCCAGAGCTGGAGCAAGACCTCATCCTACCAAGTGTAAACTGGATCCTCCACGTCGACGGTTCATCCACGAGTAAAGGATCAGGAGCAGGAGTGCAATTGCAATCACCAACAGGAGAACTCATTCGGCAGTCATTCAGTTTCGGTTTCGCGGCATCAAACAACGAAGCCGAGTACGAATCCCTCATCGCGGGGCTCCGTCTCGCCAAGGCGGTGAAAGCCAAACGAATCAGCGCTTACTGCGACTCTCAACTCGTCGTAAGCCAATACCTCGGTGATTACGACGTCCGCAACGAAAGGATGGACGCCTACCTCAAACTCGTCCAGGACCTTACGCGAGACTTCGAGTTCTTCGAACTCACGAAGGTTCCTCGCGGAGAAAATGTTTGTGCCGACGCCCTCGCCGCTCTGGGAAGCAAGCTACACGACCAGGTCAAAAGGACAATCCCGATCCACAAAATCGAGAAACCAAGCATTGACACGAAGGCAGAACAGGCCGCGATTATAGCAGCGATCAACGACGCGATGGACATTGACGAAGTGGAATCTCCCTCGCCAGATGATCACCCAACAGATTGGCGTAAGGAACTCATCGATTACCTCGCGGAAGGTTTACTGCCCGTCGAAAAATGGGACGCCCGGCGACTGAAACGACGCAGCGCACACTACGTCGTCATGGACGGGGAACTACACCGATGGACTGCAACAAAGGTACTACTCAAGTGTATCGCCGGCGAAGAAACGAGACTCGTCATGGCCGAAACACACGAAGGAGCAGCAGGCAACCACTCGGGCGGGCGAGCTCTCGCACTAAAAGTTAAAAACCTCGGATTCTACTGGCCAACCATGAACGCCGACTGCGAGACATACGCGCGCAAATGCGATAAATGCCAGCGTCACGCCAAAACCATACACAGCCCAACGGAGTTTCTCCACACCTTGACTGCTCCATACCCATTTATGCGATGGGGAATGGACATCATTGGTCCGATGCCGGCATCCCGACAAAAGAAGTTCATCCTGGTCCTCACCGATTACTTCACCAAATGGGTTGAAGCCGAAGCCTACGCCAGCATAACCGACAAGGAGGTACAAAACTTCGTCTGGAAGAACATAATCTGCCGACACGGGCTCCCATACGAGATAATCACGGACAACGGTTCGCAATTCATCTCGCATCATTTCAAGGGCTTCTGCGACAGATGGTGCATTCGACTCAACATGTCGACACCGAGAAACCCGCAAAGTAATGGTCAAGCCGAATCGACGAACAAGACCATCATAGACGGTCTGAAGAAACGACTCGACTTAAAGAAAGGTTGCTGGGCAGACGAACTAGATGGTGTCCTGTGGTCTCACAGAACCACTCCTCGCGGAGCGACGAAGACTACACCCTTCTCAATGGCCTACGGCGTCGAGGCAATGGCTCCCGCAGAAGTGAACGTGACGAGTCTGCGCCGATCGCGAATGCCACAGAACGCTGAACTCAACCGCGATATGCTCCTCGACGCACTCGACGACATCGAGGAAAAGCGCGACCAAGCGTTACTCCGTATCCAGAATTACCAGCATCAAATCGAGAGCTATTACAACAAAAAGGTCAAGTCGCGTCCTCTCGAAATGGGCAACCTTGTCTTAAGAAAGGTCTTCGAAAACACTAAGGAGTGGAAAGCCGGCAAGCTCGGAGCCAACTGGGAAGGACCATACAAGATAGTCGAAGTCATCAAGCCCGGAGTATACCGCCTCGAGACTTCAACAGGCGAAGCAGTACCGAGAGCCTGGAACTCCAAACATCTCCGCCTCTTCCATCCTTAGTCAAGAAAAACACCAACCCGAGTAAATGCGCCACAAAGGCCACTTTTACTCGCAATCTATTGATCGAGTAAATGCGCCACACAAAAAAAAAAAAAAAAAAAGAGTAAATGCGCCCCAAAGGCCACTTTTACTCGCAAAAAAAAAAAAAAAAACGAGTAAATGCATCACAAAGGCCACTTTTACTCGCAATCTAAGAACTACGAATGGCTTGATTCCCGCAAAGGGATACGTAGGCAGCCCAAAGAAAAAGGGTCCAGCCGAAATAAAAAAAAATAAAATAAACCCTCCCCGAGGAATCGATCTCCGAAGCAGACGATCACTTAAGCGATGCCTACACGAGCACGCCCCGGCTCCTCGAACAAATGTATCGGCACTCGCATCCCACGTTGAATACGTCCTGATCAGACACATATTCACGGGAATCGACCGCGTTGCGACCTAAACCAACATGGCCGAGACAATGACTCCAACTCATCCTATAATTAACTAAGTAAGGTCTGGCCAACCAAACGCTTGAAAATTACATTAGGATCGACTTGGAACCGTCAAAGTCGAAAACTCTCAATTGACGACTAAAACTCAAAGTGGCAAACGGTCACAACTCAAAGAGATCGACCGAGACAAAGTCATAACGAGCTTAAAGCTATAATGATTCGACGTCTCGAACAGCATCTACACCGAACAAATAGAGTTACTTCGAATCTCGAGAAATCATGCATTTGATAAGACAAGTCTAAGTTAAATAAAACAGCTTATGTGATCCAAACAGTTCGAAATAACGAGCACAAGAACGAAAGCCCCAGAAGGCAGAATCCTAGAAAAGAAAAAACAACAACAAAAGTCCTCCGGGACTCAAAAGAGAACAACATACAAGAGACCCTAATCCTCTCGGTCGCTCTCACGATCGTTGAGGGCAGAAAGCTCCGAAGCCCTAACACTCGACTCACGAGCAGCCGGAGAGACGTGCATTTCATCTGATCTCGGGATCTCTTCAAACACCCCCACATTCTCTTCTTCATTGCCTCGACGGGACCCTTCAGCCGAAGTGTCCGAAAGTACGAGCAGGGGGGCGTTATCTTCAGCAGCAAGGTTCCCTCGGTTAGGCGTCTCTCCCTCGAATGCAGTCGAAGGACCCTCAACGAGGGGCGTCGGGACTGCATGCTGCACTTCGTCGAATGAGTGAGCGGAGTGTGAAGAGTCAGCGCGGTCTCGGGATCGATCAAGCCAGCGTTGGACCCATACGGGTCGAGACTCGCCAAGATTCGAGCATCCACGAACTGAGAGTCCAGCACGAGAGGAGAGAGTGCGAGATCTCCCGCGGGAATCTCGCCCACTTTGAGCTTCTCGGCCTCTTGCTCGTATTTCCTCTCTTGCTCCGCGAAAATCTCAATGGTAGCTTGCGAGATGTCGCTCCCAGCCCTCCTCAAGGCTTCGAGACATTTCCTGGTTCCAAAAGCTTGGCTATGGAGTAACCGAGCTTCATCATAGAGGCCTCGTCGCTCTTCTCGGGAACGAATCCTCGCGAAACGACGGTTAGCCTTCGCGGCCATCTTGGTCTCGACTCTTGCCCTTTCCTTAGTGACCTCTAGGACCCTGGAGTCTCTAAGGCGTTTCATCTCCCTTTCATGAGCCGCAGTAAGTGAGACCTTCTCGCTCTCAAGATCAGCATTCTTCTGTTCAAGCTCACGGACGATACCTCGGGACGCCTCCAATTCAGCCTTCAGCTCGTCTCTCCGAGTTATGGTGCGAGTCATCATACCATTGAGCTTCTCGAGATTGCTCCTTTTCTCGCTTAGCTGGCGAGCAAGGACCTCCTCCTTCTCAGCAAACTCCTTCTTAGCCAGCTCTAGTTCACCCAAAGCTCCCTTCAGCGCAGTGTCGTACTTGTCAATCAAGACATTCATCGCGCTGTCCCCCTAAAGACGCGAGGCAACGAAAACCGTGAGGAATTAGCACTAGGGTAATGGAGCAAGAAAAAGATAAGAAGAAGTTGAATTATTTACCAGCAATTTGGCCCTCGCGGCTTCCTCGTACTCTCCCCCGAAGATAAGGTCCTTCACGGCGGGCAAAGGTTTCGCCCTTCCCCTAAACTGACGAAGGAGCTCCCCGCATTTCTCTGGAACGTACGCCAATGGAGCCGGCCCCTCGTAGTGGAAGTCGACTTTGTCAGGAAAGCTAACTCCAGGCACCCTCCTCAAGATGGCATCACCACGAGAAGAGGTACCAGTCTGGACGGCCCCGATATTGGGACGGGCCGGAACCTCTACATAAGGAGATATCGGAGCAGGAAATTGCCCCTCGCCATCTGCCTCGTCGTCACGCCTTCTTATCAGAAGAGGCGACCCCTCAGATTCCTCTTCAAGGTTATCTGAGCCCGCATCTCCGAGAGAAGCCTCGGGCTCCTGCCCGTCGACGGCCTCCTCCTCGTCGTCTTCTTCTCCAAGGGCCCCAGCTGCGAGAGCCTCCTCCTCGGGATGAAGTCCTTCTTCTTTGACATCTCCCCCCTCAGTTTCGGTCGGTCCCTCGAGATTCCCCGACTCCTCGCTAACGGACTTCTTCTTTGTCCTCTTCTTCTTCTTCTTCTTCTGAGGTTCACCAGAAGGAGGGACATCACTCGCCTCCTCGGTACTCCTCTCAGCTCCCGAGCCGTCACCTCTCTTTCTTTTTTTGCCCTTCCCCGCGCCTCTGGCTTCGGAAGGGGGAACCTCGCCAGCACGAGGAACCGCCGTCGAAGGACCTTCCCCGCTGACCAGCCCCAGCTGGGCCGCTATCATTGCGCTCAGATCAGGAAGAGTGCCCATCTTCTTCGCTTCGGAAATTTGTTTCTGAATGTCTCTCGGGAAGATGTCTAGTCGCTTAGCGCGAATAGAAAGAACGGTCGGAAGGTCGGATCTCCACTCTCCTGAAAATATGCAGAAGAGTCAAGACGCGACAAAAGATCTTACGACTAAAATGACTTAATCTAAAGGTGCGAGAAAACATACTTCGAGCGATTCGATCTTTGAGCTCGTGGATCTTCTTGACGGTGATCTCGGACCAGCGATAGACTCGAAGCAGAGCGACGGCACGAACACTCCTCAAGAAATCTTCGGGATAAACGGGAGAAGTAGGATGGCCGACTGCACACAAAGCAAAAAGATATACATGATTAGAATCAACAAAGTTGCTTACGGATCGCGACAGAATATTCTACCGCAAGAACGGTTCCAAAGAACTCGATAATCATTTCGTGGAGGTTCCTCGAAGGCCGAACTGTCGGACTTGAGGAAGAAGTAGGAACGTTGCCAGTTCTGCGTCTTATTCGGATGACCGGCGCATACATTGCAGTTCGGTCGCATCTTCACCGAGTAGGTGCCATCCTTCATATCGGTTATTGAAGTCATCTCCTCGAATGATCTGACGCTCATCGGCATATCGATCTGCTCCGCCAAAACCGACAAAGTAACCGCTAGTCGCAGCGAGCCATTCAGCAGTTGACTAATCGCGAGATCTCGGCGCCTGGCGTATGCAGTAATCAGTCGCGGGATGGGGAACCAGCAGCGAGTGTCTCCCTGAAAGTAGGATTCATACACTGTCTGGTACCCAATCGGAGGAGACCAAGGCCTCTGCGTCTCCGTAGGCACAAGGAAGGTCACGCCCACGGCGCCAGCTGCCCGAAGAACCCTTTTCACACTTCTCGAAGTCGACTTTGTCTTCTCTACGCCTTCCCAGTCCTGACCGGCTAAGAAGGCGGAAAGCAATAAGTCGGTATGAAGTTGAGGAAGCTCTTCGAAAATCCCGTCAGGGTAGAAAATAGTCGGGAATAGTTCGGCTTCAGAATCGACACTTTCCGAGGAACCGCCCTCCACAGGTCGAGCCCTCAAGGTGATCGACTCAACAGGCATCGCCCCGCTCTGCCCGTCTCTCGCACATTCCGTCGCATCTCTCGCAACGACGTTCTCACTCCCTTCCCTCGCTAGTCTCGCGGCATCCGCGACCAGGAGCCTCTGAGAACGGGATAGGTTCGCCGTATCCATCATCGCCCCACGGTGAATCGCTTCTGGATCTCCGACACGATCCCCGTCGGGATTTCTTGCCGTATTCGACGCCGCTGCGACTGCCTTCCCTTTCTGCTGCCTCGATAACCTCTGACCCGACGACATCGCGGAGCGTAACGATGAAGAACGCTTCGAATGAATCTAACAACACTTAGAGAGATAAAGGGAAGAGAGAGAAAGTACCTTTGATCGCGGAGAAAAACTTGAAAAAATGAGAGAAGGACCACGTATTTATAAGGAAAAGAGAAGGGGGAAATTCGAGGTGTCATCATTAGGCCTATTCGGGCCTAAATGGGCCTCGAAATCTCCCCTAAAAACCCAGCGGACCCTCGCGACGATTCCGCTTCTCGACGTGTCGTGAAAAGAAGAGATGGGGGAAAATCAAGCGTCATCATTAAGTCTAAATGGGCCTAAATGGGCCTCGAAACTCTCCCTAAGATCCCGACGGTTCTCGCGACTTTCCGGCTTCTCGTCTTAATTAATCGACGGTTATCCTAAAATTGGTTAAACCGGCAATTAACCAAGACACGCCGACTAAAAATCTGGGAGCCGGCGATTCAACAGTTCCGAGAGAAAGCGTCATCACAGCTTTTTCCGCGACCCATCGCTTTAACCTCCCGACAGGACTTCTATTCCTTTGAACCTTCAAGTTCCAGAATCCATCATGAGCTAGGCGACTCCTCGCTCACTGATGGACCGGGGGGATTTACTGTAGGAGATGGATCTAACCATCCCACAAGGCCCAAAGAATAGAAGGCCTGGCCCGGACCAAGGGAAGCAACGGCTCGGATAGTCGGCTTAATAGGTCAGTCTCTCGGCTCGCCTCTGAAGTACCTTGAGTCGATCGTTGTCGACTAAGAGGCATCCGGCTCGGCGACCGCTCGAATGAATACGGGCCTTTCGGCCCAATAAGGAAAGCCCGCGAAGACGACATAAGCTAGGTCAAGAACGACACATCAGAGGACTATATAAGGAGAAGGAAGAGGAACGAGAAAAGGATCCGAAATCATCTGACTAACACTTGGCGGCTAGATTAGGGTTTTCACCTTTGCTTCATCTTGCCGTTATTTGTACTTTTCCGGTAGCTCCCCGAGTTACCGGCTTCTTCTCTGTCGCACTTTCTTACCTCTCTTGTAACCGACTGATTGTCTCTTCCGACCATAATAAAACGTCTTTGTTAAACCCACGTCTTCTTTATTACCGTTTTCCGATCAAACAATACTCTTATTACATGATTAAGAAAAGCCAAAAATTAAGGAAACACGAATCAAAATCAGGAGGAGATATCAACCTGCATAATTGTGGACTGAGCACAAGCTGGAAGAGCGAAATAAGTTTGATCACTACAAACATAAAGTGTTATCCGACCAAGGGATAATAGGGCTGAAATGGCATGAGAATACTCACCAACAGAACCTGAGACAAATCTAAGGTAATTATGAGGTACTAATCTTCTGTCGAATCCAGGTAAAGGGAAGAAAAATCAACAACCGCTAAAGTACAAGCAATATATAGCCGTTACCAATTAAATATATAAAAAAATACATAGCCGTTACCAACAACCTCCTATTTTTATCTTGCTCTTGAAGAATCTTGACGATTATACAGTGATTTTGATAGATATGATACATGTGATTTTTAATTGAAATATCAGCGTAGCCTTCCGAGTGATAATGGAAGCGGCACACGAACAGAGCCATTCAATTTGGTTGAGGCTTCAGCTACATGGAACGTGGACAGAAGACTACTTGTTGAAGAAATTTTGGAGTAAAAAACGGACCACTGTTTTTAATAGAGGCTATTATAGTAGTATATTGTCTGAGGTTCAGGGTTGGTGAAAACATGTTAATATTTGAAAGTGTTATTATCGTGTTGCAGTTAGAAAATTAAGTTGAAAGAATGTAAACACAGAAGGTTCAGTGAGAAAGTTAGTATTTGTATTTAAAAGAAGGATATGACAAATATATACATCAGTAGTTGAACAATTTCTTTACGAATGTTTCACTGTTGTGCATTCCTTGACAATCTAGGTGCGACCGGCACTACAAAGTAGCCACGGGGAGATGGATAATGAGCATACATGATCGGTCTAGGTGGATGGACTGGTCCATAACATCTTCTTGGCACACATCTGCGCATAAGAATCTCTTGTTCCATCACTTGCTGCATAAAAAGATGTTGTTGCAATCGGTCATGTTCCCGCCTTATCATCACAATCTCTCGTTCATGTTCTCGCTTCCGCTTTAGGTCACGAGAGAAAGTGAGATTTATGTTAGCGAACACACGAGCCGTCAGTTGGCTGTCGGAGCCAGCGTGATGGGCTTCTCCGACACGTCTGATGCCAAGCTCGTCGGCTAATCTTTGCAACCCGAAACGGCTGTTGAGTCCTTTGCACTGTCCCGCAAGTTTCTTCACGTCGAAAGTTAACCCTAAGAGTTTCTGAACCGTGTCGTTAAACCCAAGTGACGTGTCGGGAAGCCTTTCTCGCCCGGTCATGCTTTGAATTATATAACCTAAATCGTACGATCCATCAAAAGTAACCCAATTAATAATCTTCTTGTCTTCTTCATCTTTAACCATCCGAGTAAACTCTGTGAAGAAATCTTTGATGCCAACTCCTTCCTCTCTGATTCTCTTGAAATCGAGCCCGTTGCGCTTGAGGAAGGCGATGGACTTCTCGTTGCAAAGATCCTCTGTCTCGTCGAAGTCGGAGAAATTGACCTCCCAGGTTCCGCTGATTGCTCCTTCACTGTCGAATAAGGAGAAACCCAGTTGAATTGGTTTGGTTTTGTCCACATTGAACCTCAGGTTTTGGTAACGAGTCTCCTCGCTAGCTTCCATGACGGTCTCTTTCAGGCACCCGGGAAATTCTGTGTCCACAGAGATGTAATTGCAGCTTCTAAGAGATTCCCGCACCAAATTCATCTCTTCTGTCTTGTTCCAAGACCAGATCTCGCGGATGGTCGTCATCTCCCACAAGAAGAAGCACTCTAGTCTGTATCTGCGATTTGTTTCTTTTTAGGTTATTCAGAAAACGAAAAGTGCAGTGAGTATTGTTGTGTGTGATTGATTATATATATATATACTGTATATGTTTATGATTTTCCTTTTTTCCCCACCCAAACTTTTCCTTTTCTTAACAAGCCGAATGTTTACGTTGACCGTTTGGCCTCAGATTTCCTTTTCTTGAACACAAATTTCCTTTTTGTTTTTGGAGCAAATACAAATTTCCTTTTCTAAACATAGATTTTCTTTTATTGGTTTTTCAAATTAAAAGACACTAGAATCTGAAGGGAGAGAAGTATACCAACAAAATTAAACCGACATCAAATATCTAATTCAATTGTTTTGTTCCTATTTTTTCGTTGATAAAATGTAAATATTATATTAGAATATGTTTAGTTATATGCGTTAATTAAGTTGGAAATTTCAAATGGAAAATATTAATAAAAAGTCTATTGATAAAAAGCAATGAGAAGAGCTTAAAATAAATCGTTTAGTTTAGATTGTAAATGAATCAAAACTTATAAAATCTGACCTATAAATTTCTTAAAATTTTACATATTTTCATATATTTAGACTATCTAAATAGTTAAAATTTTGCTTAGTTTCATATATTTAGACAATCTAAATCAGTTATTTTACTTATTTATACAAAGTTATATATTTTTACCAATTAAAGTTATACAAAGTTTCAAATCCAACGCATGCGAATGTTGCCGTGTGAAGTCGTGTAGAAGATGTCGTGTCTTCTGAACTCGTGTCTTTTGGAGCAGTCTATCAAATTATTCGTAAATGGAAGATTTACAACTTGTAGTTGGAGTAAAAAATCATTAAATAACAGAAATTAAAATTACTAAATATTATCATTTTCATTTATTATCTCTGATACTACTTGTTGCTATCATTTCTTGCAAAATATAACAATATAATATCTAAATTTCATAAACTTTTACATAGTTTATTATATTTAGACTATCTAAATCGTTAAAATTTTGCTTAGTTTCATGATTATAGACAATCTAAATATGTTATTTCACTTACTTATACAAAGTTATATATTTTTATCAATTAAAGTTATACAAAGTTTTAAATCCAAGGCATACGACTGTTGCAGTGAGAAGTTGTGTCTTTTGAACTCGTGTCTTCTCGAAGCGTCTACTTGTACATGGGTCAGAGGATCATTATCACCTTCTCCAAATAAATAAAACGAATATCTCTCCATTTACTTGATAAATCGAATATCTCTCCATGATAAACTTCAACTTGGCTTCTCTCCTTCCTTCCACACTTCACATGATTCTCTCCAAGGTAGCAACAACCAGTATCTGTGACTTTGGTAGTCAAGAGTTGCTTTCCACGGGTTTAACGCAACTGGCAGAGAAGATTACTTTTACAAATCTGCCGATCTCATTTTCTTGAATGACCGGATAGATGAGGTCAATGCTGTTAGAACATTCATGCTTAAGTGCTACCAACTGGGTAATCCAGAGGCCATCTACTTGCGAGATATGTATGAATACTTCATCCTCCATTTACTTGATGAAGGAAGGGAAACAATTCATCTTGCTGGTGAGAGAGGATGCTTGTTGGCCAAATATGTAGATGGTATGCTGAACTTAGCATTTAGCGTTGATCATAGAGGATTGGATCACAACTATCCTGGTTTTACTCGTGAATATGTTGATCGGATGTATCACATGATCACTAGTTGGGCACTCTTTGGCCATTGGGGTTACGATAAACCTGAGATGATTATGTCTCTATTGGAAAGAATAGATCCCAACGTCTCATATGATTGTTGGTGCTCCGTAATAATAGAACCAGTGTTTGTAGTTTCCATAGATGGATCAAGAATACGATGAAAATGTGATCGTTGTTTCTGGCAATGTGCAGCTTGGGACTTCTGCAATGAAATTCATTTAACTGCTCGTGACTATCCAATTGGAGATTAATTGTGTGTTTATGAGTTATGACATATAATTTTTATCTATTTTACTGTAATGGCTCTAATTTTTCTCTATAAAATTATATTTATTTATTTTTCTCTATTTTTACTAAATTTATGAGTTATGACATGTTATTTATTTTAACTTCAATAAAAGAACATATTGTCAATATAAGAGATACAATCAAAATTAGTTGAACTTATTGTCTCTAATTTTTCTCTGTAAAATTATATTTATTTATTTTTATCTATTTTTACTAAATTTATGAGTTATGACATGTTATTTATTTTAACTTCAATAAAAGAACATATTGCCAATATAAAAGATACAATCAAAATTAGTTGAACTTTTACTAAGTTTTAAGTTACTAAAAGTGCGACTTAGTTGAAGTTTTATTAAGTTGCACAGTAACACAAATGTTTATTGTTACACCAACTCTTACTAATTTTTCGAAAGTTATGGAGGAACATATTCGAATTTTATGGGTCAGGTATGGATGGTCCGTGCAATGCCCTTGGTTGGGTTGTAATTATGTAAATTCATTTTGATTTCATGGTGTTTTGTTTATTTTTTAGATTTAAATAAATTATTTAATTAAATTTTCGGGAAGGAGCACTGGAATTTTTTTTTCCGGGTAGGAGCACTGGACAATTTTTTTTTTGGGTAGGAGCACTCGAGCAATTGATTAAAAAAAAAAAAGAGAATTGAGGGTTTTGGAGCTCGTATAAGCTCGTCAATCACGTGAAAAGAAATAGATTTTACCTTTTAGCGTCCACGCAAAATTTATTTTCCAAACAAAAGAGAAAACCCTTTTTGCCTCCCCCGAACAAATTACCTAATACAACACCAAAATAAACCAAAAAGTTGTTTTGAATGGAACCAAAAACATTAATTTATGTATAGATAAATAGTTTACACAAATCAAATAAATCTAAAGATTCTAAACCAAACAAACAGTAGCATACCCACAAACCCGAATATAACTCCAAAAAATGATAATTGTTCAAAATCTTGATAATGGGAAAATCATTAATAGACACATTAATAGACATTAATAGACACAATAAGATTAAGGCGATTTCGAGATCTGAACCCCGTCTCAGGCGGAGGACCTAGTTTCTTACCGGCGGTCTAGGAGAGAGGGAGACTACACCACACTCCTCTCGTTCCTAAATTTTCCTGCCCCTTGCAGTGTTTTATCTTCTGTTTTCGTAGCGTAATACCTTGGTTCCCGGTTTCGTGAGCATCAAGTAAACGACATTACGTTAATAGTTCTATTCCCCTCTAATAGGGCGCTGTCTCATCCTTACCGGTCCCCGCTGTTACGATGTATCGGGAAAGGAAGGATCGAACCAGAGTCGGGAGTACTCGACATGACCGCAGACGTAGCCAAGACAAGGAAGAGATCATAAAAGTTCCAGAATTCGATTACACTGATCTTGTCGAGAAGTATAAACTATCCCTTGTTGGAAGGATGTTCCATCGGGATGGTAGAAGTGTTGATGCTTTAATCAAACATATGCCGAAACGAAGTATCTGGGACGTGGAAGGCAGGGTACGAGGAACAAACCTTGGGAATAACAAATTCCAATTTGATTTCGATAAGGAGGAGGATCTCCAAAAAGTACTTCTCCGTAGACCATGTCATTTTAATAAGTGGACCTTCTCCTTAGAAAGGTGGATACCAACGATAAAGGAGGACTATCCAAACTCCTTACTCTTGTGGGTGAATATCACCGGAGTACCGACACATTACAAAAAAGATGAATCATATAGGAGCATTGGCCGGGCTTTGGGAGAGGTGGATACGGTAGATGTCGAAAATGGAAGGGTTCGAGTTGTTGTTAATGCTGATGAACCTTTGCAATTTGAGAGGAAGGCTGGATATGCGAATGGTGATATCATCAAAGTATCTTTGTCTTATGAAGAGCTACACCGATATTGCTTTACCTGCAAAAGAATATCGCATGAAGAAGGTACATGCCCTGAGCTGTCCCCAGAACAAAGAGAAGCTAACCGTTTAGTTCGTTTGGAAAGTAAGGAGAAAGAGGAGCTGGCGGCCAGAGAAGCTTTCTCTGCACCATTTAGAGGCCGCGATCTGCACAGGGGTTTCGAGAACCACGCGTGGAACACCGACAACCATCCTAGATTTTCCCGTGAGATGGAATCAGATAAGAGACGTCAGGAACACCCACAAAGAAGAGAGGAGCGAGCCAGACCAGGACAAGCACAGAGGACAGAGCATGGTGATTTAAGATCAAAGATTCTAAGCAAAAGAGAAGACATTGCAAAGAATGTTTGGAATAGAATTGATCATAGCTATGGAGGAAGAAATCCCCGTGATCGGGAGAGATATCATCCTTACAACAGGGATAAATATGAGGAGTCGAAGCACAGCAGCAGAGATTCTGGAAATCGTTCTGTGAGGGGCCACCACGGTGACTCGGTCTCATCCTCGAGCTGGAGAATTAAAGGTTCCAGTCCTGACACCAGGGGTCGCAACCTGGACCAAACGAATAAAGACCAGCATTATGAGCACAGAAGAATGGATCTCTCATCAAAATCAACTAGGAACTCACCAGATTCCCAGAGGACTATCTCTGAAAGTCATAGATATGACAGAGGGGATGGCGCAGGAAGACGATACCACTCGCCTAGACAGCAGCCGCGAATGGAATGGCGACCGACTCGAGAGCCAGGGAAAAGGAGAGATGAACAAATGGCTCTCTCCCCTAACCAAAGGAATGTGAGAGAGATAGCAAGGGAAACCGAAGATGAAAGAAGACGCATGCTTAAGGGGAAGGCTATTGAAGCGAACGCAGGAGATAAAGAAACAAATCTGGATACAGTCCGTGCGGCAAGTGGAATCTTGAAGATTTTTGATACAGTTCAAACTGAGTTCCCTGGTAATCAGGTGATTACGGAGAAAGAAAAGGAATTTGTGACCTCTCCAGAAAGAGTGATATCATTGCGAAGTCCTATTGAGACGGGTGCTCCATCCCTTAACAGGCCAAATCTAGAAGAACTGGACAAGCCAACAGATAATGAGCAGGAGATGACGGAGGAGGAGTTGAAAGAATTTGAGGAACAATATGCCAGCGTACAACTTGAAATGGATGAGGAAATGTTAGACAATGATGACCTGCTTGATGAAACTAGGGTGGAAGAGACGATGGTGGAAGAGACGATGGCTCCAGAATATCAAACCGCAGGTACTAAAAACTTGGAGAAACAACACGAAGATGGAAGAGTCTTAGGAGGAGAGGGAAAAGAGAAAAGAGAACAAAGTAGGAACAACCTACCTCCAAGAAGGATGTCGGAACAGGGCAGGAGGATGCAAAAGAACCCTCTCCCCCCGGCAAACTTAAATAAGCGCAGGGGTACGCGAAGCCCAGACACAAAAGGTTTAGCTGCATCCAGGAAGCTTGCGAATAGAGGTCGAGCATCACCAAAAGGCAAGCTGGCCAAACAGGGGCGTCTCTTCATGACGAAAGACCCAGGCTCAAAGGTGGTCCCTCGTGTTGAGGTGTATCCTTCGGTTACCAAAGGCCGAAAATCTACTGCTGCATCAGGTTCGGTGGGGTCCCAGAAACCACCCAGTACTCAGATATGAGTGCAATCGCCTGGAACTGTCAGGGGGCCGGAGCCTACCTGACCAAGCAACACCTCCGGGAGTTGCATCGCTGTTTTAAACCTAGCTTTCTTTTTCTTTCAGAAACAAAAAACAATTTTTCTTTTATGCAAGACTTTAAGTTTGAATTTGGTTATGATAAATTGTTCACCGTGGACCCTGTTGGTAGGGGCGGTGGATTGGCTTTGTTTTACATGGAGGACTCTGCGGTGGATATTATTTTCTATAATGATCGTATGATTGATATAAAAGCGCAGATAGACGGACAGGAAGTGTTTATCACGTTCTTGTATGGAGATCCGGTGGTGGAATACCGTGAGTATGTATGGGAAAGGTTGCTGCGGATGAGTGCAAACAGGACAGGAGCATGGCTCTTGATGGGGGATTTCAATGAGATCACAAGCAATTTGGAGAAAAGAGGGGGGCGAAAACGACCAGAAAGCTCTTTCCTGCCGTTTAAAAACATGCTTGCAGGGTGCGGGATGATTGAGTTTCCATCTAAAGGGAACATTTTTTCATGGGCAGGAAGAACCAGAGCAGGACGGGTGCAATGTAGGCTGGACAGAGCCGTCGGAAATGAAGATTGGCATAATGTATTTTCCCACACTTATGTGGAGTATTTGTTGCGCTGGGGATCTGACCACCGGCCCATCTTAGCGAGGTTTCAAAACAGAGGGGCTCGCGGAAAAAGAAACTTTCGTTTCGACCGTAACTGGTTTGGTAAAGAAGGTTTCATCGACACTGTTAAGGGAGAATGGGAGGCACTAAAGATGGAACCCGACCTGGAGCTTTATGACAAAATCTGTAGGACTCGCAGGTCCATCTCAAGGTGGAAGAAACGGAATCCCACCAACAGCGCAAAGCTTATTGAAAGCTTAAAGCAAAAACTAGATCAAGTGCAAAACGACGAGATGATCTCAAGCGAAGAAGAACTGGAATTGAAGTGGAAACTCTGTGAAGCATATAGGGAAGAGGAGCTTTATTGGAAGCAGAAAAGTCGAGTTATATGGCTGCGAGAAGGAGATAGGAACACAAGATATTTTCATGCGAAGACCAAACAAAGACGAGCACGCAACAGAATTACTCGCCTGAGAAACTCGATGAATCAATGGGTTTACAAAGAGGACGATATAGAGGCAGTCGCTGTTGACTATTTCCAGACGTTGTTCACTACGACAAACCCAGACACCATTGAAGAATCCCTCCGGTTTATTACCGCGACAGTCTCAGAGGACATGAATCAGAATCTACTTCGTATCCCTCAAGATGAGGAGATTAAAAATGCTACTTTTGCGATTAACCCGGAGAAGGCGCCTGGTCCAGACGGCATGACTAGCCTCTTTTACCAACGCTTTTGGAGCTCGGTTGGGAAGGATGTCTGCAATATGGTCAGGGGTTTCTTTGATACGGGGGAGCTTGATGAGAGACTAAACATGACTAATATATGTCTAATACCAAAGACTGAAAGACCGGAGGCGATGACTGAATTTAGGCCGATCAGTCTCTGCAATGTGGGATATAAGATCATCTCAAAAATCTTATCATCTAGGCTGAAAAGTATCCTGCCGAAGATCATTTCAGAGACGCAATCTGCGTTTGTGGCAGAGAGGCTCATCACTGATAATATCCTTGTGGCCCAAGAAATGTTTCACGCGCTTCGTACAAATCCTAGCTGCAAAGGGAAGTTCGTGGCGATCAAAACTGATATGAGTAAAGCTTACGATCGCGTAGAATGGAGGTTTATGGAAGCCCTACTTCTAAAATTTGGCTTCGATCATATATGGGTGGCAAGGATAATGAAATGCATTACCTCCGTCTCGTACCAAGTCTTGATAAACGGAGAGGCCAAAGGGAGGATCGTGCCGTCCCGGGGTCTCCGACAGGGCGATCCGCTGTCTCCGTTCCTATTTATTTTATGCACGGAAGTTCTGATCTCGCATATAAAACAAGCGGAGAGAGATCAAACTATTACGGGTATCAAGATTGCTAGAGGGAGCCCCGCCATCTCTCATTTACTCTTCGCCGATGACAGCCTCTTCTTCTGCAAAGCGGAGCAATCTCAATGCAGGGAACTGGTTCGCATCATTGACGTCTATGGGAAAGCCTCAGGACAACAACTGAACAAGTCTAAATCTTCAGTTCTGTTCGGTTCTAAGGTCATAGCGTCCACAAAAACCGATCTGAAAAGATCACTCAATATTAACAACGAAGGAGGAATGGGAATGTACCTGGGAATGCCGGAAAAGATTTGTGGATCAAAGAAACAAGTTTTTTCTTTCGTTCAAGAGAGGATGAATGGAAAGATCAACTCTTGGTCAGGTAAACTATTATCAAAGGGTGGTAAAGAGGTGCAAATCAAATCAGTGGCCCAGTCAGTACCGACTTATGTGATGTCGTGTTACTTGATACCTTTAGAGATCTGTAACAAACTATCCGCCGCAGTGGCGCGTTTCTGGTGGAGTACAAGCAATAACAATCGGGGGATGCATTGGGTGGCATGGGACAAAATCTGTGTACCAGTAGAGGAAGGAGGCTTGGGCTTCCGAGATTTCCGAGATTTCAACCTGGCCCTTCTCGCTAAACAAGTATGGCGTCTGCTTACACATCCCGAGTCCCTTCTAGCAAGAGTTCTTAAAGGTAGATACTACAGACACTCGAATCCACTTGTAATAGGTAAAGCAAATTCCCCATCTTTTGGGTGGAACAGCTTGATGGCAGCTAGACCGATTCTCATCGGTGGAATCAAGAGGACGATAGGAACAGGGGCAGACACGAAAGTTTGGGAAGACGCATGGATCCCTACGGAACCTGCTCGCGCGGCGAAACCAAAGACAGTGATCATGGATACTGATCTTAAAGTCCACCACCTTATTGATGTCGACAAGGCTGAATGGAATGTTGGCGTTATAAATGAATTTATTGCTGCCGATGATGTATCTCGTATTCTCACACTTAGGATCAGCAAAACGGGACGCAAGGACGGCTACAGCTGGAAGCATACAAAGTCGGGGGTATACACAGTGAGGTCTGGGTACACCATTGCAGTTGAACAACGGAAAAAGCTGCGTGGGGACATAAGCCTGGGACCGAGTTGCAATGGTTTAAAGAAGAAGGTTTGGAGACTTAAGGCGCCGCGGAAAATCAAGCATTTTCTGTGGCAAGCTCTGTCTGGATATGTCGCCTCAGCGAGCAAGCTAAAAGAAAGACATTGCGGTAACGACTCGGTCTGTCAACGCTGTGGTGCGGAGAATGAAACGATTAACCATATCATCTTTGAATGCCCGCCAGCGATTCAAAGTTGGGCATTATCGACAGTCCCGACGTCTCCGGGGGTCTTCCCGAGTTCCTCAATCTTTGTTAACTTTGATATGCTACTGAATTTGCAAACAGATCCTAGCAGAGCTGAGAGCACGGCCTTCTTTCCATGGTTGATCTGGTACTTATGGAAGGCACGAAACGATAAATGTTTTAATAACAAGGATACATCACCTGTGGATACCCTGCAACTAGCGGTTTCGGAAGCTACAACATGGAAGCTAGCGCAGATCCTGCCGGACATCTTGGAAGCAGCAGACGACGGGAATGAGAGGATAGCGGAAGTGGAGGAACAAGAAAGGGTGGGACGATGGAGATGCCAGCTCGACGCGTCTTGGGTCCTAGAAGATACTGGAGTGGGGCTGAGTTTTATTGTGTTCGATGGCGACATGGAGGTAATGCGAGGGCAAAGGAAACTAATCAACGTCCCATCCCCACTACATGCGGAAGCGGAGAGTTTAGTGTGGGCTATGGAGGAGCTTAGTAGCCGTGGGTTCCAGCAGGTACGCTTGGAATCAGACTGTCAACAGCTGGTACACATCATCAACTTCTCTAAGAAGTGGCCAGCACTTGATCCAGAGCTTGATGCCATTGAGGCACTGAGAACTTCTTTTATTTCCTTTTCGCTGAGTTTTTTACCTCGTTCTTTGAACTTCCGTGCGGATGCTCTTGCAAAAGAGGCCCGATCACGTGATTTACACTACATGTTGGTTGACAGTATGGTCTCTATTCCGCTAGCTCACGAGGCTAGTACGATAGGACCGGTTTAAGTTTGAAATAAAGCTTTTGATGACAAAAAAAAAAAAATAGACACAATAAGATTAAAAGATGACCATTAATTATTGGATTGAATAAATTGAGTTCATCAAAGAGTCTAACCTAAACAATTCTAAAGTTCCTCTTTGTCTCAAATTTGCCACATATCACGCAAAACCAATTAAGAAAACAAGTCAACGCGCGTGGGTTAACACCCGCTCACCAAAATAAAAAAAGAAAAATTCAACTTTGGACGAACTCGGATCCAAGTCGGATTCTAAGCTTTCCTTATCCAACACGGCCAAGTTTCGTCGCGTCTTTATATAAACAAAACCAAACCAAACCTTTTTCTTCTTCCTCTTCATAAAAGTTCAAAAACCCAACAAAGACAAATCTCTCTCTTCTCTCCTGATGAATTCGATGTTCAGTGCCTTCGACGCCATGTCCGCAGAGATTATGGGGAAGAAAGTCACCGCAGCGTCTTATGTCTGCAACCCCTCTCAAGCTGCTTCTTCCGGTGGTGGCGGTGGTCAAACTGTGTCTTTGCTGAAGAAAGACGAAAACGCTACCAGTTTGGCGAAGAAGCAACCGAGGTATGCTCTGGAGCTCGACGGGATTCATTGCTTCGAGACCATTGTTCGTTCTTGATTCCAACCAAGATTACACATCTTTTTTTTTGTTCTATTCCATCATGTAAATACACTTTCCGGAAAAAAAAAAGATTTAAATTCTTAATTAAAATCATCCTTTTGTGGTTGGTTCATCTGTTTTGCAGTTTATGTTTGCTTTGGTTTCTAATTCTTGAATATGTATATAAAGTAAATAAAAGTTTTTTTTTTCTCTAAGCGAGAATCGATGAATCCTTCATTATCAAGTTAAGGTTTGGGATTGATAGGCAAAAAATTGGGGGTTTTAGATGATCCATGTAATGTTTAGCATGAACATCATCATTATCATAACCTACACTAATCCTCATCCATGACAAGAAGCTGAAGCAATTTATAGTTTAGAAACTGGTGTGCCATATTGCTCTTCGCAGCATCGTTGGTGTATTTCAAGCATCCTATCCACGGATTTGCAGATTCCGCTGCAGCTCCAGTCGAATGAAGCTGCACAAGGGCTCGCTGCTTGACCCATCCACTCACAATCCGCACTACACTCATCTCAGGCTGATTTTATCTTTTACCTAAGGGTGTTCCGCAGCAGAGGCTTCTTGGCCAAAGAGCTATTTATAGTTTAGAAACTGGTGTGCCATATTTCTCCTTCGCCTTCTCCGCAGGAGCATTCTATCCACAGATATGCAGATTCCGCTGCAGCTCCAGTCAATAAATGCTGCACAAGGTTCCCTGCTTGAACCTTCCACTCACAATTTGCGCATACAAATCATCTAAACTTGATTCTTGAATCTCGGTGGCTTAATTATGTCTTATAGGCTGATTTTATCGTTAACCTAAGGGTGTTCCGCAGCAGAGGCTTCTACCATCGATGTGTTCAACATCCAGACCAATGAACAAAGATCCTAAGAGATATCTTCATTTGCATATTTGTGTACTAGTTTCCTGAAGTAGACATTGTGATGAATCAACTAGTTTATGATGATTGTAAAGAGTCCGAAGTGAGAGAGACACTGAACTTCCAATACTCTGGCTCATGGTACTCGACTCCTCTGCACACCCCGGGGAAAAAGAGTCAAAGATAAGTGCAAAAGCATGAGCGTGTGACAGATTTTGCTGCTTACTTTTGAGCTAAGACAGGTCCAGACTTCATGCAACCAATGTACACACGTGGTTTTGATCTATGGCGAGCCAATGTAGAATTTCTGAATCTTATTATATAAAGTTTGGTTCTTCAAATTTGTTAATTAACATGATCGCGACACATAGCAATTATATATTTAAGATTGTAACATGTGTTAATCTATCTCATAATTAAAAGTATATATACTAAGATATTAACAAAAACGTATTTTATTAAAAATATTATTATATATATTATTTAATAGTAACTTTCTTTTTTTTTTATCCTAATCAAAAGATTATTGCAAAAGATTATTATTTGATTATATAAAGTTTGGTTCTTCAAAGTTGCTAATTAACATGATCGCGACACATAGCAATTATATATTTAAGATTGTGACATGTGTGAATCTATCTCATAATTAAAAGTATATATACTAAGATATTAACAAACACGTATTTTATTAAAAATATTATTATATATATTATTTAATAGTAATTTTCCCTTTTTTTAAAATCCTAATCAAAAGATTATTGCAAAAGATTATTTGATATTAATTTTTCTTATAATATTATGACATGCGTTTAAATATATAATTATTAAAAATATATATAATAAGATAATAAAAATGAATTAAAAAATACTTTTAAAACTTATTTAATAGTAAAAACGATTTAAAAAATATTTAGTAGTAATTGTTATAGAACTTTTCCCTTTTCAAAATCCTAAAAAATAGATTTGAAAACAATTTATTTAATATAATTTTTTTTTCTAAACTTTTAATGAAAATATAATTATAAAAGATTATATTGAGTTTGGTCTTTCAAAATTGCTAATTAACATGATTGTGACACATGATAGTTCTATATTTAAAAATGTGATATGTGTTAAACTATATCATAATCAAAAATATATACACTAAAATAATAAAAATAATTTTTCTTAAAAAATAATTATAAAAATTATTTAATAGTCTTATTCTTATTATTACTATTATTACTATTATTATTATTATTATTATTATTATTGTTATTATTATTTTTCATTATAATGTCGGTTTTAAAAGATACTAAAGATAGAGAATTATAAAAGATAAAAATTAATTTTTTAGAAACAAATGTTAAACAAAAACGAATTGTAAAATCCTACAAGTACAATGAAGTATTTAATAAAAACATGAAGAAAAACTAACTTTAAATTAAATAATATTACTTTTTAAGCATAATTAAAATAAAATTGTAAAAGTACTCTTATTATTTTCTTATAAGTAAATAACTTTCCTTTTTAACAGATAATTGTACGTTAAAAATATGACAAAAAATAGCAACAAATATTTCACATCTATATTTAGGTTTAAGCTTCCACATATTATTTTTACAAAATACAATAACATTTATATGAAAAGTATTACATCAGTATTTTCTTCTAATTTCTTGATACAACTCAACTTTTTATTATCCTTATTACATCTTTTGATGCTAGCATAATTTTAAATTTTGATGTTATTGTCATTCATAAGTATGTGTGAATATGATAAATATGTGTTTGTATGTATAACACAGAATATATAAATAATTACACAAAAATTTCAGTTTAAATTAAAATAGTTGTATAAAATCTAAAAGAAGTAAAATAATTAATTTCCTTTTTAAATGTCTGAATAAAATAAAAACGTAAAAGCAATCTTATTTTTCTTATAATTAAATAACTTTACTTTTTAATAAATTTGTGTTAAAAATATAAACCAAAAGTAACTTCAAATATTTCACTTGATATTGTGATATGTGTCAATTAAAAAATTAGATTGTGAATGTGTCAATAAAAACTTTCATTATGTGAAAACTAATGGTTGGTCCGCCCTACGGGCGGGTGAGTTTCCAATAAAACTATTTTTATTAAAATATATTTTATTTATTGATAAAAAAAATATTTTAATTTTTTGGAAATAAAAATTAACTTAAAATTGTATTAATAAATATTATATGTTTTAACTTTAAATTGTGAAAACAGCTCTTCACATTTTTTCGTGCCGAGTGTCGGTTAATTATAACACAAAGTTTAATATTTGTTAGAAGATCACAATTTTTATTGTCAATTAACATTTGAGTGTATGATCTGACAATTTCATTTCATGTATTTCATTTCTTTTGATGTCGTTGCCATTTGTCCACAAGAGAGAGTTGTAATTGGATAAGTGTGAAAGTTTTGAAGCTTAGCTTATATTATTGACCATTTGGATTAGTACGGTGTATATCACATATTGTTATTTTTTGATAAATGTAAATTTGAATAATACTTTGAAAGCAGACAGAGAATATATATGTATTATTTGAAACAAACATATAATTTGAGTCGTCTGAAAAAATCCCCCAATCTAAATGATTTTTAAGTGAAAATGTAAAAAAGAATTATGTAAATATGCTTTTGAGCTTATTTAGTTTTAAATACGCTCCAAAAACTTAATTTCGTAGTAACACTTTGTTTACAGTAGTATATTTATTAAAATAACAGTGGGTACCATATCGTATTGCATTCATTTGCTAAGTTTAGTTTTGAAATCTAAAAAAAAAACATGACTGTAGATTATTTATATATATATGGTTTTCTTTGCCCACATTCTTTCACCTCAGCACATAATAATATTGTGAAATGGTCTACTTCCCAGAGGACTCCAAGTTGTTTTGTTTCTGTCGTATTGTGGAGGAGGATAACTGACAGTAGAGTGTGGCAGCTATCAATTTTGTTAATATTTAGATTCTAGTTTATTTTAATTAAATTTATCAGTCATTTCTTCTGACTGTTATTAGCTTTATTAAATCCAACAGAATCTGTATGATGTGCTAAAACATGTTTATTTCTAAGATTTTATAAATGCAGTGAGCTAACTTTATAATCAAGTAATTGCTTTTGAAATTGCCATTATAAAAACACCTTAAGATAAAAGAGTTTTATATTATTAACATTAAATACTAAATGAAAAATAAAAGAGCTATTTTCATCGAATAGAGTACGTAATTTGATGAAGCTTAAAACAAAAGAAATGCTAAACTCAATGAAACAGCATCTCATCAGAGCTTAACGGAGAAGAGGATATTCATTTTTCCTGCTAATTGAGTCCTACCAAGCAATTATCAGTCTGTCTGGTCCATACTACGTTAGTTCTTGCTACAAACATTCAAAATGAAACAAACATTATTTGGAACAAACAACGCAATATGAGAAATATAATTTACATCCCATAAGGATCAAATTTTCTTGCATTCAGGTAGACTTCAGGGTCCATGTGGGCATTGCTAAACCATGTTAAAACTTTCCAACCTATCGGAATAAATAGCCTGCAAGGTTTTTTTTTAAAAAAAAGCCTGCAACAGGATTAATTGAATAAGTGCATTTAGAAAAGTGTCTTGTGCTTCATATTAGGTTTTTTTTTTTAATTATAGTATATATTGAAACCCTATTTATGTACTAACCAATTTTTTGTAGTCCTTGCTTGTTTCCATCGAAGTTATCCTTAGAAGTTCTTTGACGATCTGCCACCTGTAAGTTTTTTTATATCAATTTACTTTTTTTTGTTTTCATAATATACGTGAAGGACAAATGATTTACCAGTACTGTGGAGGGTAAATGTTGAGGTTGCTCTGCTTAGTCAGCCTTCGTTCTTGTGAATCGCCAGTGTACAGATTAAGAAATCTAGTACTTGTTATCATTGATCTTCGTCCTTCTCAGTGAGAAACTCCATTGAAACTTTAGAGCGTTCCGAGAATGGTTCTTGACTATTTTAAACCAAAAAATATTGACGAAGCAGATGGCGTCTTTCTTGTAACTCTCCAGTGTACCGAAGAAAATATCATCTCTTCAAGTTTTCAGTGACAAAAACGCTTGCACCATGGAGAAATCCAAACACAAGGTCTCTATGCTTCCAACAACAAACACACAGAGAACATATAATAGAATAATAGACCCAAAACTTGCAGTAGCATCCAGTGTACAAAATCATCTGCGAGACGAAACATCAGTACAAAAACCAGTAATGCCAAAACATGCACTTCTTCTTTTCTTAAAATCTTGAATAAAAGAAATTTCTAAAAGAATTTTTTTTTTCTAATCTTAACCAATTAAACAATTTTCCTTTTTTTTAAATCATGACCAGCAAGAATTGTAAATTTTATTTAATAGTAATTTTTACTTCAAAAATTTAATGATAAACATGATAGAAATTATTCAAATAACAAGAAATTATTCAATGATAAACATCATAGAAATTATTCAACTAAAAATTTATTTAATGATAAATTTACTTCAATAACAATTAATCAATTAACAAGAAATTTGTAAAAATATTAATGATATTGAAAAAAACGAATTTTGAAAATTGCAACTTTTAAAAATAGTTAATATTAACTGGAAATAGTTGTTTGATAGAAATTTTAATTTTTTAAATCCTAGACAAAATATAATTTTTTAATTTCCTTTTCTAAAATCCTACAAAACTGTAAAAAAGATATTTGATAGTTGTTTTCTTTTTTTTATAAAACAAATCCTAAAAAAGAAATTTGAATAATATTTTTAAGTCCTAACCAAAACAGAATTGTAAAAATTATATAATTAACAAAAGAAGTGTAAAATTAGCATAAATACGAATTGTAAAACTAGGAATTGTAAAAATATTTATTAATAACTTAAAATAATTATTTGATAACAATTGTTTTTTAAATTATAAAGAAAAGATATTTGTAATAGGTTATATGAGAAAAATATAATTCTATCTCATAATTAAAAGTATATATACTAAGATATACTTAAAATTGCAACATGTGTTAATCTATCTCATAAGTAAAAGTATATATACTAAGATATTAAAAAAACTTATTTTATTGAAAATATTATTATATATATTATTTAATAGTAATTTAACTTTTTTTAATCCTAATCAAAAGTTTATTGCAAAAGATTATTTGATATTAGTTTTTCTTCTAATATTATGGCATGTGTTTAAATATATTATTATTAAAAATATATATAATAAGATAATAAAAATGAATTTAAAAAATACTTTTAAAACTTATTTAATAGTAAAAACGATTTAAAAAAAATATTTAGTAGTAATTGTTATAGAAATTTTCCCTTTTCAAAATCCTAAAAAATAGATTTGAAAACAATTTATTTAATATAAGTTTTCTTTTCTACACTTTTAATGGAAATATAATTCTAAAAGATTATATTGAGCTTGGTCTTTCAAAATTGATAATTAGCATGATTGTGACATATGATAGTTCTACATTTAAAAATGTGATATGTGTTAAACTATATCATAATCAAAAAATATATATACTAAAATAATAAAAGTGATTTTTGTTAAAAATTAATTATAAAATTATTTAATAGTCTTATTCTTATTATTACTATTATTATTATTATTATTATTTTTCATTATAATGTTGGTTTTAAAAGATACTAAAGATAGAGAATTATAAAAGATAAAAATTAATTTTTAAGAAACAAATTTTAAACAAAAACGAATTGTAAAATCCTACAAGTACAATGAATTATTTAATAAAAACATGAAGAAAAACTAACTTTAAAATAAATAATATTACTTTTTAAGCATAATTAAAATAAAATTGTAAAAGTACTCTTATTATTTTCTTATAAGTAAATAACTTTCCTTTTTAATAGATAATTGTACGTTAAAAATATGACAAAAAATAGCAACAAATATTTCACATCTATATTTAGGTTTAAGCTTCCACATATTATTTTTACAAAATACAATAGCATTTATATGAAAAGTATTACCTGAGTATTTTCTTTTAATTTCTGGATACAACTCAACTTTTTATTATCCTTATTACATCTTATGATGCTAGCATAATTTTAAATTTTGATGTTATTGTCATTCATGAGTATGTATGAATATGATAAATATGTGTTTGTATGTATAACACAAAATATATAAATAATTAAACAGAAATTTTCAATTTAAAATAAAATAGTTGTATAAAATCTAAAAGAAGTAAAATAATTAATTTCCTTTTTAAAAGCCTAAATAAAATAAAAACGTAAAAGTAATCTTATTTTTCTGATAGTTAAATCACTTTACTTTTTAATAATTTTGTGTTAAAAATATAAACCAAAAGTAACTTCAAATATTTCACCTGATATGATTGTGATATGTATCAATTAAAAAATTAGATTGTGAATGTGTCAATAAAACTAAGAAGAAGAAACTAGAGTAAACACATGAAATCTAAACTTAACACTTTCATAATCACAGAGAAAAACAAAATACAGCAGCAACACAAACTCAGTAAAATTATGGAGCTGAAAAGAGATCAATAAAGAAGATTAATTGACCTCGGACTTCTAAAATAGAGTAACTATATTATATAAGTTAATTTAATTTAAATATATGCATCTATAATAGAGATGCCATCTGTATAGATGGATATTTTATTACCTTTAAATTTAGAATAAAAACTTTTTTTATATATTTTTCATCAAATTAACATTATCGTACTATACAGATATATATTAGAGAAAAATCCATTTTTATAATAGAATTTTTATAAAGATAGATGAGTTGAAAATGTACTTTAACGATGCGGAACTATGTTGAGTTTCCCAAAAATTAATTGTTTAAGTTCTTGATTGCTTAAAGAGTGACAATTGGCTACTAAATCTCTTTAAATTCTCTTTAAAAATATTTTAAAAAGAGAAGCTTCTTCATTTTCTATCCTCTTTTTCACCTTTTCTATTTTTTTATACTAGGGTCGGTCCGTGCTACGCGCGGATTATATATTTCAATCTTTATATATATATTATATATCATGTTTTTGTTTATTGTTTTGCTTATAAGCTATTATAAACTCATTGTTTTAAGTAAAAATAAATTATATCTCTTATTCAAAAACATATTTAATAAAAAGTAAATAAAAAAACTTTAAAAAATGTTTTATTAGTTAAATACACTAAAATTTCTGTGAAAAATATTAATATTTACTACATTATTTGTTAACCTATAAAAAGAAAACAATATAGTACAATCTAACTATAGTTCAAATATAATTATGGATTAAACCTCAGTGCAAAAAACTAATCAAGATATTCCCAATAGATATGCACAATTTATTTAATTTTTATTATTAAATATTATTTTATTTACAGACAATTAAAGAAAGTTTTATTTTGTTTTACAGTTACTATTTTCTAGTATACCAATCACGGTATTACATTGTTATTAAAAATAAAACTTTATACACTTAAACTTAATTTTTGACTTTTTTATTTTTTGCTTACAGTATTAACTATTAAGTATCAATGAATATTTTTAATCATAAAAGAAGTTACTAATTAAGTAACTACCCATAAGACAAATTGTGTGGGGCTTAATATTCAACCAAGAAAATTGAAATGACAAAAGAGTCCTTCTAGCTCTTAGGAAACATACAGAGTAGGTCTAATAGCGTAGGTTAAAAAAATAAAAAGACTTTGTAAAGATGATAGGATGAATAATGATTAATCTAATATTTATTCTCCCTCCCCCTCCCCCTTGAGGGTGGCTAGGCAAAAATTGGCAAATGAAATACTTAATAATTCTGATACAAGGGGCTGCATGGAAAGGAAATCGCAGCAAAAGATCTTCGTTGCATGCAAAAAGATTGTATGGGGGGGGGAGAGAGACCAAAAGTTCATGTCGGGGTTTGTCTATAAAAGGAAGCCAATCGGCGAGCTCTCGCCATAAACACTCACACAAACTACATACAAGAAGTTAACTTATTTATTGCCATGGTAAAAAATGCAGAAGATTGTATGGGGGGGGGACAGAAATCTATGATTAACCCATGGTGAAAGTTGCAGAGATTTTTCACAACAACTAAAAGAAGAAGACGAGTTATTTACTGTTTCGCTATTCATTAAACTAGTTTCTTTAGGGATGCAAACACGTGAAATGATGGATCTAACTAGTTTGATTCCCACCTGACTATGCTTCGTTATTGAATTAAACACTAGAACTAATTCGATATAGTATTTACATTAGATGTGATGGATAAACTAATTGTTAAACAGTATTATATATATATATATATCTATGTATATATATATTATCAGTCTAACAATGAATTTAAAAGACTAACCTAAAAGATAAATTAATAAAAATTATTAGATGTACCATATATATAAATTGTTATATGTTATTCAATATGTTAGCTGTATAACAATAAATCTCTACGATTAATTTGAAAATACATGAAAAATAGTTATAACCATATTAAAAACTTTTGAACTTTTTATATCAAATAGGACGGAAAAGTTAATTGTTATACAATATTAATATATATTTAAGCTAGCTAACAATAAATTTTAATGACTAAAATAAAAGATAAATTGTTACAAATAAATTGACAAAAAAAAATTGTTACAAATAATAAATATATTGGATACATAAATTGTTATATGTTATTAGATATGTTAGCCGAGTAAAATATTTAGATTAAATTGTAACTTTTGCTATTATGTTTATCGCGTCAATAATATTGTTTACAAGTCAACTAATATCCAAACACATATCAAAGTTCAGCATTTTTCCATTGTTTACAGGCTAATTCGGTCGTATATGAACTTTTTAACGCATCTAAACTTTTTAAACTAATATCCAACACACAAATACAAAATTTAGCATTATCCATTATTCATTAGCAATAATGTTAAGTAACACAAAAAAAAAGTAAGCAGAAGAAAGCCACGTTTCTCTTTCATCACTCTCTCTTTGTTCTCATCTTGGTCAACTTCCTAATCATCATGTACAAAAACAGAAGAAAGAGGAACAAAAGATTCATCGATGACTTAAGGTTACAGTAAAAAGAATTAATTTGTAGAAAAAATAATTTATGGATTATACCAAATCAACTATTTGAATCTAGCCTTCTTCTATCACCGGTCCATGTTCCGTAAGATGATGATTTCTTTGGACCATTGTCAACTCTTCCCCATGAAGCTTAATCTTCCAAAGGTTTTAGTTGCTCGCATGTTTGGAGTTTCCGGAGCTGGATCTTTGGCAGACGAACAACAGATGAGAACAACAATGGAAATTACATTTATGTAAATATTAGACAGAATGTTCTTTTTGTGGTGATTTAGAAAGAGATGAAGAACGATGTGAAGAAAGTATAAACAACTTGAATTAAACTTGGGTTTCGAAATTATGAATACATCTCTCTGGAATTGCAAGTGGGTTTGGAAGAGAAGAGAGAGAATGATGCAAAATGAATTCAATATTAAAAATAAAAATAATAAGAAAAATAGAGGAAGCAAAAGAGAAGAATAGATGTCTAAATGTGTTTTCAATTTAATTTAAGCAATAGGGGTAGCAGGGTCATTGCACTTCAAAAAAACAGTGGGGAACATTTAAAATGTGTATCTACCTAAATACTAGATAATGTTTGTGTGTGTAGTGCAAATACTCTATTTTTAATGGTGTAAGTGAATTTTGAATATCTTTCCAGTCCAACATTATTTCCAGTCCAACATTATGATCCAAAAACATTTTTTTATAATTTTTCCAGTAAATGTTTTCACAATCTAACGAATACATACATTTTTACAATCTAACGAATACATATATTTTTATTCTATCTAATGTAAAATATATTTCTAATTATAATAAATACTGTTTTTGTCAGCTGTCTAACATGTTTGGTATATCAGATGAATAACAAATAACTGAATAATTGTTAGAAAAGAAAACTAAAAATAGATTAAAAGATGTTAAACAATAAAAAATTGTAAGTTTAGTTCTAATTTTCAATAGATTAGTCACTTTTTGCTATGGTAATACATATATAGTGTTATCGCTTCTAAAATGCATGAATGTGTACAACTTTGAATGATATTGTGAATGGAAAAAAGGTGAAATCACATTTTTAAACTATGACAACGTGAGAAAGCTCTATAATATTTCACCACCTGTGTTTCAAGTAATATTTTCTACAATACTAAAAAATGACACTAAAACTGTTTCAGTTTATTGTAAAATGAAATTATAATCTGTGTAGCACGGGGACGTCTATTTAGATGCCGTACCGGTACCGGAAACGTTTCGGGGACGGGTACTTCACGGGGACAGCACTGGTACGGCTTGGGGACGGTTAGAGAACTTAGTTATGAATAAGACTAGTTTTCACGGGACCTAATGCTTGTGTAATTGTCTTTTAACTGTCACTATTATCTTGCTTCTAATTTTAGTTGGCAAAATAGACATATTATAGTAAATTATATTTAATTATGTTAGATTTGCTGTATAAATTTGTTTTTTTTATAAATATTTTATGTTTTTTACTAATATATATTTGCCGTACCCGTACCCATAATTTTTAAATTTTACCGTTTCCCGTTCCCGCTTCCGTCCCCGTTTCTGTCCCCGTATCCGTCCCGGTGCATCATAGATTATAATGGAGTTTAATAGTCATCTAAATGCATGTCATCTAAATGCATATCATCTAAAAGCATTTCACAACTTGTGATATAGCTTTCACTCTAACGAATACATATATTTTTATTATATCTAATGTAAAATATTTTTTTCCTAATTATAATAATTATTGTTTTAAAATTTTGAATCCAACAGTTTAGTAATACATATGTACCGAGGAGTCATTGCGTAAAAACTTCTTGTCTAACTTTTTTTTGTCAGCTTTCTAACATTTTTGGTATATCAGATGAATAACAAATAACTGAATAATTGTTAGATAAGAAAAACTAAAATAGATTAAAAAATGTTAAACAATAAAAATTATAAGTTTAGTTCTAATTTTTAATAGATTAGTCACTTTTTGATATGGTAATACATATATAGTGTTATCACTTCTAAAATGCATGAAGGCGTACAACTTTGAATAATATTGTGAATGGAAAAAAATGGCGAAATCACATTTTTAAACTATAACAACGTGAGAAAGCTCTTTAATATTTCACCACCTGTGTTTTCAAGTAATATATGCTACAATACTAAAAAGTGATACCAAAACTGTTTCAGTTTATTGTAAAATGAAATTATAATGCAGTTTAATAGTCATCTAAATGCATCTCATCTAAATACATATCATCTAAAAGCATTTCACAACTTGTGCTATAGCTTTCACTGTAAATATGGAAAAGCATTCATAAAACCAAGTAATATTAAGAATTTAAGATATAAAATATAAGCACAGATTACTAACAACACTTCGTGAACAAAAAGAAAGACCTTCTTGGAAAGAAGAATGATAGTAATATACTCCAATACAAATACATTTGCAGGAGCTGAGGTTAAGATGCGCAGAAGGAGAACCTCCAAAAATGCATTGGTGAGACATTTCTCTTTGTATCAGTTCTCACATGTGAGTTGTTGTTTCTCTGATCATCTGATGTAATAGGCACGAAACAGCTGAAGAGAATGCATTAGATGTCAATACTTATAATAAGTTGTTTTTCAAACCATTATTGTATGCTTCTCAAGCCTGCAATTAGGAAAGCATATTAATTTGAAGGTTACACGATCCTTCGCAGCGAAATCATTGTGAGGAGTAATGAAAACCATTCTTCCTGATGACAAATTTTTTTGTACATGAGTATTATCAGAATCTTACATTTGTTGTATATCACAATTTGGTAAAGAGAGCAGCCTGTCCTGGATTTGTCACCACACAACTATTCCATTGAACTGACTCTCGTCATTGGTCCTATCTCCCTTTGTTCTCGTCATCCTTTTCCAATCCAATAGCTTCTTCTAGCACTCTTTCCTAACACGAACACTAAGGTTTTGTGGTCCTTGAGAGGTATAAATTGGATGTGCAATTCCATGCAGTTGATGTGCAAAGCAAAATTATAAACTTGACTAGCAATATACATCTAATGTAGAACCAATAGGAATTACATACTTGCAAGAGTGAGCTCTTGAGCAATGTTTGGTGTAGTCTCAAAAAAATGAAGAAAGACTTTTTGAATTTCGTCAGAAGAATCTGAAATAGAACATAACAAATACTACCATTCATTCCCTACATCACAAAAGGTTCAATCTAAACTTGGCAGCACTAAGCTCTGCTAAACGATCCTCAACACATGAATAATCTAAAAAGACGAAGCTCTCATATATTTGAACCCTCGCCACATCAACCCTTAATAAACAAAGTATAGTTCGAAGAGTGTATGCCTTAAGTTGAGAAGATCTCACGAGAATGCTCTTTAGCAGCGAAAGTCACTGAAGCATCTTCAGTCACTTGACTGTTATTATTGCAAAAAAGTTCATTTAAGAAGGAAAGTTGTTGTTAATGATGGCGTTAAAGTGAGGCTTGAATTCAAAAGACTTGTGTAACGTATCCAGATTTTTCTGAAAGTATGTAGAAAGCATTCGATAAGACACTGTTCAATTAGGATACAACAGAACCCAATTGGCTAACAGAACATAGACTGTGAATCCATGGCGGTAGTATGACCACGATGGGCACTTCGGCGGTGAGAACCTCGACTTGTTTAGACTTGTTTAGCTACATCAAGACTTTTTCATGAAGATTTTATGGGTAAAATCTCATCCTGAAGCCGCATCCAAAATGTCCTTACTCATATCTAGGATTGAGTGGTGAAACTGGAGATTCATCTCAAACCAGGCTGTTGAACTCTGTTGGTAAAGATCCAAAACTCTTCTATTATAAGAGAAAAGATTGTAGAACAAAAACAATTTGCATATTGGGAGTTCTCTCTCATATGTGGTTCAGTGGTCTGTGGACTTACTGGTCAAATCCACACCTTTCACCTCTATCCCTTTTGTGGACCCATATAAAAGATATTTCTTTTTATCCATATATCCAGAAAATGTAACTCATAAAAGTCATAGTTGGCTGAACTAAACCTATACATATGGGAAAATTGAAAGGCAAAATGGAGATATTGTACTTATTATTGTTTCATACATTTGGGTCCCCCTTAATGTCAGAAGATGGGTTCTCTCTCCATTGCTATTCAGAATGCTTCCTCTGTTAAGGTCATCCATCAGGACACTCAACAATCTCCAAAGCAAACTGATATTTTGTCTTATGGTTCTTTGGATCTTTATTCTATCTAGATTTCGTATGTCCATTTCCCCTTTTTTCCAGTTGATTGTTGACTTGATTCTACTATTTAAGCTCCAGCGTCTCATGTAATGGTTTTATCCTCTTCTGCCAATTCGCCTACTGGTTCTTTGGATGAAGTTCTGACGAACTGATAGAGCGGTAGTGGTAGTCCATTTAGTCGAGCATCTCATATTCTCATGCACTCCCAAGGTTCGACCCTACTTTCCCTCCTTCACTAGTGCGAGATACTAAGCCAAGCGGACCGGGGCCGTGTAGAGCTTTGACATAAAAAAAATGATGACGAATTCAAGTCTTTAGGATTAAGATCTCCTGATTCAAAAAAACAAACTCGGGGCTTGAGACCTTCTAGGTAGATTAGTGTATCTGATTTAGCTCTACTAAATAAGTTTTTCTCGTCAAACAAACAAAAAGACAGTCTTCTTCTCATAAAGGTTTTCAATACAAAAATCTTCTTTAATAGATCAATTCAAGAAAGAAAAGGAGATACCAACAAAGCTCTGTAACTTGTTTCTTTTGTGTGTGTTTCAACAAAAGGATGCATTAATTGGAAAGATCTTATTTACAACGAAGGCTCTGCATTACACAACTCAACTCAAAGAAAAATCATAAAGTCAAAGAAAGAAAGCACACATCAAGATTCCGGGTTACAAAGTAGGAGTGTAAGGAAGAGGAGGAGAAGGAAGGAGAAGAGGGTGAGAGGAACTGGAGCGATGGAAAGGAAGAGAATATAAAATATGAAGTCGAATTCTCCTCGGAAAAGGCGCCTGAGAGAAGAGATACTCCAAAGCTCCGGCGAGTACCACCGTGTAGTCCTTCAACATCTCGGCCAATACCGTCACCAGCAACATTCTTATTACTTTTTCTAAATCGAATCTTCTCGTTCTTTCTCGTTTTCTGTGTGTTTCTCCTAAACTGTGTTTCTCCTAAACAATTGTCTTTACTTATATATATATATAGTTGGAGTCTCGGAGTAGTGAAGTCAAAACTAGGGGTGATGTGTCTTCTACCATATCCGCTCTTGGTTTTCTACTTTATTAAATTATATCATTTTTAATAATATCACTAAATTGAGATTCCAATGTTTGACTAATCAAATGTGAATTCTTTTGTCTATAATTATTGATTAATATTTCACTGTCGGAAAAAAAATTAAAAAATTATCACTAAATTAACTCAAATTTTTTTTCTTGGTAAAGAATCCAAATTTGTCATTTTCTACTAAAAATATTTATATGCTGTTACTAATTTATATTATAAGAAACTTTTATTAATAAGAACCCATGAAATGGAGACACCATGGTTTTTTAATTATTATTTTTCTACTAAACGCTGCAAATAAAATGACATTTAACTATAAGAAAATTTCGTGTAGTTTGAATAATAAAAAGAGTAATTGCACTCTACACACAAACAAAATATCATAATTAGGTGGATACACATTTTGGATTTGCTTAGGTTTTGTCGACATTTCTATGACCAATATACCCCTATTTTTATTTGATCATAAGTTCATGTAGCCCAAATATTTCTTATATCTATTTCTGTAGTTTCTTCTTTACATCGGGGAAAACAATAAATAGATTCACTTTTCTCACTGTTACCACTTTGTTTCATAATTTTTTATTATTATAAAATTTTGAATTTATACGGAAAATAAAGAAAAAATAATCAGTCAAGATTCATAAGAACATTGCCAAGGAAGAGAGAAGAAGCTTTGTTTCGTGAGCATTTCATTTCGCCTTTGTCATCTAATTCAATTCCATCTCTGCATTTCCTTCGGAACCTTCTCAAGATCGAGAAAGTTTTAGGTTTCTGAGAATTCTATCACATGGAGCTGCGGATCTTCCGGGGAGGTAGATGGAAGTTAGATCAGAGACTACTCAGGCGCGGAGCGATAAGCTTCCGCCTCCGAAGCTTCGCTTACAAGTCTGGTTCGCCGCCGGTGAGCTTTGGCATACCCGGATCTTAACTGGTTTAACCAATCACACTTCCAGATTCTCATCTCCCATGGAACCAGTTCCATTTCCGCCTCCTCTTCCAGATTCTCAGCTGAAACTTGTTAATCAATTTTATATCATGGCAATGTGAAATGTAGTCAGCTAAAACTTGTAAACCAATTTGACCAGCTCTTTCTTCGAGTCAGGCAAACACATAATGTGGGCTAAAACTTTCGAATGTCTTTTATGACAATCATCATTATATTGCTTATGTCAACAGCTGTATTTTTTTAAAACACAAAGTTAAATTAATTTGTAGGTGCTTAACCATATGTATTTGGTTGTTAATCAACTTTATATCATGCCAAACAACTATTGTGGACACAACCATAAGTGTACTTGTAACTTGTCACTATTATGGATAACCGGCTAAAAAATGTGTTATCCATGTATAGGATCACTAATGACAGCTACTGCATGTCTTACACTTATAAATTTGTGAAGATAGTCATCTTTGTTTACGGTTGATAATCTAATCAACGAGTTATCAATTAAATTTGATTAATAGCATGTCCCTTATAGAACTGTTGTTAATGATGAATAATATATCCAGCTAGCATATTGTAGCTGGCCAACTAAAATATTGCCCAAGACATAGCCAACTTAGTACTTGGCCGGCTATATTTCAGTTTACATAGTCAAATAGAAAAGTATCCCATTGCAAAAACTTATTATAATTGAACATAAATTCTATCATCGGAGTTAGCCGAGTATTATTGTAACTATATCCGCCGGTCTGTTTGTTAACCTGAAAATAAAACAATAGAGTGATTATATTGTAACTATATCTGGCTAATATATTCATTATACATTTTCTCCTATTTGTTTAACTTATATCCGGTTAATATTGTACTTATATCTAACATACTCTTCGGTATCCGGCTAATATGTTCAGTATACAATCCAGCCGCTGCCGGAGATCCATTTCAAGACCCACCCATTGTCCTCGAACATGAGCTTACTCATCGATCCCAGCAGCTCAAGCACCAACAAGCCCTCCCCACCATAACGACTCATCGCTTTCCCCTTCACCATCGGTCGAACACTCAGAACTCCAAGAGGTCGTAAGGAAGGGATTGAGACTGCGCAGTCAAGACGAATCTTAGAACCGGATCTCGTTCTCTAAAGATCCGGACATGCATGACCACCGCCGCAAAACCACCACCTGGACAAACTGGAAACTTCGACAGCAAACAAGCACCACCTCATCAGGCCAGCGAAAGACCCTAAAACTCAAGATGAAGCTCCGGCCATGAACAAGAAAGAAAGAAAATGAAGGGACCCTCACGGAACCAGTACCAATGCTAGAACACCGGCGACCGGAGGGGGCGAGATCTGACCGGAAAAAGGGGCTGCGCTTCTAGAGAGAGGTTAGAGAGAAAAAGGGGAGGGAGGAGAGAAGTAGTAAATATTTTACCAGAAAAATAAAAAATATTTAGTATATCTTAACTAATAACCTTATGACCTCACTAATTTCTGCGGGAATATAGTATAGGGTTACTATGGTAATCTACTTTCACTCGAAGAATACGCCAGCCCCCTAGAAAACAATGTTGTGTGTATTTACTTAATTTGTCGATCTTTTATAGGTTTTGACCAAATTAACTCTAATAAAAAACATACAAGTGTTTAGGAAAACAGAAAACGCACATTGTATTGGATATGCATGCATCTGTCCACATCTTTATTAGGCGGAAGTCGGAACCCACTCCAAAACCGGATGATGTTTATCCGCTTGATCTTTATCTTGATTCCTATGTCATTTAATAGCTACTTCGCTTTAATGTAACGACAATATAAATAAATAAATTATTTGACACCAAAATAAATGCTATGGTAGGTTGTTTATATTTAATTTAATGAAGATATAGACACTGATTGATAATAAAAATCTTGGATAATTTGTCTGTATTTGAAGACATACTTATTTAAAGGGGTTTTATTTTTTCGAACAAAAAGGTTTTAAACGACATGGAACCATATCTTAAGTTTTATTTAGGCTCTGCATAGTAATAGACTAATAGTAGATTAAACAGTGCGAAACAAGCAGATTATATACTGCAGAACAACTGCAATTTTCCTAAAATAAGCAGTTCCAAAAAAATATGAATAATGATAAGTATGATAAATAATAAAACTGCGAGATATATATTTATATTTTAGAAACTAAATTGTCAGTGATACTAATATAACTTTAATTTTTATTTTTAAAAATGTTTTATATATCTGAAATATGAAATTTAATATGGTATTATTGAAATTTTCTAGCTAATATCATAATTTGTTTAAAATATTATAACTGCGCTAGTTATTTTTAAATAAAATTAATTTAAATTTACTATTTAAAATAAAATTGTAAAAGTAAATATCAAAATTTTACAATTGAATCTTTACTATGTAATTTTATAAATAATATAACAATCGCTAAATCTTTTGGTAAATTTTTATTAAAATACCAAATAAATAGATTTTTTGGGTAATTTTGAGAGAATGATTTTAAAAAAAGATATGAATTATCAAAAAATCATGAACTAAATAAACATGTATGAATATATATATCTGTAATGTAATGAATTTTATTCATTTTAGTGTAAACAATAAACAAGTAAAACTGCAGAGCACAAAAAAATATATGTATATGATATTTTTTTTAAAAAGTTAAGTAAACAATCGAAACAACTCATACATAGTTACGACAGAACCACACGTTAGCCCTGAGCATTCCGTTTTTGGTTCCAGTTCCAGTTCAATTTTTTGGTTCTTGAGGTTTAGGATCTATTCGACTATTTAGAAAATTTGATTCGTTTTTCTTTCAGTTTTTTTTAGTTTTCAGTTTCGTTCGGGTAATAATGTTAGAAACATGCTAATATCCGAGATAATCTTGGATCTCATTAAGTTTTGATTTGGTTCCGCTTTTTCGATTAATTCAAGTTAAAAATAAGAAAATTTGAGTTTTTATTAAATATAAAATTTTTTATTAAAAATTAGATAATTTGGATAACTAAATATTATGGATAAAAGTATTGTGGTAGTTCATTTTTTGGATGTTTGTTATTTTGTTAACAAAGGGATTTCCATTTAGAAATAATATTTTAAATTATTTGATTATTTTCAACTAAATGTAGTTAATATTTTCAATTATACAAACTATATTATAGAAATTGAAGTATCCATACAGATCCAGTTCTATTCTGATTCGCTTCCAATTATTTGGTTCTAGAAATATATGATCTACTCAGATTATATCAAAACTTTTTATTTGAATATAAATGTTTTATAATTAATAATGTTAGTTAACAAAATCTCTTAAAACTTTCTCAATTAAATATAATAATCATAAATAACCGCATCTTAAAACACATCTCATTTGATATGTTATGATTATACATGGCTTTGATAAAAAAAAATGATTATACATGGCGTTCCTCGAATTTGTTCGTGCTAAAAAACCGCCAACACTCCATTTATTTTTTGTATCATTTGACAATATATTAAAATAACAGTGGTGAATGGTAACACATTTTGTGGTCCGTCCCGCGTAGGAAACGCATGCTCATAGCCTTAAAGAAGTTGGAGTATGTTGCAGTTAATTGGATTTTGGTTTGTTTTTTTTGGTTAAATCAATTTTGGTTTTAACATAGCGATGGATTCTTAAGTTCAAAACCAAGTACGATGTTCGAATCTGTGGAGCAGTGCGTGACCTTCAGTCTCATTCATGAAATCCTTAATATTGGGGCTGCAAATTATTATCCAGGATATGGGATCCGTTCTGATGCTCAAGATACGCTATGAAAATAGAATATTCGGGATATCTGGACTCAAATCCTGATAGTAAATTCTAGAATCAGTCAAAACTGGATCCGAATATCTTGAGTTTTAAGTTTGAATATCCGGATACGGATTTTTTAAAAATATTAAATATTAAATTTTATTATAATTATTTTTAATATATCAATATTTAAACATAAAATTAGTCATATAATAATATATTTTTATTTTTATAATATAATATTCATGTATATATTTATAAGTATTGTAAAAATATCTGATTTATGTATTATGTTTTTAAAAAAAAATCTAAAAGAATAGCTTTTCATTATTTTCGGATCTAGATCCGGATTCGAATACCCACAGGTATTACAATATATAGACAAATATCTATATCTGAATCCGGGTACTAAAATCATGGAATCCGACAGATCGGATTCAGATACCCTAAATTTCTTAGATATCCGGATCCGTCCCACCCTTACTTGATATCGGTGACAGAGGTATGAGAGAGTGTCACCTGACCCTTATAGATTTCTTTTAAAAAAGTTACTTGTATTTGAAGATAAAATAAACTTCATTTGCATACATGTGTTGCTGTTTATTTACTTTTTTGTAAATAAATATTTACTTTATGTAAATAGTAATATATATTTCAACATTTACCCATATTAAATAATTTTTTAATATGACACTTCTAAACATAATAGTTTTATTAAAGTTTAGAGAGAGAAATACCTCTCAACTCTCTCCTCTTCACGAAATCAAATCTTTCAGAAATTGAGAGTTTGAAATCTTCATTTTTTGTTGTTAATATTTCCGTTAAACAGATAATATCTTTCGTTCTAAACTTTTTTCTGGTTAATCCAGATCTAGTTTCGTTTTTGTTTTTAACTTTTGCGATCTCAATAGAAATCCAAACTGCTTGTGATGGATTATCTACTTTGAAGGATAATTAGTAAAGGAACTTTAGTTTTCTAAGTGTTTGAACATTAGTTTTCTAAGTGTTTGAACATTTGTGTTCATTTAAAAAGGTATAAAGATGACGATTTTTAATAAAATATCAAATGTTCCTTGTGAACTAAAATGGTATTGGCTTAAGCTCAGTGACGGTAAACTGATCATGGAACAGATAGAATCTAAGTAAGGAATCAATGGAACCGCAAAGCCAAATAAAGAAAGTTAAACTATTGGACAATGTGGGTTCCGAGTAAGGAAAGTTCGACTAGATAAAGTTGCAGGTTTATACGAAAGCATGGTCAGTCTCTAGGAATCAGATAAGGAAAGTATTGTAAAGACTGAGTCAAGCCATTGGTGGTGAAATTTGACCAAGTTAAATACAAAAACATCATTGATGATCCGCCTTGGTGAGCAAGGCTACAAAATGTTATTAGAAAGGGTGTCTAACTCTTATTTCTCTCACAACTCAGAAAACGAGTCTTAAAAAACAGCCAGAGCAAGAACAAAGTTTTAGAAAGACAGTTGGGAAGCAAGAACATAGTCTTCGATCTTTAAGATCAATTAAGGTGAGGAAGTGATTTGTGGCAACCGGAGTATAGGTTTTTAAAAAGTTTGATCATTATATTGGAGATTATGCGCATGAGTAATGTGTCTTATGGAATGTTTGTTTTTCAAAATGATTCTTCGAGGATAGAACATTCTTTGTGTTCTTAGGATGTTACACGTTTTATTGTGTGCGATGATGTATAAATCGATTGTTTATGTTAAAATAAAATTATATTTGAAAAAGAATTGGCATGACGAGTGAAAAATGTTATAGAAACAGATAAAGAAAGAAACTAATTAGGGAAAGTACGAGATTCAGTGAATGAAATTAAATAATGAAAGTATGCTATGGTTTTGGGTTGTAAAAGATGTTATTATCATGTTTGGCTTTGGTTCGTATGTTGACTTTGGCTGTGAGGGACCTTCGGGATCGTGTGGATTTGGGCTGTTAGCTTTGTGACATATGAGAGACTTTGGGGTCGTGTGGCTTTGGGCTGTTGGCTTCAGACCGTACGAGAGACTGACGGGTCAAGTGGCTTCAGGCCGTGCATATGGACGTGACTGAGAATTGGCTTCGGACTGTGTATAATTAGCTTTGGGCCGTAAGTGATATTCAAATGGTTAGGTAAATAAAATTGTGTAGAAATGACTAAGCACAGAAAAATAGCTCCAGATATGTGAAAAATGACTAAGGAATGAAAATGGAATTATAGGTTACCAGTACAAAATTTAATGCTTAATGTTAATTGTTATTATGGGTTACATGTTGGCAGTTTTGAGTGTCTTCACTAAGTATTTTGATATGTTCATAACTCTTTTATGATGCATGTGAAGACAAGCTGTGTGGACGGAAACAATGTATACAAATTGTCGGGACTGCGTTTTATGAATTTGGAATAATTTTGGGGAGATTTTACCGAACACTATACTTGTGGTATATCTTTATATTAAATTTGGGTTTATGTATATCAGATTTAATTTAATATCTAATTTTGATCCGGTTTATATTAATTTCAAATCTTGTTTATTTTTAGGTTAATTAATATCAGAATTAGGTAATTTTTGGTACTTGTCATCATCTCTTTTATCTTTCTTTTCTTCTTCATCAAGTTATTCTCTTTCGTGGTGGTTTAATCACTTCTATAGAGATAATGAATTTGTTTAGAGATGCTCAAAGCAAAAATAAGTTTAAGCTACCAAAGCTAATTAAAAATAGTATACTTAGCACCACGAACTGTCAAGCAATGCAGACAGTTCATTATATAATATTAGTGAATTTCATAGTAATCAGTCAATATTCAGTAGCATGTAAATGTGATAATCGATCATTGATTTTGACAAGAAAATAAACGAAACAACTCGGCTACATGAGTGTTACTTGTTGAGAAACGGAC
The DNA here is from genome assembly GCF_020379485.1 of Brassica napus. Classification (NCBI taxonomy): domain Eukaryota; kingdom Viridiplantae; phylum Streptophyta; class Magnoliopsida; order Brassicales; family Brassicaceae; genus Brassica; species Brassica napus. Next base: position 15,036,291 of record NC_063438.1, read on the forward strand.
GACATAACTAAAAGAAACAAGAACAGATTATCATCTAAACGAGTTTCCGCATTCCTCATACAAGTATAACATTCTCTGGCTTAGCTCTTCGCACGTCAGCTCGTGAATGTTTCCCCTAACCTTTAGACTCTATTTTTGGGGCTCTATTTTAAAAATGGTTAGATTCAGTTTCCAAAAAAATTCCGGGTCGGAATGTTTCCCCTAACCTTTTAGACTATTTTTGAGGCTCTATTTTAAAAATGGTTAGATTCAGTTTAGATATCTGGTTTAGTTATAGACACCTATGCTTAGATTACGCCAAGGAGAATAAACAATAAACTTATTGATGTGTTAGGGTCATGCTTCAACTTTTTAGCTCTGTGTTCAGTCACCAGAGTCATGGCACAGCCCGTCTCACTAAAGAGTTTCCAAGGTGTAAGAAGTTGATTTGAAACTAGTATCAATCATGGTATCCAAAATTAACATTTAATAAAACGACATTGGTTAACTGTCGGGGATACAAGTGCAAATTGTTTAAACTGCAAAAAAAGGAGGAACTACTTTGTTAAAGATTCTAGAGAATTTGGCTTTATCACTCAACACTACAAAAACAAAAATAAAAAGGAACAGACTAGACGTGATTAATTATACAAGAACGTGGAGAATGGCGCTATATATATATCATCAAGTAAACATGCCTTTGAAGGAATCCAATTGATGAAACAAGAAGCTACATTTGGCATCTCTTGACTCTTTCCATATTCCTACTAAAAGTACCATCACCGCCATTATTATCACCATACTGCTACACTTCACCATCCTCTTCCTCATTAGTTTCTGTTTCTGCCATGATGATGATGATGATGAAGCCGATACATCTTCCTTTTCCTGCATCTCGCATTGTTTCAATAAGCTTACTGATTTTTTATTTTTATTTTTATTTTTCTATTCATTTCAATATGATAGGCTTTGCTTTCTAGAGAGTAAGTTTGCTGTAATTCAAAAATGAACTTATTACCTTGCTATGCATTGCTACTTCTTCACTGTGGTTTGAGTCCCTTCCTGTGTTTTTTGGTATTATGGGAAGCTTCCGTATTCTTGTCTGCAAGCGGATTCTCCTATGAGCAGTTCCCTGAGTATTTAAATTAGTCGACTCCGACAAACTTGCATGCCCTTGTGCTCTACTCTTGTCCTTGTCAAGGAAGCATTTTTCATCCTCCTCTACGATCTGCACATTTCATCAACCGTCATATTGAGAGGGAAAAGTGTAGCTAGCTCTATATTTGCTAGACGTGCGAATCCTACCTTGGTCATGGCAGACTGTACTTCCTCTTCTTCATGGTTATCAACATCTCTCCCCTTCTCGTTGTTAACTGGCGTGAATGGCTGCTCGATTTGCAGCCGGATTCTTCTAGGAGCAGTGCCTTGGTTCACAACAAAGTCAAGATCCGTCTGAGTCTCTCGAGCCCTAGCGTTAAACTCACTGAGAATAATGTTTCGGTCAACAGGGAGTTGCTCCTGCTCACGCTGGTTGACATTAGAGATAAACGGATCCATAGTTGCATAAGAAACTGGAGGATGCTGTCCTAAAACGTTGCTGTGAAGTGGCGTCACGGTCCTAGAGGAACCGGATGAAGACTGTATCTCTACAGCCTCCTTGCTATCAACGTAGTGATCGCTGACTAATCCGGAAGCTCCAACGTCAGGAGCAAACTGTAGTAGTACATGAAGAAACACTACGGTCAGTTCCAAGAGAAAGTGATCATCATCTGCTTAAAGATCCGAATATTACCTGTGGGAAAGAAGCTTCAGCACTCCCGTTGACAAAACCAAAGGTGTCCCTGGGAAACGACCAATGCATCATTTTGGGAAGTGCAAAGTCTTTTGGTTCGGTAGATGATTGGTTATGGTTATGAAACACTTCATCCAAGACATCTGCCAGGGACTCATCTTGTATGGAGGCACCGTCCTGAAAATGCAGCCCATACTGACAGTTTCCAAAATCGCTAGAATACATTGAATCCACATGTGACGCAGGAAAACCGATGCTTGAAGGCACCGGAGTATATGATGTTTGGTCAAAGCTGGGTCCATAAAGACTTGAAAAGTCCCGTGCAAATGGACTTTCCTATACACAAGAAAATCATAAGCTAGATTAGGACAAAAAAAAAACACTTTGATACAAGACGCTTAAAACTACTTGTTTACCTCCACTATGCTTTTGCCTCGGTCTTTGGCTCGAGAAGTTTCACCATGATTCTCAGTTTTAATCACCGGAGCATCAGGCTTGACATCACTACCCTTGTCGCTTGGACACCTCTCGGTGTCATCTGATATGTTTTGAGCATGTACACGAGAAGTAGCTGTTTCCTGGACCATCTCAGAAGAGTTGTCTTCACGAGAGCATCTAGTTGTGGTGGGAGTGGCATTGACATTCTCTACTTCGTCACAGTTTGCAACATCAGTAGGCTTGTGGAACAAGCGACACAATACATACGGACTCTGTTCCAAATCAACAAACAAAAAGGTTCACTACTATCAGACATGAAGCAGAGAGCAACATAAAAAGAAAGAAAGAAAGAAAAGAAAACACAGACCTGACCAGGTCCAGTGCCGTCAAGGTCCTTGTCAGTGGCACGATACTCGTGCATAATCCAGTTGGTTCTTTCTCCTCTAGGAGCTCGACCACGGTAGAAGACGAGAGTCTTCTTCATACCGATAATCATCTTCTTGGACTTGATAGTTCGATCTTTCCCAGTAGCTTTCCAGTATCCAATGTCAGTAGCTCTGTTTGAACGGTGCCCACTCGGATACTTCCGGTCACGAGGGCAGAAGAAGAACCACTCTTGATCATCCGTCTTTATCACCGAAAGCCCTATAATAATCAAGAAAACCCTTACAAAAACCAGAGCTCAATCAAAACAGAAGAAGAGAGTAAAGCTAACCAGGCAAGTCCCATGGCTCCCACTTGCAAACATCGATCTCAGGGATTACTCTGACCTCCAAATCACGGCCGTTGATTTTCAATCTTAGGTAATGATTGATGAGTTCTTCATCGGTTGGTCTGAATCTGAAACCCAGAGGTAAAGACTCCATCGACAACGTCGCTTGTGTCTCCGTAGCCATCCTAAAATCTCCCCTCACTTGCTTTCTTTATTAAAGCTTTTTTATTTTATTTTATCAAATACATAAAACCTGAAGCTAACCACTTGGTTGCTGTGGTCTGCCAATTGTGCCATGTTTCCGCCTCGCAACTGAAGTAAGAGTCTGTATATTTACTATTTTACCCTCGTTTAATCCATTTCATTACGGAAACTGCCATCGCTCAGCTTTGTAAGCGGCGCGCTTTTGACTCGAACAGTTTGGCTAAGGCTTACGTACAAGGACGCAGGGGCCATAGTCTACTCATTAGATTCCTTCACGTGGTACTATAAAGCTAAAAAAAAAAGAGTTTTAAAAAGTTTCCTAATTAATAATAAATTATATTATTTAACTTTTTCCATTTTTAGGATATCTTTTGTATTATACGAGCAGTAATATCTCGAATACATGTCTTCGACATCAAGCTAGAGTATGTTGTGGTTGTTTTGTCGTAATCAATGAATACATGTTGATGTTGTACAGATATATATGAATATGATGTTCTGTTTCAGAAAAGGAACGACAGACAAATTAATCTGTTTAAGGTAGTCAAGCCATAACCGGTTATAGAAAAATGATGTACATATATGAAGAAGAGTTATAATTGGGGAGAATTTTCATGGAGTCGTGTTACGGTGTGTACCAAATATTAGAAAAATAAAGAGAAAAAGTTGCATTTATAACATTTTCTCGGCTGAAAAGATGTTCGGCCCCATAAAGTTTAATAAAGACTCCTCGTTCAGTAAAGTTACGTGTCCGTAACTCCCATCTCTAATTATTTAACCTTTTTAATTGGGCCTTTGTGTTATACTTTTAGCCCACTAAGTTTGTACTCCTATAACACAAAAAAATGGGCCAAATGCTATTCGTCTGTACATCTGGTAGATGCATCCAGATGGTCCATTGGGTGTCTAATCTAGATGGTCCATCTAGATGTCTAATCCAGATGATTTATTTGAGTGTTGTTCGTTTCTTTGTTTCGTCTATGCATCCAGATTCATCATTTTAATACAAATATGTTTGTTTAATTTACAGTATTTAACTTGCATCTGCATCCAGACGTACTTGGTAAAAAAAAAAATATTTTTTTTATGTTCTGGCAGAAAATAGCAATTTTACAGTTTTGGTAAAAATATTTTTGCGGTTTTTAAGGAAAAATATGTTTTTGACGAAAAAGTGCATTTTTGTGGTTTTAGCGGGAAAATACATTTTTGCGGTTTTAGCGGGAAAATGCATTTTTGCGGGTTTGGTGAAAAATACGTTCTTGCAGTTTTGACGGAAAATGTGTTTTTGACGAAAAAGTGTGTTTTTGCGGGTTTGACAAGAAAATGTGTTTTTTTGCGGTTTTGGAGGAAAATGCGTTTTTGCGGTTTTGGCGGGAAAATGCGTTTTTGCGGTTTTGGAGGGAAAAGTGTGTTTTTGTGGTTTTGGCGGAAAATATGTTTTTTTGACGAAAAGTGTGTTTTTGCGGTTTGACGAGAAAATTAGTTTTTGCGGGAAAATGCGTTTTTGCAGTTTTGGCGGAAAAATGAGATTTGTGGTTTTGGCTAAAAAATGCGGTTTTGCAGTATTGGTGGAGAAATGCGTTTTTTGGTTTTGGCGGGAAAAATGCATTTTTCCTGTTTTAGTGGGAAAATTCATCTTTGCGGTTTTGTATTTTTGGCAGAAAAATACATTTTTTACGGTTTTGACGGGAGAGTGTGTTTTTACCTTTTCGGCCGAAAAGTGTGGTTTTATTTGGTTTGGCCAAAAAGTGTGTTTTTATGAAAATGTGTGTTTTACATTTTTTTTTTGCAGAAAACACGTTTTTGCGGTTTTGGCGGGAAAGTTTGTTTTTCTGTTTTGGCGGAAAAATGTATATGCAAAAAAATAGAATTTTGGTTTGAAAATAATATTTTGATTTTAAAAGATTATTTTTGTCATTTATCATTTTGGAATGAACTAGATGCACCATCAAGACTCACCTTCATTTGAGTGAGAATTTGAGATGAGTTTTTAAAAATTCAGCTGGGTGATCCATCTGGATGTAGCACTATAATGTACAAAACGAATATCGAATTGCATCTTCACCCAGATGGATCACATGGGTGAGCAAACAGACATCACCCTAATAAACTCAACCAAAACGTGTTATGCAGATGTTGCTACTGATCTTTTCCCAATATTCATTTCTCCTCTGGATAACATTAGTATGACATATACGTAGAAGACATTTATATATAACCCTTTAGTAGCCAATTAGTGAAGATAATGTAGCCCTACATCATTGTTTTTTGATGAAAATATTCTTGTACACTTTTTACATAGTGAGATTGTGGGTTACCGACATTAAGATATCTACTCATTAGATCATCATATATGGTAAGTGAAGCCAAAGGTTAGTCGATCAAGATTGAGAGTTCCATTTATTGGTACAATTTGTTGTCTTTACAGGTGTGAGTTAACATTGTAGACGATCGCATGATATCACTAACAGCTGACCTTGAAACTTTAACAGCAAGTGAGCTTATTTCAATTTGGATATCTTGTGGGAGCTTTTCTACTCTTGATATGGTATGATTTCGCCTAATATTTTTGTAATTTTGTCAAGTAATGTTATAGTTGTTTTGGATGGATGGGTTTATGCTAATTGCAGTGTTTTGAAATCGGACCGGCCAGTCAGACGTGATTGAATGTGACTTGCTCCTCTAGAAGGTTTCGAGTTGTGTTAAAATCGTATTTGAATTAAACCGGTAAACTCTGTAAAATACCAGTCAAACCCGTTAAAATTTGTGATCATGTTCAATATTAAAACCCATTTTTCTCGAATTCAAGTTAAATAAAAAATAAAAAGTTACAGATTTAAAAAAATTTCATAAAAATATCATCTTGTTTTTAGTATCTATCTAAATAAATTAGTTTTTATTATAGTTTAATATTTTTTTTGAAGTTATCAATTTATTTTCATATGATTTTTACATTTTAACAATGATATACAGTTTTTGAGAAAATATTATTTTATAGTTATACATATATATATAGTTAATAATTAAATTAAAATTTAAAACCCGATTGAACATGTCCGACTATTGACCCATCTAAAATTCTGAATCAATGTGCGGTCCGATTTTCAAAACATTGGTTAATTGTTTAATTTCTGTCCATTTGTAGTGCACATTATTTTCTTGTTTTTATGGTGAGAATATTTTTTATTTAATGTATTTACTATCGTCATTCATATTAGGGCTGGGCAAATAAACCGAACCCGAAAATCCGAACCGAACCCGATCCGATAAAAATGAATCCGAACCGATCCGAACCCGACATAAATACCGAATGGATCCTGTTTTTTGGTATTTTGGGTTATGGGTATTATCCGAACCGAACCCGGACCTAAATGGATATCCGATAAAACCCGAAACATTTAAAATCACAAAATGAACTTCTACCAAATATGATCTTAATTCTTAATATGTATCCAAATTACTTTAAGATATTATTAAACTTCTAAAATAATTATATGTTACGTGAAGGTTGATGGTGGAATGTGGCGGTTGATGCCTGAAATTTTTAGATTTTGGTTTTGTTTTTATTGAATAATGTTTCTCATTTTATGGGAACTTATTTTTTGTTTTATGATTTCATTTATCTGGTTTTCTTTCTATCACTAACTATGTTTATCTTTCGCTTGATTTTGAATGATCACGTTTGATGTTTTTTCTTATTTTTGAATCGATTTTGCTTATGTTTTGGCTATTAAAATATGTACAAATCATGTATTTTAAATCCGAAGAACCGATTTCATTTATGTTTTAGTTACAAAATAGGTACAAATCAGGTATTTTTAAACCGAAGAACCGATTGAGACCCGAACCCGAAAGTACAATGGGTTATACCGGTTCTTTTAAGATTTACTAACCCCGACCCGAACCCGATAGAACCCAAACCGGTCCCGAACCGAACTTTTATATAACCCGAATGGGGTTGATTTTGATAAACTCGAAAAACCGAAACCCGAATGGATAAAACCGAAACCCGATTGGGACCCCGAATGCCCATGCCTAATTCATATCAAGGGTTTGTAACGTTTAGAAAATATTAAGTTTGTATTTTATTGTTTTTGATCGAGTGATTAATGTTATCACATAAATTTCTTCCAGGTCTTTTGTGATTTTATATGTTTTTTCTTTTTTGGATGGTTTTGGAGTGAGTTATTGTAAATATACATTTTAAGAAGATTTATTTTATGTTGTTAATATAATGATTCATAGTATTAGTTTGTAACAATATCTTTAAATATTATTATCTTCTAAAGTATGTTAGGATTTCTGTATAAATCATTTGCTAAACTTGTAATTTTACGACATTCAATCTATTAGATTCAGATATGTTAATTGTAATTAGTTTTTGATTATTCAATATCCATCGGTAATTTATTATATATTTAAAATTTTAAAATTTTCAAGAGAGGACACGTGTCGCAAAATCCCTCTGCCACTTATCATGAGAAGAGAAAAAGCTAAATATATATATATATATATATATATATATATATTTGATCTATGGATCCTCCTTTTGTTGTGATAATAAATCTTTGATCTTTCTGATCAACTCTGGTTTCAGGATAGCTGATTTTCTCTTCGGGGTTGCCAATTTTTTTTCTTCGCTAAGGCGAGTTCTCTGGTTTCAATCTCTTCGAGGGGTTCTTCATCTCTGTTTCTTTTATCTTGATGAGATTGAATCTAGTGCCTTTCACATGTTTTACATAAATATCCCGTCAGAATCTGAGAAGGCTCCTTCGTTTTGCCATTCACTATCTCCCTCTAGGAGAATCAGTCTTCCTTGTTGGTAAGCATGTTATGGCGTTGAGGATAGCATCTCTGATTGAGAGTAGATGAGGTGTGATGGATTGCTTTGGCTGTCTGTGAAGTCGATTAAGAAGAGTTGGCGTTCTACGGTCCAACAAATGATCGGTTTTCCATTTTGGTAAAAGCGTCTTTTGCTTAAAATTCCGGTGAATCAAGGTAAGTCTAATCAATTAACCGAGGCTGAGTTGAAAAGCACCATGGTATAAATGATCTGAATAGCGACAGAGAAGAGAAGAGATTTGGGAGTAACTTGTTTGAGTCACGGTGGAGAAGCCATCTTGACGGTCGTACCTGTCTGCTCATTGTAAAACAATACGTGTGGGTTAAGTGCTATCCATTAAAGCTCACATGTCAACACGTGTTCATTCTACTTCCAATGCTTTATATTAATATCTTGTAATGTCTTTGCTGTAATATTTCTATTGTTTGTACTGGTCCTTGAGCCATTTGAAATAAAGATGGTCGACAAAAAAAAAAAAAAGAAATCAAAATAGTAAATGATTTCTTCTTTATATTAAAATATTTTGGATAAAACTTATATCAAACAAATAATGCATGAAATTGTGATGCTTTTCATAACCATTATGCATATTCTTATGAACATGATAATTAACTCCCCCCCCCCACGACATCATATTAATCAATTTTCTCTTTGATTTGTTCTCCACTTAAATATGCAGGAGTAGTGTCTCGTACAGTTAATTTGTAACTAAACAATATCTTGTTTCTTCACTACGGATGGTAAAAGGGAAAAATCGACAATGGCAATCAAACCATTATGTCTTCTTACAATACTTCAGTTGAAATGCATTTGTCCTTCCAAAAAAATACGAACAAGATAATCTCACATGTGTTGTCCATCGATATAGCATCCTGTAAAACAAAAAAGTCAATTATGGTCCACATAAAAATTACTCGCATCAGAAATTCATTTTGTTGAATAATTAAACGTGTGGACCCATGTTGACAATATATCATTCAACTCTTGTAGAAATGGTTGTAGAAAACATCAAGTGCCGATCTGATGTTTCAGAATAGAGACTAATATATTCAAGAAGAGAAATTTTTTTTCTATGCTCATTTATGGTGGATAGTTGTATGGTGTAAGAATGACTGTCCTCGACAAATATTGTCTCCTAGACCTTCCAAATGGACTAACTCCATATGTGCATAGCCTAAAATAAATAAATAAATTGTATGTTTTGAGTGAAATCAGGGTGTTCCGTACTGAAATATTTCCATGCTTTTGCATCTAATAGATGAGTTACATCTCCATCAGTCTGAATATCTTTGGCATGCTATCTCATCACTCCAGCAGTCTTCTCAGGTTTATATAACCTTTTCAACATTTATGTAACTGGTAGGTGTCACATCTTTTGGTATGGTACCTTATTCTGCATACTTCCTTGTGGGTTTTCCAGTATATCATACAATTGTCAATGCAAACATCTATCTTCTCAGGATGCAATCCAAGACTATAAATCAATTTTTGAATCTCATAATTAGAATCAGTAAACAAATTATCTTCGAACAAATACTCTTTAAACAACTCAATCAAAGCAAATCTCATGTACATTATGATCAGTATTAATATTCATCCTAACAGTAAGAGACAATTTAGAGAGACATTATCTACAACTAGTATAGATGGGCTTATTTGCATTATCTAACGTTTCATAAAACTTTTTGAATCCAAGTTAGGTTCTTCAACACTACCAACCATAGCCGGTCCTAAGAACTAAAAGACTAGAAACAAAGGGAAAAATTGGCCACTTTTTGGAAAGAAAAAAAAAGCAAAAAATAAATAAGTTGAAATGGCATCTGAGAGAACCGACCCAAAATTGATTGACATAACTAAGATTATTGATTGCAGCTAGACTAATGAATACTTACTAATTTGTGGCCGGAAAAAAAGGGGCTAGAAGCACATGCTTCTTTTGCTTCTACCAAAGGCCAACACTGCTACCAACTTCATCATCTATTGTTTAGTTTCTAAAAGTGCATTTATAACCATATCATAAAATCTATCATGATCTACCATTTGCTCTTTTTGATTGTAACTATTTTCATTATGCAAATGATTTGGTTCTTCACAATTACCAACATCTCGGAAATTGGTAATACTATTAATATCTTCATTCCCAACATCAATCTTTCCATGTTTAAATCAAATGTAGTAATTTGGTGTAAATATTATATTTACTAAATGGTTCAATACAATTTCACCATAGGTAATTTTTGTATTTTTTCACTTCCGACAAGGACAAAACATCTTACCAGTTTCTTGGGTGATCAGTGTATTACCAGTCTGGTACATGAATATCTCTAGACCGTTAGAAAATTCATTTGTCTCTCTCCCGTCAGATCTTTGTGTATATACATTCAACTTTATAACTCGACAAAACAAAATGATTAGAAATCCTTTATTTTTTTAATATTGCCTTCAACAGACATATTTGTCTTTTTGTTTTGTGAGTTATCTTTTTCTTGTTTTTATGTTTTATTAATAGAAATGTCATATATATACGAAAATTTTGTCCTTGGTAGATAGGAATATAACAATTAATAACAAAATTGTTTTACAAGTCTTTTTAATCCATATAAAAATTAATTTACGATAAAATATGTTAGATATAGCACACTAAAAACACGTTTCAACCTACAATATTATTTTTTACCCGTTCATTTTTATTTTTAATGAATTGTAAAAAATTTCGTCATAAATCTATTCTATTAAAAGGGAAGCAATCATGATAAATCTACTTTTAAAGGTTGTTTGGACCCTTTCATTAGATTTATTTTTTTGGTCTTACTATATATTTTTGTAGCATTACGCGTTAATTAGATTATACCACATCTATACCCGTTTTTTTTCTCTAACAAACAAATCAATAATATTACACCACATATTTACAAATTAATAAAATATTATACCAAAAATATATCAATTCTATTGGCCACCAACGACTTCTAAACATGTCCCATTAAGATTATAACGTGACTGATCTATCCTAATATACAAAATTATGTCATTCTATTGACCTACGAACTATGAAACATTACAATCCATCTTGCCATTGATCAGACTGTTTTTTTTTTAAATGAAAGAGCTCCTTAATGTCTTATGTTGACCTTACATGTCTTCTCTTCGAAGAAAAAATACAAGATATCAAAACTCTTATTCAAATGTCACTTATTCAAAAGTCAAACATGACTATGTTGAAGACCTAGACCACCATTTGACACAATCATACCACATTCTTCATCACACTGTTTGTTATACAATCATACTCTTACATTCAAATACATCAAAACGTTACATAACATATTCATATTATTTAAACCATAAGATTGGTTGATAATTACAAATTTAAAACTAAAGCTTTAAAATTGTAACAATATGTTAACAAAAAAAATGAATATATTGTGAATATGCTAAGTAGATATATTCTAGATTTTTTTTGTTAATAATATACTAGAGATACGATTATCAAAACAAGAAACAAAAAATAATTATCTTACTTGGTCTACAAGTTTATTTATTACGACACTAATACATCATTTTCCTTATTTCTATCAACAAAAGTATCAAAACAATTATACTTATATTTTTTACCAAGATTTTTTGGTAACAATAGATTTAACTCATTTTATAATTTCTATATGATAATTTTGGGTTTAAAAGGGTGTACAATTAAAATATTTAATAATTCGGATAATTTTTAAATTCAGTTACCCATTTGATTATCGGTTCGGTGTTAAAATCTTGGTCTTAGAGATATATGATTTCCTTGGTTATTTATAATATTCAGTTACATTGTACTTTCATTTTCTTTTTTATTTTTGTACGATCCAGGTCGCGGTTTCGAATAAATGTGCCCAAGCATATACACAAACTTATTAAAAAATTATTTAATTTCAAAAACAAACCCGCGTTTCCCAAACGCGGGTCAAAATCTAGTTATTTGTTACTTTACAATGATTTTATGACAACTATTTCAAAGTTGTTATTTTATCGTAAACTTATATGTGATTTACGACGAATACATTTCCTCGTAAACTTACATCGAGTTTATGACAATCATTTTTTTTTGTTGTAACTTTCTAGTTATCTCGTATTTAATTTACGATAGCCAAAATTGACATAAATTTTCGTTACTTTAGGCATGTTTTCTTATAGTGAGACGATTACAAAATTATGCCTTAATTTGTGTTTATATACCACATTTATGTAAAAATTGCTAAAAACATGAAATATTTGAAAAAAAGTCAGATGTCTTTTGCTCGTAGTAGACAAAGTAAAGTCTTCCACGAATTTTAACAATTTTTTATCCAAACGTTTTGATCCCTCGAATAAAATGAAATGTCGACTCCATCATATTCTAGATTGATATTTGCCACATCCTGAGTGTTATCTCTATGAAAAGTTTGAACCAACGATGATTTCTCCACAGCTACACATGCTAATTCCTTGATCATTGTCATTGTTATTAGAACTAACTGGAGAAGATTGTATTTTCTGGTAAAACACTTTAGGCCAGAATAAATGAAAAACAACTAACACCCAAATATAAATTCACATGACACCTCGTTCATACTAAACTCATGTATCGTATATATAAAAGTTTCACTAGAAAATAGGTTTTATCACAACATAATATCAAAATATCCTTGCAGAATATTAGTCTATTACCTTAAGTTTATCACAACGACACAAAATATCAGTCTTGAGGATATCAATGCCACCTAAATCATTAATAGAAAAACAAAATTATCAATCAAAGAAAAAAAAATTCATCAATTATGCCAACATGATCTACTCACTCCGTTTTGGTATGATCCATGTTTTATAAAAAATATTGTTTCAAAAATACATATTAAAATTTCAATATATTCTTTATTAGATAATAATAGTAAATTGTAAATTAAAAAAGTTAATTATGTTTATTAATTTTTAATTTGTTAAATATTATAAAATAGTTAATCACAAAATAATACTTTTATAATCAAAATTTAAAATATATTTTTTTAATTTGTGTAAAAATTCCAAAAATATATCTTTTTAAAATGCAACATTTAGAACTATTAAAAGAGATAATCATTAATACTACTCAACATGCAACAAAAATGCCTAACTATCTCAAAATAACTCATCATTCAAGATTTCATGAAAAAGACACATCATCATACAAACTCACTGCACCAAAATATTTTTGTATAAATTAAAACGTTCACAGAAGGGCATAGTAAATTTCAGTGAGACATCACTTACAAATTATTATTTTTTCTTTCTATTAAAACATCTCTAAAATATAGTTTGAAGTAAAAGAGCTTTAACCTTACTCCATTTTCACTTTATAATAGAGTAAAAATGAGTTTATTCATTTATTTTGTTGTTCATTATTTTATAATGTACTCTATACAATGTTTTAACATTTTAGGAGTGGTATGATTAAAATTTTCTTTATTGAATTGGTTGGAATACAGAGTTGAAAATATACTTAAAATACAAAGAGGAAAATTAAAATGGTATGAAGGAGTGCATGAAACTTGTAAATGAGGGCTCACTAAAATTCATTATGCCTTTTACATAAGTCTTGATCGGTTTTTATAAAAGCAAGTTTGGTAAAGTGAGTTTGCATGGATGATGAAATGTCTTTTAGAGTTTTTTTTCGGCTTTATTTTTGTTGGCTCTGTTTTAGATTTTTAAGTGACTAGTGTTCTAACCTCTTTTCTCTCACGACAACCAGAAGTACAAAACCTAAACTCCGGTGAACCCTAACTCCGGCCCGGTTAATCCGGTGCCGGAGGCATCCTCTTTCCCCTTATCTCGTTTTTTCCTTTGCTCTCTGTATCCTTGCTCGTCTATTTGGCCGAGATACTCGATCTATTCTGGGTTAGGGAGATCCATCGGAAGCCTTGAATCAAGACTAACGGTGGCGAATCCCATCGTGACCTGGAGTAGCGGTGAGGTTGAAGCGACGACGGTGATGCGAGAGTCGGCTTTTAGGGTTGCGGAGAAACCGGATCTGTTTTTCCCTTTTCAGATCTCCGGCGTATCCGGCTTGGCGACGGCGCGTGACTTCGGGAGACCCTCCCTTCTCATGGATCTAGGTCTGTGTGCGGCGGTGAGATGAGAGGAGGAGATATCAGAAGGCAAGCCGACAGGGTATGGTTTCCCATTCCTCGGAGACCACACGAACCGAGGGCTCCACCGTTTGGGTGGCTGAACGGAAGTGTGAAGATAGAGACGGATCGTGGCGACAGTCCTAAACCCTAGCGATAAAAAGATACTATTTTAAGGAAGGGTAAGGGCTTCGCTCCCTGGAAAGCTTGGATATGTTACACACCGGCTCGTGCCTGTTAGGCAAGACCCGATTTTCATTACGGATCGTGGTGTCCGTTTGTTTGGCTGAGGGTCGCAGCATTGAACAACAAGACGATGTCGCTAGCTCGAGAATGCACCTTTGGTGAAGAAACTACTGGTTCATGTACTTAACTGTTGATCTTATGGAATCAGTAGGTAAACTTTGAATGTACTCGAGAGTAGATCGGTTATCCTCTTGCATTAGTAAATGTTGGTCGCACCATTGGGTCGAATGTAGGAGGTAGAAATGTTTTGTTGGCTTAGGAGCGAAGCTTTCAGACCAAGGGTGTTGGTCCTGTCAAGAGATGCACCGAGAGGTGTTGGTCCGGTGTAGCATTCGGATCCTTAGGAGACCAGTGCCAAGCGTCAATGTGGTATCTTGGTTAGCGATGAACATCTATCAGTCTACAAGGCTCTCGTCTTCTTGGTCCAAGTAGGTGGTTAAGAACCGGCTATTCCTAGGTCGTGGGAGTAGTATCGTGTTCATTGGAGTTTAAATTGCAGCAAAGGTTTCAGATTGGTAGTGTAGGATCCATGTAGTGATTCTAGATGATACTAATATCTTTGTTATAAGTGTGGTTGAAACACTGTGGTGTAAAATCATGTGTATCCTTATTTGGCTAATGAAAAGTTGAAGTTGAGTTAGAAAAAAAAAAGTCACTAGTGTTCTTGAAATGGTAAAGTGTCCTTGGAGGATGAGTTGGAAGCTTTTGAGTCCAAAAAAGAGTGTAAAGATAAAATTCTGCAACGCTCTATGGTAATTACCTAGAGTACCATGTCTTTCCTTTTTCGAATATTTTTGTTTATTTATTTTTCTAAAAAAAACAGCTGATTTAGTTGAATGAGGCGCAGCACTCATGGTTCCAACTCTGAAACCAGTTGCGGAAAGGTTGTATAACCGTGGCAATTCGTGGCTAAAACTCAATTTTGCCCCTTAACAAATTTGTCGCAAAGAGTATTCAGAGCTGGGCAAAGAGGTCATTTCCACGGTAATAGACACCTAAACCAGAAGAATCCAAGAAAACCAGCAGCTTACGCATCTGGTTTTAGCAGCAGTGTTGTCTGTGTTTTGTTTCTTTATAATCAACCCTTCGGTTACTCACTATCTTTCATCTGCAAATTCACAATCTTCATAGCTTAAATCCAAAAACTCAAAACAAAGCATACAGAAGAAAAGAGAGCGTCTTCTCCTGAATTATTCAGTCGGCTTCGAGATGAATTCTACAAGCAAGGCATGGTCGGTGGCAGCAAGTATTGGAGTTGTGGAGACACTAAAAGATCAATTAGGCGTTTGTCGGTGGAACTACGTTCTCCGTTCAATGAATCAACATCTTCGGAATAACATCAGATCCATTTCTCAGACCAAAAATCTTTCCTCCTCCTCATCGTCAGCCGCCACCGCATCCTTCGGTAAAACGAAGCAGGCTGAGGAATCGCTCAGGATGGTCATGTACTTGAGCTGTTGGGGTCCAAACTAGGTTTCTTGAAACCTATTCGATGGATTTGCTCAACAAAATCCAAACATATCGCTGAGTCGGAGAGTCTCCATGAATTTGAAAGTCTGTGTAGGCTTGATTGGGTTGGTCCAAGACTATTAATATAAGAGTAGAGATGCAAAAAGATGGTTAATTGTATTACCCCCATCTTACTTGTATATAACAATGTTCTTAAGCCTTAAAGGCTAAGTTACTCAATCTGAATAGACTTAAAAATCATTTACGGAACTAATTTGTTGTTACTCTACTTACTGCAACTAATCAAAACTATGACTAAAAAATCCTCCTAATCTTCACACATAATAATAATATATGATTCACGTTAAATTAGTGGATGGATTTCATACTTTTGATCCAAAGACTCGATTTACACGTTAGGCCGTATTAGACTTGTTAATCCCAGTTTATTAAAACAAGGACCGTCCATTTTATCTCACGGCCAAAGTAATATACATTTATAATATGTTTGTATGTACAAAATTAGAGCTTCTGATTAATAACCCAAGAACGACCCTACAAGACCACTGATTAATATTTTAGAGCTTCTGTATTTGGTCGAGTAGTTTTTCCTTCCACTTTTTTACTCGACCAAATACAAGTCTTTGAAAAAGTTTTTCCTTTTTCTTTCAAGAAAATTTTTCCATTTTACTTATAGTAATTTTACCTTTTTGTTTCACAGATTTGTTTACGTTTTATGCTTTCTCTCTCTGTTTCTTTGAAGGCTAAAGTTGGTCGCGGCTAAAGATCACCTACTTGTATGATAACTTTTTGTTATAATCAACAAAAAAAAACACAGTATTTCCTGATGTTTGTCTTGTCGGTAATATTTTCCTTCTTCTGCTTTTGTATATCAATACCCCTAAGAAGTAAGCAAAGATTGTGGTATCAGAAACTCTATCTCATCATCATTGTGATACCATCGATCCACCAGTCTTACCATAATTGATCATACAAGAGAGGGCGTTAAAAGAAGCTAGTTCGATCACATCCCACAAGTTTCACAAGTCTAAGACTTGTATTCATCCATCAACCATGAACCATCACTGGGTAAAAAATAAGAGAGCATAAAAGCCAACTTGTGATTCCTATCACTCTATCTCTAACAAACACCTTGTTATTAGACGTAGAGAGTTTACAAACGTTGTGTTTACACAGTGTGGATACACTCCTATATATTCTTCTTTCTATGAAAATAATTCAACTTTCGAATCTGTAAGCTAACAATTTTATTGTACAAAGTGGATGAATCCTCTTGCCCTTTAATGACTATTGTTCTTTACAAAAAAAAAATCAAGAAACTCTTCATGTTAAGAAGATAATAATCCTCTTCTCTTTACAAGCTCATTGCTCTCGCGGAGCCTACTCTTCATAGCCAAGTCCAAACACAAGTATAGAGCGAAGTAAAGAAACATAACTACTTGCTCTGGTCTAGGAAGTAGCCGAATGATATCAATGAGAATATTGATTCAAGAAGCAGCCACTATCTTTACCGTCGATTCTGTAGAGCATCTTTGGACTTGTTTTCGTTGAGGTAACGCTTAAATTCCCCGTCTCCTCTAAGTATTTTTGCTGTGTATCCACGAGAAGAGAAACAATAAAAGCGGAAAGTGAAGACAATGAAGATGCAGTCTGCTGAGATAATCTGTATCAGTTCGCGAAATACTACAGAAGGTACTATAGGCATGTGTCATGAAGATGGACTTGAATAGGAGTTTGGGTTTTGTGATTGCGTGAACTTTCTGAGCTTGGAAAAGAAAAAATGATATGTGCTTAAAGACATATGGACGTTTTCCATAAAGCAAAAGGGAGTTTGATTGAAGATGAAGTTTTCCATTAAAGAAAATGGAAAGTTACTTTAAGGATATTTGGGAGACTTGAAGAACAAGTTGAAGACGTGGAGAGCAAGTTCTGGTCTATTATATAAGGAGGGACGTGCCTTATGAGAAAGTCAGACTTCAGAGTAAAGAGATAGAGGTTTCCTTGGTGTGTGCTACTGCTTGGTGTCGAAGGACATTCTGAAGCATTGTCTGATGGAGTCTGATGTGGACTTAATTTGGTGGCGTTGGAGTTGGCGCTTTGTGTGGTGGCAGTGGCGGACCCAGAATTATTTTAAACATGGGTCATAAAATAAATGTGTTTGAAATCCATATTAAAAAAGAAGCAAAATTGAGTATCAAGCTGGAATTGAACCCATGTTTTAGGGGTGTCAGACGATGGGATTTCACCACCAGAACTAAAGAATTTCAATTGTACTAGCTTAACAGATTACATTTATATATTTTAAGGTGTGGCAGCTGCACCCCTTTCTCTCCACATGGGTCCGCCTCTGTGTGGTGGAGTTAGCCATTGTGTATAGCTCGTGTGAGCTTTGTGTGTGCTTGAGTGATCAAGCGTTTTGGTGTCACTGGTGTGCGTTGGGTGCTGACGTACTTGGTGAAGTACTTCCGAGGAGTTGGAAGATTGAAGCCTAGACTCAGAAGGAGTTTAGCGAAGGCGGTTTCATTGAAGAGATTTGTAAAGATTGCAGCTGTAGAAGACAATGTGCTCCGGTGAACCGGATGGTGATCTATGCATGCGTGCTTAATTCTTAATCTTTGTAGATTGCTACTTAGAAAAGAGTGGTAAACACTAGTGTGTGTGTTGTATCATATAGCAATTGTAGGTTACTCCTTGTTCTAAGTCAATGAAATCTGGACGAGATCCCGGGGATGTAGGAAACGAACCCCGTTAACAAATTTTGTGTGTTTTACTTTCTGCATTTATTTTTCGTCGCATCTGCACTAACAGACAACTACCGACTCCCAGAGAAACAAAGAAAGTGAAGCCACTCTCACATTCTCTATCATCACGTTTGGGTTGGTGGAGTATCACATGAGGACACGGGTAAGCCAAAAGATGTCTGACTGAATCTACTAGCCCCAGTCACCGTCACTTTAGTTTGTGTCCTATCAGCTAAAGCCAAAAGGGGGATTCATGCCTTTCTTCTCATATATTCCCTTGATAAAAAAAAATATTATTTGGTCCGACTTGTATGGAAAATGTGGCAACTAGGAGGAACAAGCTGTGTTTTTTTCAGATAGCGAGCAATAAAAATGTTTTAACAAAATTTGCCAGTTTGGGAAACAAAGGGAACTCTCTGTCACGTAAATATTTTGGTACTCTTTAGTTGTTAACTAACAAAAATTTCTGTTGCTGGGACTGATCTATAAACAAGTACACTATAGAAAGACCAGTTATATGATTTATTACATTTACAAATAGACATTGATTTTACTAGATATCAAACTCTAATCTGGATTTGAGCAGAGTTTTTTCTTGTGAGCAGAACCGAATTTGCCAGTTTGGTCCTTTTTGAACGCAATGTCGTCAACAAACGCTTGGACTCTTGACTTTGTCTGCGTACAACTTTTTTTTATGGTAACAGTGAACACATTCTTCTCACGTTTGGCCATAGAGCATCTCCAACCCACTCCATAATTTACTGCAAAATAGAGTGGGAAACAGAATGATGAACAAACAAAAAAGTGATTAATGCATAAATGGAGAAATGGATTTTTTGATTGTTCATCACTCCATTTTTCACTCCATTTTGCATTAAATTATAGAGTGGGGTTGAAGATGCTCTTAAAGCGTCCAAATCCACATTATCTCCCCTTTATGCCATCCTCTCCCCGCTTATTGGCAAAACTTGATCTCCTCAATTTCTATCTTTGCCTCATCATTCTTCATCCCATGCACATTGTGCCTGTTCACATGCTCTTCTGTTTTTTTCTTTCCAGTCTACTCTCGCCGGAGACCGGAGCCACACTTTGATCTCTCAAGCCCTAATGGGATTTTCTCCATGACTGAAACGATCAGGAAAAAGCTCTCGCCAGAGAGCATATATATAGTATGTAGAATGTATATATAGAAAGGATATAGTAGTCATTAGTTACACTAGATAATCCCTAGCTCTCAAGTATATATATTGTATCCTTCTCATATCAATAACATAATCTTTACATTTTATATGGTATCAGAGCAAGGATTTTCAAACTAAACCCTAGCCACCATATCCTTCTCTCACAAACAACTCTTTTTCTTTTACGATCTCTACTCTTATCATGCAAATCCAACCAATACGGATACTCTTATCACCGTTATTGCCGCTAATCTCCTCAATGTTAACATGTCGAATGTTACTAAGCTCACCGCCTCCAACTTTCTTATGTGGAACCGCCAGATCCAGGCCTTATTGAATGGTTATAGCCTCGCCGGATATCTTAACAGCACCATCACGGTTCCATCTCAAACAATCACGGCAGCTGAAGTTGTCACCATCAACCCTGCGTACACGGCATATCAGAGGTGCTATATCAGTCATAATCCAGCCGATCAACAAACACCTCTGCAGAAATTTGGGAGAAACTATCATCAACTTATGCTAAACCAACTCGTGGTCATATTCAACAACTTCGTAAACAAATCAAGCTGTGGAAGAAAGGGACGAAGTTGATTGATGAATACTTACAAGGATTCACTACTCGGTTTGATCATCTGGCTCTTCTTGGTAAGCCTCTTGATCTAGAGGATCAGATCGTGTTTATTGTCGAAGGAGTTCCAGATAGTTATAAATAACTCATTGACCAGATACAAGGTCGAGATGTGCCTCCTTCTCTAACGGAAGTTCACAAGAAGTTGTTGAACAATGAAGTACGGCTGCAGGACGTTGCTCCTAACAACTCTCTTCCAATCTCGGCTAACGTGGCTCACACACGTCCACAGAACAACAAAAACAACAACAGGAACAACGGCTATGGGTATCGCGGGAACAACCGGTACAACAATCGCATCAACAACACTTGGCAACAATATCCATCACGCCAAGAAAACACCTCCCGTGGGTATCACGGCAAGTGCCAAATATGTGGTGTGTTTGGGCACAGTGCACACATGTTCCCTCAGAGGCAGCAATCCGGTGGCTACGTCAACTCCACTCCTGGCCAATACTCCTCATCGCCGATGCCATGGCAACCTCGCGCGAACATGGCTGCGACGTCATACAATCCAAATTATTGGATCCTCGACAGTGGCGCGACACATCATCTTGCAACCGACTTGAATAATCACGTCCACCAACCTAACAACAGAGGAGAAGAGGTTATCATCGCAGATGGCTCCCTCTTCTCATCGCAGATGGCTCAGGTCTTCCAATCACACATATTGGTTCCTCCATTGATCACAAAAATTTTAAAGGAATTTTTAACATTTTTTGTAATTTAAAGTTGTTTTAAAAATTTCAAAGTATAATA
This sequence comes from Brassica napus, assembly GCF_020379485.1. Lineage (NCBI taxonomy): Eukaryota > Viridiplantae > Streptophyta > Magnoliopsida > Brassicales > Brassicaceae > Brassica > Brassica napus. The sequence continues at coordinate 15,057,412 of NC_063438.1, forward strand.
TATAAGAAAAAATCTAATTTTTATTATTATATGGTTAATGTGATTGTTTATTTTTTTAATAATATAAAATTAAACAAAAATGAGGAAAGATGCAAAAGTTGTTATCAAATCTTTATTATTCATAATCATTAATTGTCATATATATGTTAGTTATATTAGGTAATTCCGTAGCTTTTATTTAAGGAAAAAATACACACTGTTTTTATTTTGGGTTAATATAACTTTCCCTAGTAATTGGATTTTAGACCAACATTTTTTCAATTGATTCTTAAGCTGCCATGTAAGCTAAATTTGCATACTAATTAAGTGACACCTAAGTAGGGTTTCTTTTTAATTAGTACAAACTTAATGTTACAATTTTTTAAATGATCTTCAATTAATATATAGGGGATAAGACACAACCTCCTCTTATGATTGTGTAATATTAGTAGTCCTCATATACCTTCAATTATTTATATGCAGTAGTAGATGCAGTATGAAGGGAAGAGGTGTGATTCGGAGATGCAGTAGTAGTCAATTGGAACCGAAGAATGAGAGGAGGAGGAGTGTGGGTTATTGTCGCTGCCAGATGATGTGGCTTTGGATTGCCTGGTTCAGGTGTCGAGACTGGACCTGGTGGGCTTAGCCATGGTTTCCAGGAGCCACCGGTTTGTGGCAGAGTCCCGCAATATCATGGCCATGAGATATCGGCTGGGTAACTTGGACCCATATTTGTGCGTATTTATACACTCCAAGCCCAAGGTGGTTCGTCCTCCACACCCTGCAACATTGGCTCAAACCGGTCCATTCAAGCTTGTATCCGGCTCCACTAGCCGGATCCTGTTTTGTGACGACGGATTGGGGTATCTATTGTATCGGTGGATTCATGAACGGCAAGCCCACATCGGAAGTCACGTTTTTTAATGCTATCGACCACAGCCCTTACCGAGCTGCCCCAATAAAGATGGCTCGAAGCGGATCATCCGCAAGCTTGATAAACAAGAAGAAGGTATTTGTATTTGGAGGGTGTTGGGATGTCGCTAATTCTTCAAACTGGTTAGAGTTATATGATTTTAAAACTGGAACGTGAGAGTTTTTGTTTGTATTTACGCCCAAGATGCCCCTCAACATCCAACAAAGTGTGGTGATAGAAGGCAAGGTTGTTTATGGGGTGGATGGGGATGGTCAAATCTTTCACTTCACACCGAGTACTACTAGCCTTATGTTTACTACAGACGGAATAGTTGAGCCTAACCCAGAAAATAGAAACGATTGGTTTTTATTTGAGGTAATAATGTGCCGTGGTATCGGCGGGAGAATACTGTGGCGTTGGCCAGATGAGATTCTTTAGAAAGAAGTCAAAGGTTTGGAAGAGCTGCAGCAACAACACATCATCAAAATCTGCTCCTTCTCTGAGAAGACGATTGCCATCTTCTGGGATGCCCGGTGGCCTCAACAAGGTCTAGGAGCTTTGGTATGCCGAGATTTCCATGAAGAGACACCAGGGAGACGAGGGGTGGTGGAAGGTTTGGGGGAACATTGAGAGTTCCGCTGCTGTTATCTCAGACTCATCGCATAGTTCCTTTAACTTGTTATATGCTGCTACTGTCTTTGCCTGAATTACTATTCTCAAGCAATCCTTTGGTTTTTTATATAATTTGTTTCTATTTTATCTTTTGATTGCAACATGTTATCACAAACCAAACTAATCGGTAACGTTATTGCTTAAACATATCATAAGCTAAGCAAATCACACACCTCCCCAATCCATGGATATGTTCTCTCACTTGCTTTGCTTTCGGGTTATGAACAATCCCCTATATATTAATTGAGGAACATTTGAAAAGATATAACCTTAATTTTGTAATAGTTAAAAAATATATTTTGCTTATGTGTCAATCAATTAGATAGTTAATTAGTCATATGTGTCAGTCCCACACTGAAATTGAAAAACATGTTCGTCCAATTCGATTTTTATATGTCACTAGAAACATTTAATATCAACTATATGATATCATATGATATAGCAAGGTTGCTATTTATTATATATTATTTTCTTAAATAAAAACCTACAGAATTACCTAATGTGATTATGATATATAGTAATTAATGATTTTAAATAATGAAGATTTGCTAATAATATGTATGCTTTCTATAATTTTTGTTTAATTCTTTACTATTATTATAAATTAAACAATTACATTAATCATATATTAAAATTTTAGTTTTTTTGTATATGTTGTATTTTGAATTTTTCAAAACGAGTATAAATTACTAAAACTATTAAAAGTCTCACATACTTTTATGATCAATGTTTAAATTTTTTTCTATAATAAGAAATGAGAATATAAATAAATAATTTTATTTTAATAAGTGTTTATGTTAATATATATATATATATATATATATATATATACTTCATATCGTTTAAATTTAATTATATATCATATACGATAGATAAGATTGATTGTTTTGATTTATTTATTCTAAAATGATTGCGAATAAACAAGAGTGGTCATTTGATTTATATGTGCAAGCTAATTTATTACATAATAGTAACTAATTTCTTAGTTATTTAGTATATAATTCTTATTTTATTATTTCATAATATGCAGAAAAATATAAATAAGTATTTATTCTGCACAAGGCGCAGATCTTAACCTAAGTATGTATCTTTTTAATAATTTTAAATCTTAAACATTTTCTAAATCTCAGGCCAAAATAAAAGAAAGAAATGAGAATAAACTCAAAATCAGTATTTATATCGAGCAATAAACAAAATGACACAAAAATGAAAAAAATATCGAAGATAGATAGAATTGGCACGTGAACGTAAACTTCTCATAACCATAGTTAACTTTTAAATTGCTAAATCATGATATAAAACCGAGCTGACATAGCTTCATTATAACCAAATACTAGGCATGAGATTCTTCGACCTAAACGTTAGGTTTTTATGCGATAAATAATTTTTTGACCTAAAATATTTTTAAAATTGAGATCAGTTCATTAGTAAACAAATTATGTTATTAACAAAAAATGTTTAAAAATTGTTTAAGAGCCAAATATATTAATTCGATCAATAATATAATTTTTTTTTCATACAATATTTCTTAAATAATTTTCATATAAATTTACCCTGCGCAAGGCGCAAGTCTTATCCTAGTTCAATTAATAAAACACCCTGCTTTTCCAGATACTGGTGGAGTCTTTTAACTTATTAAAGACTACATATATATTGATGGATCTCCAAGAAGACCAATACGCTTTTTAATATATTATAATAATGATATAATCACTACAAGAAAACGTATCTTTACCGAGGAAGTTTAACGAGGAAAAGTATTCCTCGTAAAAAAACGTTGATTTTGCGAGGAAATTACGTTGAGAAAGAAAAGCATCGTTATTTCGTCGTAAGGTAACGACAAAAAAATTCGTCGTAAAGACGATGTAAATTGACGTGGCTTTTACGAGGAAATAGTTTTTCCTCGTAAAAGCCACGTAAATTTCGCGAGTGCTTTACGACGAAATATTTTACGTGTACTTAACGAGGAAATTTTGAATCCACCAACTTGGTAGGTGGCTCACGTTTTTTTTTTGGCCATACAATTAATTTTCGTCGTAATTTCATAGTAAAATTACAACTACCAGATTCGAAATTTTCTATAAATATGGATGTTGGAACATCATTTTAAACACACCAACAACAAAAAACGTGAAAGAAAAAAAAATGGCTGGCTCTGGGACTATTTACGAGTTGCGGAATTGGATGTATATGCATAGAGATGCTAACGGGAGAGTGACGAAAGAATACCTTGCGGGGCTGGAGACATTTATGCACCAAGCAGATTCAACACCGCTCGCCCAAGAAAGTGGTAAGATGTTCTGTCCTTGTCGGAAATGCAACAATTCGAAATTGGCAAACCGTGAAAATGTTTGGAAGCATTTAATAAATAGAGGTTTCACGCCAAATTACTATATCTGGTTTCAACATGGGGAAGGTTATAATTATGATCAGAATGAAGCTAGTAGTAGTAATAGCAATTTTCAGGAAGAACCGGTTAATCATCATTTGCATAATGAACATAGTTACCATCAGGAGGAGATGGTAGATTATGATAGGGTTCATGATATGGTAGCTGATGCATTCGTAGCTCATGATGAAGATGAAGAACCTAATATAGATGCAAAAAAGTTTTACGGAATGTTAAACGCGGCGAATCAACCACTTTACAGTGGTTGTAGAGAAGGTCTCTCTAAATTGTCGTTGGCTGCTAGAATGATGAATATTAAAACTGATCACAATCTACCTGAAAGTTGCATGAACGAATGGGCGGACTTGTTTAAAGAGTATTTGCCGGAAGACAATGTGTCTGCTGATTCTTATTATGAGATTCAGAAATTAGTTTATAGTCTTGGGTTGCCTTCGGAGATGATAGATGTCTGCATCGACAACTGCATGATCTATTGGGGAGATGATGAGAAGCTAGAAGTATGTCGATTCTGCAAGAAGCCACGATTCAAGCCGCAAGGACGGGGACGTAATAGGGTACCGTACCAAAGGATGTGGTACCTACCAATTACAGACAGATTGAAAAGATTGTATCAATCAGAGCAGACTGCTGCAAAGATGAGATGGCATGCCGAGCATACTCAGACGGATGGTGAGATGACTCATCCATCAGATGCAAGAGCCTGGAAACATTTCAACAAAGTACATCCGGATTTTGCTAGCAATAGCCGGAATGTGTATCTCGGATTATGCACAGATGGATTTAGTCCGTTCGGAATGTCAGGGAGACAATATTCATTGTGGCCAGTCTTTCTTACGCCATACAACCTGCCACCGGAGATGTGCATGCAACGGGAGTTGCTATTCTTGACGATATTGATACCTGGTCCGAACCATCCAAAAAGGTCCCTGGATGTTTTCCTACAACCACTGATAAAAGAGTTGAAGGATTTGTGGTCAACAGGGGTGAGGACGTATGACTGTTCAACGAAGACGAATTTTACGATGCGAGCTATGCTTTTGTGGACCATAAGTGACTTTCCTGCATATGGGATGTTGTCTGGATGGACTACACATGGGAGATTAGCTTGTCCATATTGTAATGGAACGACAGATGCGTTTCAACTGAAGAATGGTAGGAAGACAAGTTGGTTTGATTGTCATCGTCGATTTCTTCCCATTGGCCATCCTTACCGAAGAAACAAGAATTTGTTTAGGCACAAAAGGGTTGTGAGAGACACTTCTCCACCATATCTAACTGGAGAACAAATTGAAGCACAAATCGACTACTACGGAGCTAACGAAACAGTTCGTTGGGGTGGTAATTGGCATGTCCCTCGTAATATGCCTGATTCTTACGGTGTTCATCACAACTGGCACAAGAAGAGTATATTTTGGGAGTTGCCATATTGGAAGGATCTTCTTCTGCGCCACAACCTCGATGTGATGCATATAGAGAAGAATTTCTTTGAGAACATCATGAATACAATATTGAATGTCCCAGGGAAGACAAAAGACAACATAAAATCGAGGTTGGACTTGCCGGATATTTGCTCAAGAAGCGAGTTACATATTAAAAGCAATGGACAAGTTCCCGTTCCGATATTCAGACTGTCTTCAGAAAAAAAGTCGGTGTTGTTCAACTGGGTGGCATCAGAAGTGAAGTTCCCCGATGGGTATGTTTCAAATCTCTCTAGATGTGTTGAAAAGGGTCAAAAGTTCTCTGGGATGAAGAGTCATGATTGTCATGTCTTTATGCAACGACTACTGCCCTTTGCATTTGCGGAGCTACTTCCAACAAACGTACATGAAGCACTTGCAGGTTCGTAGTGTTTTATATCACAATAATTTTATAACGGTCTAGTTTGCAAAATAATATACGACTAACAATGTGTTTAATTGTTTTTGGAATATAAAAGGCATTGGAGCATTTTTCAGGGATCTGAGCACACGCACTCTTAAAGAAGAAGTTGTAGAACAGCTTCAGGAGAACATTCCCATCTTATTGTGCAACTTGGAGAAGATATTTCCTCCTGGATTTTTTGACGTCATGGAGCATCTAGCTGTCCACCTCCCATATGAAGCATTGCTTCGTGGACCTGTACATTACGGATGGATGTATCAGTATGAGCGAGCCATGAAATATTTGAAGGGAAAAGCAAAGAACCTCGCCAAAGTTGAAGGTTCTATAATTGCTGGAAGTTTGACGGAAGAAGTTTCTCACTTCACATCGTACTACTTTGCGTCAAAAGTACGTACCCGTAGAAGAGCTCCAAGAAGATATGATGATGGTGGAGTTGCGCCAACATATGCAGTTGCTGGTGTTCCAGACATCTTTAGCCAGATTGGACGACTCGGTGGGAAGTCTAAAGAGGTTTGGTGGTCGAGTGAACAAGACGCTCATAGTGCACACACCTATATTCTACTCAATTGCGAGGATCCATTGATGCGTTATTTTGAAAGGTAACATATATGGACACTTCAAAACACATATAATTAATTATATAATTGCAAGAGATTCATTCCTATGAAATGTGATTAATTTTACAGCCTATTTGTTTCTCAAGTCGAAGAAACATTTCCTGGTATATCCACAAGTGACGTAGACAAAAGGAAAGATCAGCACTTCATTAAGTGGTTGCGGAATCAGGTATTATAACTCAAACTATTTTTTCATACATGATTTGTATTTTAATGTTCTCTTTATTTTTGCAGGTTGATTATGACGACGATGCAGATTATCCTAAGTGGTTACACGAAGTAATTCAATCTCCACTTGTAAAGGTCACCACATCACAGATGTATTTCACACGAGGCTACACTTTTCACACATATGAGTATGGTAGACAGCGGGCGACCAGTAACTATGGAATATGTGTGAAAGGGGAAACAGATTTCTACGGGATCTTGACGGAGATTATTGAAGTCGAATTTCCAGGGATACTGAAGCTGAAATGCGTCATCTTCAAATGTGAATGGTTCGACCCCGTCGTCAACAGAGGTGTTCGGTCTAACAAATTTGGTGTAGTTGATGTCAACGGTGGACGTCGGTACAACAAATTCGAGCCTTTCATCTTAGCTTCACAAGCAGACCAAGTTAGCTTCCTTCCATACCCTCGGATGAGAGATTCGGGTATAAATTGGTTAGCAGTGATCAAAGTTACACCTCGAGGACGAATCATCAGTGGAGAAGAACCACCATTGCAAGAAGAACAGATAAATGAAGTCGAGGAACCTGAACAAGAAGTTGATGACATCCTTCTCATTGATCCGCATAATCACGAATACGAAGATCTTACCGATGATGCCACAGACGAAGCTGTAGAAGACGAGTTTAATGAAAATGATGATATTTCTAGTGATGACGAGAATGTCGATGTATCCGATTGATGTATTTGATTTTGTGTAGTTTGTTTTATGAATAAGGTAATGTGAGAGTTTGTTTTATGAATAAGGTAATGTGGGAGTTTGTTTTATGAATAAGAAATTGTGGGAGTTTGTTTTATAAATAAGTAAATGTGGGAATTGTGGTTTGGAATGAAAATAAAGATGGGGTTTGGAATATATGAAGTAGAAGATAAGGAATATGGGGTTTTGGGGGTTTGGGGTTTCGGATTTTAGGGATTTAAACGTACTGCTCGTTAATTCCTCGTAAGTTGACGTCGAATGTACGACGTAATCCTCGTTTATTCCACGTAGGACAGAATCGTCGTAAAGACCTCGTTCTTACGTGGAAATAACGACGAAACTAAAAAAAATAAAGAAAGCGAAACCCGTTAATTCCACGTAGGACGGAATCGTCGTAAAGACCCCGTAAGGTAAATAGACGTAAATACCACGTAAAGTAAATGACGAAGGAGGCACTCTTTAATTCCACGTAGGATGATTTCGTCGTAAACACCTCGTAACAAAAATCGTCGTAAAAACCTCGTAGACTTAAAAACTAGAAAAAAAGGAAAAGAAGAGAGACACCAGATTTACATGTGGCAAGACTTCCAGCAATTATAATACTTAAGTCTCGCCCACATAAATTCTGATATCTTCTTCTCTTTCTTTTTTTCCAAATATTTCTAATTTGGTGAAAAGCGGGACTAGCTACTTCCTCATAGTATAAAAACTAGAAAAAAAGAAAAAAGAAAGATAGTGGAATTATATGTGGCACGACTTAAGTCTCGCCCACATAAATTCTAGTATCTTCTTTTCTTCTTTTTTTTTTCAAATATTTCTAATTTGAAAAGTATTTTGGTGAGGAGTGTGATTTGAGATAGGGTGTGTTTTGTGAGTTTGTGTGTGGTTTGAGAAGGAAAGTTGTGGGTATTTATAGAAAATAAAGGCTCGCTAATTCCTCGTAACTGGTTAACTCGTTAATTCCACGTAACCTATTTCGTCGTAAAAACGTCGTTAACGAAAACGCGGGCCTTTGTATTTCGTCGCTATTTCGTCGTAACTGAAAACGCGGGCCTCTGTAATTCCTCGTAAGTTTACGAGGAAATTACGAGGACAAGTAATCTTATATATATCCCGAGCGAGCTCGCTCCGTCTTTCCTCTCCACTTCCTCTCCACTTCCTCCCTAATTCGTAGCAATGGTAAGTCTCTCTAATTCCTCTCTAGTTTGATTAGTTTAGGATAGATTAGGTGGTTAGTATAGGGAATTTAGATAGGTTTACGGATCTTATGTTATTTAGTGATTAGGTGGAATTTAGATATGTTTACGAAAATTTAAAAAATTAAATTTTTTTCTCAGGTTCGAAAAGGTAGACTTACTGCCCATTACAGAGAGATGTTCGGTGAGCCGGGTAGTCGTTTAGACCCGTCGTCTTCTTCAGCTCCCGGTTCTTCGGGTCAGGAGACTGTCCCCGAGACTCAGTACACTCAGAGAGTCATTGGATCTCCTTCTTCTAGTGCACCATCGGTTCTTCACGTGCCTCCCCAGATGCCTCCTCCTCCTGTGCCTCCTACGATGCCGGCACCTCCGATGCCCGCGGCCGAGATTCATCCCGATTTGATGGTGCCTCCGAGTGCTCCTTACTCGCAGTACACCGTAGAGGACATTCTCCGTCTGCCAGGCAGAGAAGGTTTACCAGTCATCGACCCCGACCGACCGGACGGAACTTTATGGTATGTTTCATTATTTTTTTATTCTTTTTAAATTCTTTTATAACTTTAAAAAATAATTTATATTTTAAATTTGTATTTTTCAGGTGGGGGATTGACGGATGTCTTGCATCGGACGTAACCGACACGATAAAAGGTTACTTCTCCATGGCACATCCGAACTGGAAAATGACGCCCCACTACGTCAGAAAGACGTGGTTCAAAATTTACGCTGTAAGTTCTATTAATTAAATATATATCTTTAAATTTTTTAATTATTTATATATATATTTTTTTCTGAAAAACTAATTATAAATTATTTTTTCCAACAGCAAAAATATAATTGGGCCTTGGGGATCACTGAGAGGGTGAGGAAGAAGTTTGAAGCGAAGGCGAAAGTTCGCTTGTTGGACACGGTCTCCAACTGGAAGGGTGACTGGATCGTGAAGGGGTATGAGCGTGGCAAACCCGCTGAGCTCACCACGGATGTCTGGGATGGCCTCATCCGATATTGGCGTCTTCCTGATTCCATTAGAATCGCCCAGTCTTGCTCTAACTCCCGTAACACAGTCGATGAGCACGGGAACGGGCCGATGCTTCACACTACGGGCCAAAAACCCCACGCTGGTGTCCGTTTGGAAATGGTAATTAAAAATTTAATTATATTAAATTTTTAGTATATTTTTATATATATATTCTAATTAACAACTTTCTTAAATGTTTTTTTAGGCCAAAGAGACGGGAGAATTCCCGTCTCTTATGCAACTTTACGAGAGGACCCACAAGAACAAGGCGGGCCGATTTATAGATGGCAAGTCCGAGCAAATCTACAACGATTTGGCTGCTCGGGTTGAAGAACGCCAGACCCAGCTGACCCAACAGTCCACCGATGGATTACCCGTCACCTTATCCACACCTGAAGTGGATAAGCTTTACGAGGAGGTAAATTTTCTAAAATTTTAATTTTTTTAAATATTCATTTAATTTAACTTTAAATTTTTACTAACAAAATTTATTTTTTGTTTTTAAGGTTGTCCCTAAAAAAAAGGGACGGACGTTGGGGATTGGTTCCGTCAACGATGTTCCGAGAGCGACATCGTCTTATGTTCAGCGACGGGATGATGAAGTCTCTCAGCTGCGTAGGGAGTCCGAAGAGCTGCGTAGAGAGTCTACTCAGCTGCGTAGAGATTCTACTCAGCTGCGATCTCGTATGGGTGGACTCGAGGGCTTCTTGGACGTTGTAGCGGCCACAAATCCGGAATGGGCGACTTTGTTGAGGACCATGCGACAACAAAATCCTATCCCAGGCCAGTCACCGACCGACGACTCACATGCCGAGGCGGATGTTCAGGCGAGGAGTGATGAATTCTACGAGGCGATTAATTAACGACCACCCAAGTTCTTTTTAATTTCGGTTCTTGTATTATGAATTCAAAACTTATTTATATATAAAATATTTTGGTTTTGATTTTTTTAGAATTTTAATTTCATTAATAATTTAAATAATTTAAATTATATTTATAATTATAATTTTTTATATTTCTATAAAATAATGAAACGAAGTAAATTCGTAGCTAATTTTGCGGCTTCTTTACGTGGAAGATTAACGTGGTTTTTACGAGGAAACGTTTGGAAATCTATCAAGGTTTTTACGTTTTCTTTACGTGGAAAGTTTTCAAGGTATTTACGTCAATTTTACGAGTATTTATTTACGTGTGTCTTACGAGGAAAGATTTTCGTGGTAATTACGAGGAATGTTAGCGACGTCCTTACGAGGAATCTTTACGTGGTCTTTACGACGAAATATCCTCCTTCGCTTTTACGACGAAATTATTTCCTCGCTAACTTACGACGATTTAGCGAGGATATATGCGTTACGACAAACATATAACGACGAAACGGGTTTCCTCGCTAATTCGTCGTAACACTGCTTTTACGACGAATTAGCGAGGAAAACTGCCCTCGTAAAACTTGTGTTTTCTTGTAGTGAATGATCGAGTTTTTGCTATCTCTTTAGGGTGTCCACCTCAGCATTTCATTTATTTTGGTGGAACCCATCTTTATGTTTTGTTTTAATATATTATCCATTCGTAAAAGATTACACTAAATATCACTTAGTGCAGCGGTTTACACATCTTTAAATAAACTAACAACCCGAGTTCGAATAGAAACCATGGGTGTTTTGCATGTTTATATGATTAAGTTTAATTAAAGGCAATTATGACTTTTACAACTCGTCTTCCTCTTTAGATTTTTAGGTTTTCTGCAATATTGACTCCAACGGCTCATAATTTTTCACGAGCTATACATCAATTTCTTTGTTTTTTGTCATTTTCATGAAAACATCATGAATCTTTATATATACTACTCAAGAATAGGATGAAACGAGTAAATTTTTTTTCTCTTAAGAATCCTGATTTTCGGACCGAATCAGTCTAAATCGTCACCGTGGTGCCTCAATTACGTTTTTCCGGCGATTTTACGGCCCTCGGCGGTGAGTTTTCCAAACAGGGCTGTGAAATTAATTAATTGTTGTTGGGTCATTTTAATTGCTCGCGGCATATCGCACCCACTTTCTACATAAGGTAAAGCTGATGTGTCAGACAAACCCAAAGAAGCCTCCTCATCGTCTATTCTTTTTCACCGCCTCCTCATCGTCTATTCTTTTTCACCGTCTCTAAGCTAGGGCCTAAAGTTCTCTCACTTCGTCGCTTAATTCTTATCTCTCGATGATGAACCATTACACTTTAAACCGTTATATTCAGTGTCGCGTATCACTGAAACTCTTTTAATTGATAGAATTTCATAGTCCTACTGAAAACTTGATTAATATAACTTTTCTTTATTGTTTTTTTCTAATTTCCGAAGTTGTCCACTGTGACCTGTACGCCATGGATGGATTCACTAATTTCCCAAACTCCAAATCAATTAGAACACACTGGTAGTTTCAAGGAGGAGGTGAACAAGCCAACAACTAAAGGAACAACCAATGAAAAAGAAACACAGTTTCTTGGATGGACTAAAAAAGTTCGCATAGACTACACAATGCATGTATCCGACTCCGCGCTCGCACAGGGGATATGCCCCTAGTACATTCAATGATCTCAAATAAAGAAGCACGAAGTGATAGAGCTTGGCATTATTATTAGTTACCTATATTCATGCACTGCAAAGAATATACAACAAAAGTTGAGGTGTAATAAACAACGTCAGAAACTGATGGTTGAAGTGAAGCTTAAGGGGTTTAGGGCTGGACGTTTGACTTCAGCTCCTTTTTTGTTTTCTTAATTTTAGTGGCCACCAACAATTTACAGCAAAAAAATAACGCAGTCAACATTTTCTTATAAAAGCCTACACAAAAGACACTACTACCAATCAACATTTACTCTTTTTGTAGCAACCAAGGTATTAGAGCACAAAGTGCTGGCTTAAGACTTAAGATCACAAGTTAACGGCTTTGGCAGCTTCTAGCTTAAGACATGAAAGGTAAGAGAAAAGAGTTTCAGCATGTGACCCGTAATACTTCGAGAATATCTGAGACAATCTCTTTGTAGTCTCCCAGGCTCCACTCGAATCACCTGATGCAAGCTGAATCGACGCAAGCTTCACCAGTTCATTTCCAATCACAACGTGTTCATCCCCATACAGCCTCTTCAGAATCTGCCACCAAACCCAAAATCTATCTCACATCTCACCCATACACGGGGTTGATATTCAAGTGTAAATTTCTTGGATCTTAGCAGTAGAACTACCAGTTAGGATTACTGAGAATTAAGAAAATTTGAAGGTGATTCAAGGGAATTCTCTCCATTGTCAATCATTAACTTATGTTGTGGTCTAAACCGAAGCAGAATAACTATATTATGATTTTTACCTTTATGGACGCTTCACAATGCTCCCTTGCACCCTTCATTTCTCCAGCTAAATAGCAAGCCTGAGCAACCTTATCCTCCGCCTGAACAAACAGAAACGTGAAACGTGTATCGTGCTTGTTTTTCGTGAAGATATGCATATGCAATATAGAGTAGCAATGCTTCGAGTCCATTGGGCATAAATAGAGGAACTTGACTTACATCGGCAATGTCTTTGTTATACATGTGAAGGGAAGTTCTGAGCACAGCGATGGACCTTAAACAATCTGATAATACAGAAATATTGGCACGTCCTGAATTCATCAACTCTTCCACCCTGCAGTCTCGAGAGATCCATGTGTTAGGGGCGAAACTTCACACTAATTATTTAGCTTGAAACTTCAAGTAAGAACCTGCTACCTTCTCAGGTGATTCCAAGCTTTGTTCACCTCTGCATGAGAGTTTTCCACTTCACAGCGAGATCCACATTTCAAACATTTATCTGCTTTTATATGAAGAGAACCACTAGGTTTAATGAGCAAACTTGAAGCTACTTCACTGACACCAGCATACACCTTTTCACTCACCTGTGAAAGAAACACAGCAAAAACCAAACTAAACTAAATTGGTATCAAGAAACACTGTTTATATCCTCCAATAAATAACAGTTAAACGTTAAAATGACCATTGAACATTATCAGCAGGGAATTTTCTTAAAATGGACTCTACGGGAGCTAAACACCAATGAAATGACTTATTATGTATCAGATTACCAGAAAATGATGATCTAGACTTTTTGGAGCAGCCAAAAAATGATTTAGCTTCTCGGACTCGCATGCAGCCACACTACTATCCAAGACTACGCCAGTACAGCTTGTATTGACACAGCAATATCCATTAATAACAAGGTCCGATATGTTCATTTGAGAACAGCCACAACACTGACAATGAAAAAAATACTCCTCTTCAAAAAATCTAATACGATCTTTGCAATCCCATTTTCCGACCTGTGAATAGTAATGCACAAAAAAATTTTTAGAGGTATGGACTTCAAAGCACACAGCTGATATATGATGCCGACCAGACTGACAAATAGAGAGAAGATGATCACAAGAATACCTCAGGACCATATGACAGTTCTAGGGGGCAACCCACGGGAACAAACTCTGTTGTTCGCATAACAAGTCCACGTGAAAGGAAATACAAATGGATGTTCGGCTTGCAGGAATGATTGAACAAGCTACCGATTTTATAAAGAGCCTGACCAACTCTGATCTGTGGATAAAATAGCGATGCTAGATGTCTAAAAAATAGAGATCTTCAACAAGGACCAATGTGTCATGTTCTCTAATAGTAAGTGGACGTTCAAAAAGCTTCATAAGAGAGCAGTTCAAATATAACAAAACCAGGTTATAGATAGATTAAAGTCTTTTCTTTAACTCTAGATTGCATCTTTGTAAGTGGTGATACCTAGCTCTAAATGGGTCCTTCAAGTGGGAGATGCATTAAATAACATTCTCTCATATGCAGTACCTCTGCCAAGACAAACCTGCTCTAAACTCTGAATCGGCTCTTTTGCTGAAACGTTCCCAGCTGGGATGCACTTGAAAGAATCGCCGCTGGATTTCATCCGGACAATTGCCATAGAGTTCACCTTGATTTGTGAAAGCAGTATAATAGTCTGCACAGGGAGGAAAAATCAAGACAGTGGTCACCACCCCAATAAGTAAACTTCCATTGAAAAAAACATAATGTTGCTCAGGCATCATGATGACAGCAAGTCATCGAGTAAACCAAATGCCTCTTTTGCAGGCTGTAAACATTTTTGTTAATGAGGATAGATTTAATCTAAATAATCAAAAACCAATTTAAATCACAGTTAATTACTAAATTGCAGTGAAAAATAAACATCACAGAAGGAAGAAAGTATAAATTCTAAGCCTAAGCCATTAGCATCCATTGAACTCATATATGTTGATGCCTGCACAATTATCAGAGAGCAAAGTTGTTAGGGAGGGAGATGAAGAGGACAACCTGTGACACAGAAGCTTCGCAGACTGAAAGATCAGGGCAGCAAGATTTATTAAGGCACCAAATCAATACTATGGAAAGTAGATGCAACTCTAACTTGCTCTCTGGACTCATCTTAGAATAGCTATGGGAAAGATCCTGCATAAGAGAGAGGGTATTCACTCCTTATTAGATTGTCTGTGACTGATGCAAAATGATGGGAAAAATTCTACAGTCGAGACATACTAATTTCTCCTGAAGGTTGGAAAGATCCGTAGGTGTTTCCCCTTGATTTATCAACTTCATTATAACTCGACCAGCTAAAACAGCATCAGATGGCAGTACAGCAGGCCAATTAGCTCCCCGACACTCATGCTGGTGCTCTTGAACACACTCAGTCTCAGAATAATATCTTACAGCTGATGTAACGCCTTTAATATGCTCCACAATATCATCAGGTAGGTTCTGAAAAGTCGAATTCTTGACCATCTCATTTGTTGAAAGCGTTCCACCTGATTGAATCTGGCAGGACTCTGAGCAATACACAGGTACTGAGCATGATGGACATGGAACAGAGTCAGCAGGCAATTCGTTAAGGCAAAAGTGGCAATGTGTTTCCCGACAACTTTTTGATATGACCTGCATAAATGAAGTGACATCACCAGTGAAACATGTTGAGTAACATAAGAAAATGTGCCTGTTAAAGAATGAAACAATATAAAACAATATTGTTTGAAAAGGGCATAATTGTGAATCACAGCTCATACCACACAAAATGGTTCTTCGACATGTATCACAGAAGGTTGTTCAATATCAGATTCTGATACCATGCCCCTGCCTTTCTCTTTTGTGGATACACAACGCAGCTTTACTTCGCTTTGCACGTTGGGTAGATCTACAGACCAAAAGTAGAGACAGGTCATAATCCAACACCCCTCACTGAATAGCTAAAAACTGTCATGTAAAACCTCACCCGCAGTAGCATAACAGAGTGTGTTCTCCGATGTTTGCTTATTCTGAAAGTCTGGAATAGCCAGAAGTTCGTTCTGCAGCTGCTTCTTCCCCGCAGGTGATGACTCGAGAGAGATAGAAACTGTGATGTCCCGGAACGCATCTTTATAGTTTCCAAGAAGAGTATTGAGTTTGCCTCTCCTAAACCAAGCCTGAAACAAATATGAATGAAAACTTCAAAAGCCGGAACCTTTGAAAATACAAAAGAAGCAAGTTGAAACCTTTGAGTAAAAAGGATCAATACGAAGAGCACGATGGCAGTCCCGCAAGCTCTCTTGAAGAAGCCCCAGATTCTACATGAGAAAAGAGAATGAATGAGTGATGGAATGGAACCAAACTTAGGGAAAAAGAGAGGTAGCTTACATGAAGGGCATTAGCTCTATTGAGAAAGAGAGAAGCGAGTAAGGTGTTGTCTCGAGCAACACGTAAGGCTTTAGAGTAGAAGCGTAAAGCATCGTCGAAGCTCCGGCTGCGGAAGCAGAGATTTCCGCGACGTTTCAAGTCGAGAGAAGACTCTTGGCTCTTCCCACAGCAACCCAGATCAGGATCCGCTAACTCACTCACCGCCTTCAAAACCCAAAACCAAAGAACCTTTGAGAAGGAAGAAGCAGAGAGAAGAGTTAGGGGGGGTTTAGAGGACTTTACTTGATGAAATTGGGGAAGACCCAGAAGGAAACGGAGCAGAGACGAAGAAGAGGAGAGGAGATCGTCGACGCTGCTGCTGCTGCTCTTCACTGTTTGTAGAAGATGCTCAGGTATTAGCGATTTCAACGTCTCCATTCTTTGATCCTCACTTCTCCCTCTCCCTCTTCTTTCTTCGCTTTAGATTTTCTTCTGTTAGGCTCAATTTGGTATCGTTTCGGTTTGGAATTGAGTTTTAGTAGTTTATGGATTTGTATTTGTTTGTTCTTTCATTTGGTTCTGAGATAGACCTGGGCATTTTTACCCAAAAGAAGCTCCGACCGTAACTCCAACCGAAAAAACCAAAACGCATCTGAATCGTATACCAAGATATGAAAATGGGATGTAAGAGCTTGATATTTTTGGGTTCGGGTACAATCTGAACCAAACCAAATCAAATGTAAATTTATATTCTAATAAAATTGAGCGATAAATTCGACTAAACCATTTAACTGGACCAGTTCGTTGATGAATTTATAATTAATTATATTCTAGTTCAACCAAACCATTTAGCTGAACTAGTTTATTTATAAATTTATAATTTATTTGTAATATTTTGTAAAATTTAGAAATACTTTGTCCAATTTTCAATTGTAAGAAGTAGTAAAACTGAGAAGTACTTTGGTTAACGAATCAAACAGCTAACATCCGAAAACAAGTTAACCATAGATCAATCTTAAACGATAACATTTAAACTAGTTAACCAAAGACAAGTCTTAACAACAAAAAAACATAGAATAGAAATTCATACATCGAAACTCATGGACCATAGGACATAAGCTCTTAAGCTCTGCAATCTCATCAGCCATCTTATTCATACGCTTCTTTAATCGTTGAACCTCTTCTTGAACATCGAAAACCCATGGTTGACGAAAGTGGAGGCCGTCGTTCTGCAAGTAAAACTCAGAATTTTGTTATATCCGCTCTAATGGAACAAAATCTAAAATGAATCAAAGTTAGTCAGATTACCTCAAAGTCCTTGCATATGAAGTATATACTCCCAGGAAAGTATCAAAATCTGTTGGATACTTTGGTTTTAGAGGGACCTCGTCAATGACTTGTTCCTTACATGGACAATGTCGAAGTATTCCTTCATCTTCTCTCTCTTGTTCTTTTTCTCCTCCCATAGATCCATGACGCAAATATTTAGATCTCACTTCGTGATGTGAGAGGATAGAGAGATGGAGAGAGAACCCTCAAGAGAGAAAAGTAAATGAAATGAACTGAAGAAAACAGAGAGGTGCGAGAGAGTCTAACTTATGGTGTTTTTTTGGGACACCAATTCAAAATTTTCAGTTCCCTCCTAGACATTTTTTGTTGTAGAAGTTTTACTAAGTTTGCAGTTTAAAAATATCTCTAAAGTTTCACTTTCCAATTTTTTTTTTCTTTTTTCTTAGTTGTATTGGATTCAAGAGAATTATTTTATGGTCATACCACTTATATTCAGCTTTATACAATCATTTATCATCTAACCATGTAATAATATAGTTCATTTCATGAAATATATACGTTTTATACTATCAAAAGGCCAATACTTAAGAGAAAAGCCATTAAAGTATAAGGTAATAACTTGTAAACAATCAAACATATATCACAATTTTTAATATAATTATTGTTTTGAATTTAAATCACAAATATTTTTAAAATTATTAGAATTATACGTGCATACATACTTGTAAACAAGCAAACAAGTTTAGAATTTTATCTCCATTTCAATTTTGTTTTATTTTTATTTTTACCAGTTTCACTCAGTTATACAACCATAAAACACAAAACATTAAAATGTATATCATGAACTTCTATGTGTTTTCCTATCAAAGTTGTATGAGGAACACCAATTTTTCTTTGAACCTGAGTGATGAGAGTTTTTGGGGTTTCCATGTGGAGTTTTCTACAGTAATTTCTCATCGAACCATGTTATAATTAAATCGGGTTATATTCACAATTATTAGAATAATACGTGTATATTTGCAAACAAGCATACAACTTTATATTTGTATCTTCAAAGCTGTACAATAAGTTATAATTTCATTAACTTGATAAAAGTTCAAATAACTTGTACAACCACATCCCTAGAGCTATGACAACATGGATTACGCAACAACCTATAAGTATCCTTCCATTATTGGTTCCTTCAGTTCTCATGGTCGCTTTGAGAAGTTAAAGTTCTTCTTCTAGCACATGAACTTGATAGTTCAACTGTTGTATCTCATCCTTGAATGCATCATCGACCCAGTCGAAGACATGATTGTCGTTCATAAGCTACAAAATATAGAAAATAATGGCGGTTTAGACAACTTGAAACACTAATAACTAAAGCTGAATGGTTTTATCTTCCTTTGGACGCATGGCGACATCAATAATATCGGCAGTAAGGTTTTGAATCGGATTTGAAAATAAGCTCGATCACACCCAAATCGTAGTAACACCTAATAGGGACCCCCTGGGTTTTGACTCTTGTCAAGCCACCACTTTTGGAAGAGGAACCCGACCGATTTCTCATTATGAAAAGAGAGAGAGAGAGAGAGAGAGAGAGAGAGAGAGAGAGAGAGAGAGAGAGAGAGAGAGAGAGAGAGAGAGAGAGAGAGAGAGAGAGAGAGAGAGAGAGAGAGAGAGAGAGAGAGAGAGAGAGAGAGAGAGAGAGAGAGAGAGAGAGAGAGAGAGAGAGAGAGAGATGAGATGAGGGAAAATGGGGGTTGAGAGGATTGGAAGGATTGTAGAAATGGGAAAATCCTAATAAATGGTTTTTATACTTGACAACAGAATGACATGACTTCGGGATCTTCATAAAATGGGAGGCAAAATTGGGCGGAAATTTAATAAAAACAAATTTTAAAGTCAGAGTTTTACTTTTGTATTTTCTTTGTTTTACTGTACTCAAGAGACTTATATTCAGTTTCCTATAATCAATTCCTACTAATCATCTAATAAAAATATAAAATACTTAATTTTATAAAATATATAAGTTTTGTAATAGAATAATTTCATTTCATTGCATTTTTCTTCGGTTGTTTTACTAATCAAGTTGTACAAGTTTTATGGTTTTACGGTTCAACCAATACTAAGTTATACCAGCTGTACCAATATAGTTGTGTCAAGTTATACAAAGTTATACCATAAGTGCGGGGTACAAATTGAATCAATTGAGAAACATATAGTGCTTAATATAGTGTTGGGTACACATGTAGTGTTACTTATATTCAGTTTCCTATAATCATTTCTCATCTAACCATCTAATAAAATATATAATTTCGTGAAATATATAAGATCATAATTTTATTTCATTTTGCTTCTACAGTTTTACCAATATAGTTATCCAAGTTTTACGGTTTTACAGCTTATCTAATACTAAGTTATACCAGCTGTACCAATATAGTTGTGTCAAGTTATATTATTAGTGTTGAATACGAATTGATGAATCAATTGGGAAACATGTACTGCTTAATGTAGTGTTGGATACACATATAGTGCTTAATGTAGTTCTGGGTATGAAGGTACACTTATAATTCATCAAAAATTGCTTATTGTAGTGTTGTGTACAAATTGAATTAAATGTAAAACAAATCCGAAACATTTTTTCTCTGAGAAGAGAGAAAGAACATGCCGAATATGAGAGGAGAGGGAAAAAGAGGGACGAGAGAGAAATAAGACGAAATCACATGATTGATTAGATGAAATAAGAACATAATTGACTTTAGCTACATTTTTTAAAAGTATATACTCCATTTGTTTCTAAATAAGTGTTACTTTGACATTTTTCACATATATTAAGAAAGTGACGGAAGTATATGTAAGTTGTTATTAATTACACTTCTCTGACCAATAGTATTTGAGATAAATAAAATTATTTATGAAATCAATGCAATTTGCAATTAATTTATAGCTGAAAGTAAATATAATTTGCATTGAAATTGTAAAGTGATGGTTTTTGTGCAACAAAAAAAAATGTTAGAATAACACTTATGAAACACATAGAATATTAAATGAAGAATATTATAGATTCATGAGATTGCTTTTTCGTCTTTAAAAGACTGCAAAACTTTTCTCCAATATAATCTTTGATTTCAACAAAATACTTCGGTTTTAGATCGACTTGTCTTGGTTCCATTTGATTTGGAATTCTGGAATTGACATATGAATTCATTTAGACAATTTTAAAAATTATGAGAACCGGATCAATTGCATTATTTCGACTCAATTCTTATCGGATCAGATCGGATTATCAAATTTGATTTTTATCATATAGTTTTGGTAATGAAAATTGAGGATAATGTACTCTAGCAGCAACCACCCATAACAATGTACTCTTAAGAAAACCGAAAACACAGATACGAGTTTCAGATTCACACAAATCAGTCATGAGGCCTCCCATTTCAACTTTGATTTTCTTCAGCCTGTTGCAGACGACACAGCATCATCCGAGTCCACCTTCAGCTGCAACAAAAACAAACACCAACCAACCCGAAAAAGAACATTCATTAAACTGATAAAAAACCACACAACATGACTTTCACTTCCCATAGCCCTATAATTGTTACTAGCAAATGTACCAGCTTTAAGTGATTGAGTAACGCTTGTTGGAGTTGTCCCTTAAGCTTCTGGCACTGCTCCAACATCCGTCCTGAGTTCATCGTTTTCTCTAGCGCCCACCATAGTCTTTCCACTGTTGTGTAAGGAAACCAAACCCCTGATACCTTTTTCCTTTTCAGTACCTCTGCTGGTTTCTGTTTCACAAGAGAGCAAATAAAATATACATTTGTGAAAACTCATGCTTAGTCATAAGAGAGCTTTTAAAGGGGTGAAATTTGCATCAATATGTTTTATTGATTTGTGCAGGCGTAAGACTCTAGCAACTAGATGTTTTTAACCTTGAGAAGCTGGAAACACTAGTGAACCTACATATCCCGTTATGGAGAAAAAACTATCCTATAGCGAGATACTTATAATCCAATAGTCTCTCTACAGCTGAAAGTCATAGATCATATAACTCACCGATGATGCAAATGATTCCATGTACTCCAATAGCAAATTAGTGGCCTCTGTAAGACGCCCATAGTCAACATATAACTGAAACAAGGAAGCAGGACTTGCTTCTTGCCCACCCATTCCCAAAGCTTTCTCCTTCTTGCCGTCCTGTCGAACAAACAAGAAATTGGTCAACAAGACTTGCATGAAACCAGAAGAGAACAACCTTCCTTATGATTGTTTCTTTCCATGGTGTAAATGAAAGCGACCAACCTAGTTATAGATTACAATGCACAGCAAGTATTGTACAGAGAGATTATAAACATCTTCAACATTAGAGAGTCATGCAACAGGAACGCATAAATAAAATCTACTCTAGAATCTGTATCTCAGACATACTAACAGTGAAACAAAAGCTTACTGATGAAGCATTCTTCATGCATGCCAGTTATCTTTATCAAAGATGTAGGTATACTATATCATATACCAAAATAAAAAAATCAACTAAAATATCCCAAATATTATCGACAATTTTACCTTGAACATGTGAACCAGCCAAAGAGGCAATTCGATACAAGAATCTGCCTGAAGAAGAGTTGAAGCAACAGTAACTGGCAATCTAGCGTGTATGTCTTTGTACCTCTTCTGCATTTATACACATAAATTATTTCACAACCAAACAACGATTAAAACTTTCAATACCCTAAGCTAATCAATACTCCTAAAATCCAGAGTAGTAAATACTTCGATACCAATTAAAACTAAAAGTGAACTCCAATCAAGAATTCAGAAATTACTCACAAGATAAACCTCAAGAATTTCCCAGTCACCAGCCAAGTTGGAGCTTTGAGCAGCAGGGCTTCTATCAGGCGAATGAGTGACTTCGTCTTCCGTAGATGTTAGCAAGAGATTAGGCCTGAGATCATTTCTGTAAAATGAACAAAGGTACATTTTTTTGGATAAGTCAGGCAAGTCAACAAGTAACCAAATGAAATACCAAGTAGCTAAGGTTCACTCACGATGACCACAGCGTTCCTTTAGCAGGGCAACATCTAATTGTCATATTCTCAAATATCTTTTCCAGCTCCCTGAGAATAAGCAGTATTCATTAAACCTATGTAATTCTCAAGAACCTACGTAATTCTCAAGGCATGTGACACTAGAAAAACAAAGCAAGAAATTTTACCTTTTCAAAGCTGAGCCTCTCCAAAATTTTAAAACAACAGTGAATGCCATGTCATACAAGTCTGCCTGAACAAGAAGGTCAACCAAGTCCGGTGGTGGCTTTTCGAGCCCTGGAGTGAAGACAAAACAACGCATATTTATAAGACATGATTGTATAAGATTACTTGGAAACAGTCAGCAGTGTCTATGAGATCCTTCTGAAATCATGCCTTAAGGAAATTGCATAAAAGACATCAATGATGCACAAAACGACAACCAAATAAAGGAGACTGCCAATATATAATCCTTTCAACGGTTGTAGTACATCAAGCTCTTAATTTCCTCACATCCCATTCAGGGTGAAGATACCCTAGTTCTAAAGCACGGATTAATTAAAGTTCCAACCGCCCCTATACTGCAAACTCAAAATAGTCCATGGAGGAAATAAGAGACAGCTTACCTGAATATGTCCACTCAAAGTTTTTCAGAGAAAGCAAATATTCTGCTGTGGTGAAAACATACTCGTTTTGGATTTTCTCGATATCAATGCAACTCTGATACCCTTTTGGCTGGTCACTACTCCTTACTGCTGCAAAAGTAATTCAAATGTCGCTATCCATGGGATAATACATCAATATAACAAAATGACGCCAAAGGGTTTAGAGATTGAGAAGACTAACATTGTTGTTCTTCTACTCTTTTAGCCTTTTTTGCTGGATAATGCATGGATTCTTCTGGTAGTGGATCAATCCAAGCATGCCCAGGATGCACAAGACTTAATGCATTTATAGCAGCAGAAAGTCCATTTAGCCTCTCTTGCAAAACTAGGGACTTGTGTTTATAATCCGTGGATGCTGCCTCACTTCTCAGACGAGCAGAAAACTGATACATGTAACTTGCCGCCATTCGCCAATTGTGTCGTCTCATCTCGTAAGCATAAAGCAGCTTGTATGGATTTGGCTTTATCATTATCTCAGACCTCCCAGCCTACAAATCGCAGAAGAAAATATAGTAAATATAAAACAAGTGCAGAAACAAACGGACTCTGCTTCCCACAAAATACCTTCCAAAAGAGCTCTTGGGTGATCTTATCCGATAAGCCGATGAAAGGCAAATGTCCCTCACTGAGGATCTGAAATAAAAAGAGAAATATTATAAGAATTTGCTTTCTAAGTCATGGTAGTACAAACATCTTTGTGGAGGGCTGAACATTAAGATAGCACCCACACTAGCAGAGTCATTTTTAGTTCCAAACAAACTTACATCTAAGTACTAACAGCAAAGAGAAATTGCACATGAATTACACTATTTATAACAATTATGGAGATGATGGCCAGTCAAATGTTCTCGTTATTTTCCAAACACAGAAAAAATAATTAAGGAAAATAAGAAAATAAGCATTCTTGACCTCTACCTTGGTTTTGCCACATTCAAATAGAACTATGATGAAGCGCCTCAAACAGATGCGCTTAATTTCCTCATCAGGGTTTGAAATAATAGCGCAGTAAGCATCATTCAAGAGATTCAGATCTAACGTGAACTTGAAAACATTTGCCCACAGTCGTCCTCTACAGTAAGTGGCTGTTACAGGTGGATGGACGTTCTCGCTACTCTCCATGAAATTAATGGCCTCGTCTACTTGCTCAAGGGCTGCATACGCAAACTGACAAGCTCCTTCACTTATATTATACCGTTCAAAAATTTGCATAGCCCATTCATAGTAATGAAGTTTCCATGTTGCACAAGACTTTTCACCATCTGAAATACTGGCACCTGCTTCAACCATATGGATGGTAAAAAAGGGATAAGGAATCAGAAAGACACAAAGCCTAGTTTTCGAAAAAACAAAACTGGCAAAGAACCAGAGCAAGAACAAACTTCTTGAGGAGCTCACCAATTGTGGAATGTGAAAATCCTGCTTCTTTAGCCAAACTGTGCAAAGCCTTCCAAGATCCTTCACCTGATGAAGCTCTGCATCGGTAACCAGGGTCGATACCATGAGATGTATGTTAAAAATACCAAGACAAATGTTCTTGAAGTGAAAATATTAGTAATTAAATGAACCAGAGACGTTGGCAAAAAAATAACGAGCTTGTCTTCTATGAGATTAGGATAAAACCCACAAATTATGTATTGGCACGATATACAATTTAAACATGAACAGGCTACAAAATTATCCGTGAAGAGACTCCAAATGATAAGCACCTGAAGAAGCAGCGGATGGAATCACTAATCTTCCTCTCTCTTGATATCCCGCATGCTCCACGTTGTACTTGATCAAGGAGGCAACAACCACGGAGATGTTGAAGAAGACACCAATCTCCGTTGGTATCTTGGGCATGTCCAAATGTTTTCTCCCCACGTAAACTTGCCTCCACAACCAAGAGGATTCGCTTGAAAATGGTAATTAAGAATATACGAAAAAACAAAACAGAGGAATCAGCAGTTAATTTTAACTAGCAATTAGCTAAATACAGCGTTTTGTCACTAAGGAAACAGAGATAGTTGTTTACCTCAACCGCATCAGCCTGTCCATTCCTGATCAACCTAAGAGTAAGCTCAGTTGAGCGTCTTAGCAAAGAAGAAGCGTCTTCTCCTGTTTTACTATAACGAATCCAGCTGATAAAGTTTTGTACCAAGCTTGTAATGATTTGTGAACTTGGAAGATATCTTAAGTTAAATCGGCTATCCACAATGCAACTTCGGTCACTGAAAAGAAGAATATACGCCAATGAGAAACCGCATTTCCCAAGCATTGTGTTCCATGATCTTTTGTCAATGCTGCTATCTACAATGATAAGACGATTGTGTCCAGTGAGAAATATTGGATATAGGTATGAGCTTTGGGGAATATTTGCGAAGGACAAAAACCTACCAATCTGTAGAGATGAGAGCTTAGAGCTGAAATCATCCATTGAAGTCAATTGAGCCGGCGTGGTAACAAAGAAAAGAACGATGAGCCACTCTGAGACGATATCTTGGATCATCGGAAGCAATTCAAGCCGTAGCTTACATATGTCTTGCTGTGACATATTTACCTGCCAAAATAAAAAGCCAAAGAAAAAAGAGGAAAAAGAACGTATGACTGCGTTTAAAATATATAAAAAAGTTGCAAGAAGTAGAGTATGTAAGATTAGTATCGAAATGTAAACTGACCTGCTCAGAGATGTTAAGCAGATAGCTGACGAGTAGGAAGATGTCAAAGGCAGACTCAAACATCACCTGTGCAAACTGAGAAGTCGCTTGAACGAGGATAGAACTACAGATATCAGATAATGTCTCGCCAACATTGTTATGCATAACTTTCTTAGGGACCAGATACTGCAAATAGTGCTCCATGATAGTAAAAACCTTTCCCCAAGATCCAGCCCTTTGACATAGAGCAGAGAGAGACAATAACATTTCAATGGAAAATGTCCTAAGATTTTTTTGAGCTTCCAGCTCTTTTTCCCATGCTCTATCAGTACCAAGATCCGACCAAGTACGCTGACCTATGGACATCGCATATCCCGACTCAAGGATGTTAACTAAGCGAGGAACAATTTCCTCAGATGAGATAACTGGCCTTCCAGTAACCGATTCATAATACATGGCATAAGGAGCAGCACCCCACTGCTTATTGATCTTCAAAGTACATCTTAGTACCTCCGACAGAATCTCATGTTCATTGATAGACATCCCCAAGCCTAAGCTTGTCAGGCCGCTGTGTTCGGAGGAAGATCCTATCAACAGACAGACACCGTATTAAATAAGTGATTATAAGCAATACAAGGAAACTATGGTCCTAGATAATAGATCAAGAACATACCTCCAAGGCTGTGCTCAACGTTCTCTAATCTAGAGAACAGTGATACAGAATTGTTTCTAACTAAACCAATAACATCTGACTGAACCAGCAACGTGCAAGGTTCATTATTGTTGCACCAGTGATCAAGATAGCACGAACAAAAGTTTTCCCACCAGTGAAAAACTGAAATAGAAGTCTCACCAGTAACCTGACATAAGCAGAGGCATATTTCAGCTTGTATGACCCAGAATAATACCAACGATCAGTCAAATGCATTGTATCTATAAGATACTATAGAACTGTGCAACAAAACAAACCTCTTGCTCAACTAGTAAAAGAATCTCGCTTTTAAGCTCATCAAGACTTAAGGATTGAAATTCAGAATCAGTCCAGTGTTTGTTGTGGTCCCGTAAAGTCAGACGCAAGGCAACATTGTGATAAATTCCAGGACAAAGAAGCCTACGTACGAAGATTGATGAAATGAATCCCATAATTTGATCCTGCAAAGTGCAATAAAAGGTTAAGATGGACTCATACAGCATAAAATGCATAAACGGGGAAGCAGATTGAGTATATAATTTTTTCCAACAAAATGAAAGCTATGTTTTAGAATAAAGACCTTCGCGGATGAAAATAGTGAATGTGAAGTCAAAAGAAGGTCATGCGAAGAGCTCCTAGCACTCAGAAATAACTGCTCAGAAATGTATTCCTCTTGTAAAGTGTAAGACCGTGCTTCCCTGGGTCAAGGAAAACAATTTAGAGTAGACCATTATCCACCATCAAGAAACAAACATCAAAGCAGTGAACACAAGAATGTCGGAAGTAGTAAATAGCACAGCCAACCACTACTATAAAGATACACCAGAGTAACAAATCTCAGAAATGAAACCTCTGGGAAGGGTTTCGCCTAGAGTTCTACACTTTTTTCAAAAGGACTCCATCACCAGGAATTGTAACACAAAAATTCGACTACTATATATATGTTGAATCAATGTTTCCAAATAGTAAAGGTTCCAACAGAAGAGGACGAGAGAAAAAAAGACGTGCACATATGTACATAACCTCCTAAAACATCAGTATAATGCAATTTTTACATGGAGTATAAAGATTCAACCAAATCAGCAGAAACTTAAGTGTTCCCGAACTTACATGGTGCTAGATTTGTGGTACAACATGTGAGATGTCAATTCATCAGCCTTCAGAGTCCAGATCTTGTCGGATGTAAATCTGACATCACACAATTCCCCCTGCGAAATTCAGGAATCAGGGAAAACATAGTTATGAGCTAAAGAAAAACAGAATAGCATAGCATAGCATAGCATGTGTCACAACCAAAATACATACCCCTTCCAGTGAAATATTCTGTAGTCCAGAATCCAGAGACAAGGCTATCCCCTCCCCAGAACTAAAGTGCAGGCCATATACAGTGATCACGTCCACCACGTTGACATCCTTCAAAAATTGGGAAATGGTTATCACTTCAGAGAATGCAATAGAAAATGAATTACACAACTCCAGTCATTCGTTGAAATGCGTGTAGTAACAGCTTACCATAGTATTTCTATACAAGAGAGCTAAAGGAATGATGCCAGAATCGTAATCAGCTTTGCCCAACCATAACCTCAGACACATAACCCCTAGTGAAAGAAGCATGAATAAAAGTTAATCAAACGAAATAAATTAATGGTCACTGACGGAAGTAACAGATATTACCCTCAACGTTTTTAGCAGCTATACTCTGACACAAAACCCTGCTACAGGTAAAAATGTCCCAGACACGTAACGCCCCATCAGCATGAAGCACGCATATAAAATATCTTCCATAAACTTCTGATATAAACAAATCTTGCACAGCTGCAACAACTGTCCCCCTACATTACGCATTAAATATAGATGATGATGAACATCGAAAGATATCACTCCATAAAAGTCAAGACAATTGTTTTATAATAACGGTACTACAATACGTGCCTTACAAAACCCCAAAGACGACCAAGTCCTGTATCATCACGTAGCTCCTGGTGGAAACCTGATGAGGCAAATGATAAGAGAACAAAAAGAAAAAAGGAGATACTAAGTCATGGCAGAGTTAATCCACCTGGTGGTCTCTGAGGTTGGAAGCAATAGACACAGCCATCAGACCTCCCAAGGAAAAGGAACCCAGGCGATGCAGCCACACTAGTAGCATGAGTTTCGTTCAAGTAAGGTCGAACATCCAAGTGGGTCAGATGGTCAAGCGGGAAGACTGAGCCGGACTTATAGGCTGAAGTATTATCGAGTTTAAGGAGGTAGACAACACCAGAGGGCGTGAGAGCGTAAAGAAAGAAGACGAGACGACCACTATCATTACCCTGCAATTCAATTCCCTAACTTCAATTTCAACATAAACTAAAAGTGGAGAAGAGAAGAGGGTTTCAATCTACCTCGTCGGCGAAAAGAAAAGCGAAAGGGGAGAGGGTATGAGCGAAGACGAAGCGAAGCCCAGTTAAAGGAAACCCAGATTCAGAAGAGAGCTGAAGAAGCTCGAGAACGTTTGAGCTCGTTTTGTTGATTCTCCAAACGAAAGAGATCGGAGGTTCGCCAATTACACAGCTCGAAGCGTAGTCTTCTTCCGACGATGGAAGGAGAACACATCCATTGTCCTCCGTACAAGGAGGAGCAGAGACTGATATATCGACCCATTTGACAACACTTCCGCCGCCTGCGACTGGAACCTCCATACCGGCAGACGAACTCAGACGATTCCTCTCCATTTTTTTTCTTCTTTGAACCCTAAACCTTTCCTCACTCAGCAAAATTGTTAACGGAAAAAAAAAAGAAGAGGATGATTCTCCGGTTACATGTATTTGGTCACTCAGCCCATTAATGATCTTTAATGGGCCTATAAATTGTTCAGCCCATTAAGTATTTGGTAATGTAAAACTCATATTGCTAGACTTCAATCGGGCGATCGATCTTATCCCCTAACGAGTTAAAATATCAGAGATTAGTCGGGGATTGTTGTATAATATAACTTAGGAGTTATATTTATTATTTATATATGGTGGTGTGTTTGTGTTGTACGAGTGAGAGAGAGTGAAAAACCAATGTCTTTTCTTTTTATTTCAGATTGTCTATCACAAAGTGTCATCACTCCTATTTATAGTTGATACAAGTCGGTGATTTTATGAACATTAAAGATAAGACAAAACTATTAGAATGACATCTGGATGATTGACTAATACATAATCTCCAAGAATGAGACAAGTGTTCAGGATGGATAATCATCTTGTTTTGATCTTTATCTTCTAACACTCCCCTTTGATTATCCATCTTGTATTACGTAGTGCCTCGTTAAAAACCTAATCATAGAAAAACCCATTGGGACAAAAACCATGACAAGGGAAAAAGAGTACACTGCCCGTAATCTCCCCCTGAGAATAGTGGATCTAGCTTTTTTGTCACAGGTCACGCAAATGCCGCATTCCGATACTATAGACGTGTTTTCGGAACGTTGTAGTCGGAAGAGCTTTTGTGAACAAGTCAGCTGGATTGTCGCATGACCGCACATACTCAATGTCCACTTCTTTATTTTTCTCGAGCTCTTTTATGTACGAGAAAAATCTTGGAGGGATGTGCTTTGTTCTGTCGTTCTTAATGTAGCCTTCCTTGAGTTGAGCAACACAAGCCGAATTATCTTCAAATATTTTCGTTGGCTCTTTCTCGTTGACTATTCCGCTTGATTCTTGTATGTGGTGACTCATTGACCGAAGCCACACACATTCTCGACATGCTTCGTGAAGTGCAATAGTTTCAGCATGATTCGAAGATGTCGTAACCAGAGTTTGTTTCTGGGACCGCCAAGAGATCGCGGTTCCACCAATGGTAAAAACATAACCGGTTTGCGATCGAGCCTTATGAGGATCTGATAAGTATCCCGCATCTGCAAAACCAACTATACCAAACTCGGGTTTTCTAAAATACATTAACCCTAAATCAACTGTACCTTGGAGGTAACGAAATAAATGCTTTATTCCGTCCCAATGTCTGCGAGTAGGAGCAGAACTATATCTCGCCAGTAGATTAGTAGCAAAAGCTATATCTGGTCTGGTACAGTTTGCAAGATATAACAGCCCACCGATAGCACTCATATAAGGTACTTCTGGACCTAATATGTTCTTGCTATCTTCGCAGGGCCTAAAAGGATCACTCTCAACATTGAGAGTTCTACCAATCATTGGAGTACTCAAAGGAGTTGCTTTGTCCATACGAAAGCGTTTCAATAACCTTTTCGTATGGTTTGATTGATGCACAAATATTCCTTCTCGGAGATGCTCTATCTGGAGCCCAAGACAAAACTTTGTCTTGCCGAGATCTTTCATTTCAAACTCCTCTTTCATATGAGTTCGAGCATCATCAGCCTCCTTTTGAGTTCCAATTATGTTCAGGTCATCTACATATACAGCAATGATCACAAAGCCAGATGACGATTTCTTTATAAAAACACATGGACATATCGCATTATTAACATATCCTTTACTCAAAAGATATTCACTTAAGCGATTGTACCACATGCGTCCGGATTGCTTTAATCCGTAAAGTGATCGCTGTAACTTGACCGAACAAATCTCCCTGGATTTTTCTTTCAATGCCCCTGGCATTTTCAATCCCTCAGGGAGTTTCATATATATATATCGTTATCCAACGATCCATACAA
This sequence comes from Brassica napus, assembly GCF_020379485.1. Lineage (NCBI taxonomy): Eukaryota > Viridiplantae > Streptophyta > Magnoliopsida > Brassicales > Brassicaceae > Brassica > Brassica napus. Next base: position 15,088,663 of record NC_063438.1, read on the forward strand.
ATATGCAGTCACAACGTCCATGAGATGCATTTCAAGATTTTTAGACGCCGTTAGGCTCATCAAAAATCTAAACGTAATTGCATCCATTACCGGGGAATACGTTTCCTCAAAATCAATTCCCGGTCTCTGAGAAAAACCTTGGGCAACTAATCGGGCTTTATATCGTGTTACTTCATTTTTCTCATTTACTTTTCTCACGAATACCCACTTATACCCAACAGGATTTATATTCTCAGGCGTTATGACTATAGGTCCAAAGACATTTCTTTTATTCAGGGAGAGTAATTCAATTTGAATGGCCTTCTTCCACTCCTCCCAATCATGTCTTTTTTGACATTCTAAAATGGACCTTGGATCGGGATCATCATTTTCATGATCGATCTCTTTGGACACAGAAAAGGAGAACATTCCATCAACATCTTTTATCTTATTTCTGATCCATATCTTTTCATCTCGGGCGTAGTTGATGGAAATCTCATACTTTTCTGTTCCCTTCTCGTCATCTGGACCATCTTTATCTATGTCTTCTTTCAGACATTTTTCAGTATCAGGTTCTTCTAGAACCTTACTTTGTTCATCCAATTTCTTTTTCTTTCGGGGATTTTTATCTTTAGAACCCGCTGGCCTCCCCCTCTTTAACTGAACCCTAGGTTCATTCATTTTATTACCATCAGTTTGTTCTTTAGGAACATCAACTCTTGATGGAACATTTTCAGCGGGTATACATGACTTCGTCACCCTTCTTGTATCTGTGAACGCATCTGGTAACTGGTTTGCCAAATTATGCAAATGCACAATTTTCTGAACTTCCAGTTCTCTTTGATTCGTAGGGGGATCAAGGTGTAACAACGACGGTGTACACCAAGTAATCTCTTTAGGAATTTCTCTAATTCCTCCCCCTAATGCTGGAAATTCATCCTCATTAAAGTGGCAATCGGCAAACCTTGCCGTAAACATATCACCAGTTACTGGTTCCAGATATCTTATTATACTTGGTGACGTATAACCCACATATATTCCCAATCTCCTTTGTGGGCCCATTTTTGTTCTTTGTGGCGGAGCTATCGGAACATAGACCACACACCCAAAGACACGGAGATGGGATACATCTGGCTCTTGCCCAGATGCCAATTGTAAAGGGGAGTACTTATGATATGCACTCGGTCTTAGCCGAACCAGTGCAGCCGCATGCAATATAGCATGACCCCATACAGAAATTGGGAGCTTTGTTCTCAAGACTAACGGTCTTGCAATCAACTGCAACCGTTTTATCAATGACTCGGCCATGCCATTTTGTGTATGCACATGGGGGACTGGATGCTCCACATCAATCCCCATTGACATACAATAATCATCAAAGGCTTGCGATGTAAATTCACCAGCATTATCAAGCCTTACTTTCTTAATGGCATACTCTGAGAACTGCGTTCTCAGCTTTATTATCTGGGCAATGAACTTTGCGAAAGCCGTATTTCGTGTCGTCAAAAGAGACACACTTGACCATCTACTAGATGCGTCAATCAATACCATGAAATACTTAAATGGCCCGCACGGTGGGTGGATCGGCCCACATATATCACCATGTATTCTTTCTAAAAACATTGGTGATTCATTGCCTACTTTTGCTGGTGATGGCCGAGTTATAAGCTTTCCTTGAGAACATGCATTACATGTAAACTCGCCTGTTTGCAAAAAAATTCCGTTTTACAACGGATGGCCATTCGAATTTTGCACTATCTTTCTCATCATGACTGAACCAGGATGTCCTAGCCTTTCATGCCATATTTTAAATGTATCAGTAAACTTCATGTTTACCACGGCATAGGACTCAGTCATGGTTATTTTTGTACAATATAGTCCAGAGGATAACATTCTTAACTCTTCCAATATATGTTTCCTCTCGGACTTAATGCAAAGAAATTCAATGCCATCTTTACTCATAGTCTCAATATGATATCCATTTCTTCGGATATCCTTAAAACTTAACAAGTTTCTATGAGACTTGGGGGAATACAATGCATCACTTATTTCAAATATTGTTCCCCCTGGCATTGAAAATTTCGCTCTTCCAGAGCCCATAATAATCTTTGCATTACCAGATATTGTACTTACGCTTCCAGCGTAATTTCTTATTTTGAGACTGGAGAAATATTTCTTATCTTTGATTATTGTGTGCGTTGACGCACTATCTGCCAAACACAAATCTCCATCCATAGTCTCAAAGTTTGGCATTCTTTCTGAATTTAAAATATTCATAAAACATATATTATTAAACATTAAACATAACAAACATAACATATATCTTACAACAAAATATATAGATATTATAATACAGTCTATTTATATCACATCTATTTATATTACTCATCGATACTCTCTGGTTCAACCAGAAAGTCTGATACGTCGAGATGAGTATCATCGTTTAAACCATGAAAGGATGGCCCAGGTTCATCAGAGATGAAGTTAGTTTCACCTCTTCCTTTCTCTTTTCCCTTTTGGGATTCTCTATACAGATCGGCTAAATGTTTTGGCGTACGACAATTACGTACCCAATGACCTTTCATGCCGCATCTGTAGCAAACCTTTCCCGTTTGCCTTTTATCATCCTGGCCCTTTTCATTCCTTTCATTTTCGTGGAAGTCTTTATTATTTCTTTCATCATAGGGACGGAATCTTCTTCCTCGTCCTCTTCCACGACCATGATAACGATTTCCACCACGTCTACGACCTCGTCCTCTTTTATTATCATAACTGGATGATGCAACATTCGCTTCTGGGAATGGAGCAGATCCAGTGGGACGAGCTTGATGGTTTAAAGTCACGAGTTGATTATTCTGCTCCGCTACAAGGAGGACTTGCATCAACTCCGAGTAACGGGTATATCCACTCACTCGGTATTGTTGTTGCAGGATTACATTTTCAGGATGGAACGTGGAGAGAGTTTTCTCGATCATATCATAATCACTTATTTTCTCTCCACATAACATCATCCTCGAAGTAATTCCGAACATCGCGGAATTAAACTCACTAACACTTTTGTAATCCTGGAACCGGAGATGGATCCACTCGTGTTTAGCTTTCGGTAAGATCACATATTTCTGGTGATCGAACCTCTCTTTTAAAGATTTCCAGAGGTCACAAGGATCCTCTTTCGTAATATATTCATCCTTTAAACCATCATGGATGTGGTGTCGTAAAAATATCATGGCTTTAGCCTTTTTCTCATCCGACACCGTTTTTGAACTATCGATGGTTTCCAAAAGCCCGTTTCCTCTCAGGTGCATTTTTGCACCCACTGCCCAGGTCATATAATTATTTCCCGTAATATCCAGGGCATTAATTTCGAGCTTTGTCAAATTCGACATGATAACTGTATTCATAGAATAATATATAAATATAATAAAAACGGGAATTTAAAGGCATAATTTAAATGCAGAAATTAAAGACATAAAATAAAAGTATAAACTTAAATTGCAGAAATTTAAATTGCAGAAATTTAAATTGCAGGAATTTAAATAGCATAAATAAAATCGGGAGGCTCAGCCTACCACATGATCCGAGGAGTCATAGACTACCATATTGATCATTTTTCAAAGTCCGAGGAGACATGGTCTACCATTTTGACTTTATTTATTTTAAGGTCCGAGGAGACTTAGTCTACCATTTTTGACTTTTTTATTCACGGAGGCAAAGCCTACCACGTGTTTCTCTGATCGTGAAGGCATAGCCTACCATAACGATCAGTCGGGGAAGGCAGCGCCTATCATCCCGAACGGAGAAGGTCCAGCCTCTCACTCCGAAACAATAATAAAATTTAAATAAATTAAGTGTATTGAAATACATAAATTTAAACATTACCTCGGCTGGTTTAAGAACTTTTGGATTGATAAACTTCAGTTGGTCAGAGCCTCGTGCTGATAACGTGTTGTATAATATAACTTAGGAGTTATATTTATTATTTATATATGGTGGTGTGTTTGTGTTGTACGAGTGAGAGAGAGTGAAAAACCAATGTCTTTTCTTTTTATTTCAGATTGTCTATCACAAAGTGTCATCACTCCTATTTATAGTTGATACAAGTCGGTGATTTTATGAACATTAAAGATAAGACAAAACTATTAGAATGACATCTGGATGATTGACTAATACATAATCTCCAAGAATGAGACAAGTGTTCAGGATGGATAATCATCTTGTTTTGATCTTTATCTTCTAACAGGGATGAGTTTATATAAGCATATATTATGTATATACATATAGAAATGTTAATTATGCGAATAAATTCGAAAGATACAAGCTAGCTCAAACGGTAATTGGCTAAACGGTCCGGTGACTCAATGTCTAGCGCTTAGAACGACTGAACATACATCTACATTATTGGTTAAGCGGCTTATACGTTTACAAATTATTAAAACATACTAAATATATGTAATTTTTTTATATTAAAGTAGGATTGTGATTCATGCTATGCATGGGCATAATAATGTTTATGCTATCCAAATCTAAATTGGAGCTAAATGAATTTTTTTATAACAATACTAGATATTGACCCGCCCTCGAGAGGGCGGGTATATATTTTGTTTTTAAATTTTTTGTCTAATATAATTTATATGTTTGTGTGTTTGTAGAATCATATTTTGTATGATATGAATTTAATAGAATAGATAATTTTTGTAAGTATATTAAATAAATCAAGTTCCATATGTATTTGTGTCTTTCCTTATATCATATATGTATTTTTTTGTAATCATATTTATGTTTTTATATGTGATCATATATTCATATTATAGACTACATGTAGGGGTAAGAGGTCGGGTTCGATTCCGACTATTCAGATATTGGTCTTTAGATAAGAGATTAAAACCTATTTGGATATTTATAAATTTTAGTTCGAATTCAGTTTGGATCATTACGGGTTCAGTTCAAATATGGGTATTCATTTAAATTATGTAAAAATATTAAAATACAAATATACCATATATTCTATTAATTGTGCGACTGGTTTTTCCGCTACCATCTGCAAACGCTGCTTTTGCGGTTGGTAGCGGTTGTCGGCGGTTTGCAACAATCACTCAAATCGCTCTAAACCGCTTCAAACCGCTCAGAATCTCATAAATTCAAAAGCTGGCTCCAGCTAGCGTTTGCGGTTGCAGGCAGTTGCGGGAGGGTAAATTTTTATTTTTTTTTAAATCAATATATATACAAAAGTAAAAAAAAATTAATAAAAAAAATTAAAATTGAAATTATGAAAATATTAAAATATATCTATTATATTTTAAGGGCAATTGTCAATAATATCACCTTTTGAAGTTTGTGTCACAAAAATAGCACTAGAAGGAGAAAGTCACAAAAATGATATTCATTAAAGGGTAAAATATCCCTAATACCCTTGGTTTAAAATTAAATAAACAAACAAAAATAAATAAAATAAAAATAAAAAAATGAAAAAAAGAAAGTTTTTTTATAGTTTCAGATTATATTTTTCAGATTCGAAATTTTTATAATTTTTTTTTGAAATTTTTTTTTCGAATTTTTTTTTTTTTTTTTTCAAATTTTCTTTTTATAATTTAAAAATACTTTTTGAAACTGTTTTTAAAATTTTTTATTTTTATTTTAGTATTTATTTTTATAAAATTTTAAACCCTAATTCCAAAACCCCACCCCCTTAACTCTAAACCCTAAGGTTTGGATTAATTAACCCAAGGGGTATAAGTGTATATTTACCTCTTTAATGAAACCTATTTTTGTGACTTTGAGCATTGAGTGCTATTTTGGGAACAAAAACTTGGTTTGGTGCTATCCTAGTCTTTTTCTCATATTTTAATTAATATTATAAAATTTTATAATAAAAACAATTTCAATAAATTTTCAAAAATTAAAATTATAACTTTCTAAATATAAATTTTATATTTATTATAATTTTATGATTTTTGATATTTTTATAATTATATTAAATGTAAATATTGTTAATTTATTATTTGACTGTTACCGCATTTGGTAGTTAACCAGTCATAAGTCACCCGCAAACGCACAAATTTTTAACCGCAATACCAGTCGTACAAATCTCTTAAGACCGCTAGAAACCGCAACCGCCCGGATCCACAAACTCCCGCAACCGCTGCGTTTAAACCAGTCAGAAAATCAGTATTATGACATATTATTGATATATGTTTAGTCTAACAAATTTGTAACCACCACTTTAATTTCATAATAATCGGGATCCCCTATGTTATATTGTAACCACTACTTTAATAACTTATATAACTGGTCCCCTATGTTATATTGTAACCACTACTTTAATAACTTATATAACTGGTTTCTTTTGTTTCCGAATTACAAAGGTAACATGGTTTTTATTTACATTGGATCAAAATTTACAAAAAATATTTTTAATTGCACGAAAAATTATTTTGTATAAACGTTATTATCATTATATATGAAATCAAATCATGAAAATTTAATGAAAAACATATAGTTTTATCTAATTAATTACTTTGTGATTACTAAAATTTTTTTAACTATACTTTGTTATTTAAAAAAAAAACTGTTTAGGAATAAAGTACAAAATTAATGTGTGAAATGGCTATGGCATAGATGTATAGTTTTGCAACACCATAAATTCAATACAATTATCAAAACCCATTATTAATCATTTTAAATAATATTTTACACAAATATGATTACAATGAAATACACAAATATGATTACATAGAAAAACAAAAAATATGAAAAAGTTCTAAAAAAATGTAAAACAAAAATTATATGCCCTTTAAGTGACATTTAATATGAAACAGAGGGAGTAACGTATTGTTGTTATTTTCAGTAAATAAATTGTTTACTTTAAAATAAAAAAATTTAAACGACTAAAATCCAACGGCAAGTCAACTACATGTACTATTAAAAAGTGTAGATTGTAATGCTAGATTAAAATATTATTAGGTGAAAAATATTACATAATTTTTATAAATACATATATAATGGTTTGTAAAACCATAAAGAAATAATATTTTGTGCCGTCTAATTTCAGATAACTTTATACACATGATCTCGATGTTAAAGAAAAAGAAAAACTTATATACATGATCTCATGATGCTAAAACATATACAAAACTGTAGAAGCATTTAGACATTTTAACGACACCCCGTATATCATCAAATACACCTTTAAAGGTAAAAGCCCAAACCTAATTTGTCATCCAATGAGAAAAACAAAACCTTTTTTTTGTACAAAAAAAAAGACGCAAGCTGTGCCCTTCTTCTCACGAACCGTCGCAGCGCCACCACCGGACTTCAGCAAAGCAAGCCAGCAATATTCTTCCATAGAGGCACCAACGAATTCTTCCAGATACATGCAAACGAATTTGAAGAAATCCCAACATCTCTTGATTCAATCTTTTTTTTGTAACATGGCTTAAATTTATATTTTAGCAATCTTGATTCAATCTTCATAAGAAAAGCTCCATCTAATACCCATGAAAGGCTCTCCCGATAGATTGAGGATGATGGGGATATTATTTCCACATGAAGAAAAAAGCAAGTTCGGAAAAAATGAAAAAAAATGAGTAATTTCTGTGAACATCATCATCGAAAAAATGAGCAAGTTCGGAAAAATGAAATACATGAACATCATCGAAAAAATTGTTGGGATTTGAACAATAAAAATAATGGTGGTTACATAACAAAAATAAGATATATGGATACAGTTACAAAAAGTGGTGGTTGCCGATCATTAGGCACTTTAAGTGGGGGTTACATAATATATATATATATATATATATATATATATATATTTCATTGCAGTTATATTAAAAAAATATGTATTATTAAAATTTTAAGTTGGACACAACTTTTTATCAATGGGTCACACTGCTGTTTTAATAGAATAGATATTATTAAAACAAATTAACGTTAAAACTCCTCAACTAAGTTTGTTTTGGGTATAAAACTCTAAACTAAGTATTTAGTGAAATAACCTTCAAATTAATTTTATTTAATGAATTAAATTATTTGTCTACATTGTCGGTCATAATTACCACTACAACCAGTAAATCTTTAATTTAGGATTTTACATTAAATAAACACAGTTGATGGATTTTTCCATTAAAAATCTAATTAAAAATATGTAAAAAATATTATCTAAAAGTTAGTAACTTAAATTTTCAAAACTAGCTGAAAGTTTTTATTTTGAAATCAATATTTATATATAAATTAATATTTAAAAAAAAACAGAAAATATAATAAAAATTATCTAAAGATTTTCCAGTAGTAGTGGTTCTTTTGACCAACACTAAAGATAAACTAATTATTTAAAAATTAGTAGTAAACATTTTCAAAATTAGCACTTCAAATAAATTATGCTGGATCGATGAGATATATTTATTTTAAAATTCATATTATATGTGACTTGATCACAATATTTATTTGAGTTAACAAATGTGTCTGGCAACTGCTTTACTAAGCACTATAATTGAATTATCATTTTGGACTTCTATTTGACATTTTCTTTAGTCCGAGGATCAATGATAACTCACTATAATTGAATTATTTTATTTTCTAGCTTTTTATTTTCTCCCTGTTATGTTGGAAATACTAATTCACTTTTAGCATTTATATTAAGCCTTACTTATATCCTTCGGGGATGGCTTTAGATACTTAAGTAACAACATAGATTCATATCCAACATATATCTCCAACCTTATTAACATCTTAACTAAGTTCTATGGTGGAACAACTGAAATGTATATTGCACATCCAAAATTCTTAGATGGAAAATGGTTGGTTTCTGACCCAATACCAATGATGGAGAGAATCAGTGATCACTTGTTGGCTTGATGCGAATCAGTGTTGCTCAAAATGTTTAACACTTATCCGAGTGATTTTTCTATAATCATCAAAGACTTAAGACGTGAATTCACCAAGATTATAAAGATGAATAGTGGGTGATCAGTCCACCAACATCTCTTTTATGCCAATAACTTCCTTTGGCTGGTGAAAACCATATAACCATTTATCTTGTGAGCAAGCAACATATGTGAAATCATTCGCAAGAATCTTCTGGTTCTTCAATGAATATTTACCTAAATCTTTATGTATCTTTTCGCATTATTACTGAACCAAAATGATCGGTCTAACTGGTTCATGCCAAATGTTTTGTAAACTTCTGGTTTACTATATATTTTTTATCTTCATTACACTAATCTTTGTGCAGTACAATCTATAAGAGGCTGTAAATACTTTCTCTAAAATACTTATACTGCCTTGAGAAATATTTCTGATTTGAAATGTATATAGCATTTCTTTTGCTTATTGTCTCAACATAAATGTCTCAAAATTTCACAGATTTAATTTGAGAATGATTCATCGATCTTCGTTTTAGTGAAAACATAATCTTCTGGATGTTTCACTTATCATAAAATGTGAGATTCTTTAACTCTTCCCCTTGAGATGATAATACTACATGTTTATCAATCTCGAATGAATCTCATTTTTCTAATCAACAATATACCCTACATGGGTTATGTTTTTTTCTTAGATTCTTCTAACTTTTGAGACTTATAAGAATACAATACCTTAAGAACTTTAAATTGCATTCTTAGGAATGTTAAATTGCATTTTTATGTGGACACTAATACTATGTACTCTTCTGGAGCATCATATATATCCTCTTATTAAACATTCTATAAGGTTTTACTACCTTGTATTATACTCACAAAAAAATTTCTTTCATCTTCAGATGAATGAATCATTTCTCTTCTCTATTACCATATTTATTTTCTAAATATCAAGTGAGAGTATGAGTTCTATAAGGAAACTATTTGGATTTTGACCTTATTTATGTCCACGCTCACGTCTAAAACCACTTTTATGTTCATTTTCTTGACCAACACTATTTTGTGGTAAAATGTCATATTCTCTTCACGAGAATGGATCATAATCAACTAGACGTAATTTATCATCTTACGTCAATAGCTCATTATTTTTCTGAGTCTGAAGGAGACAAATTACAAGTGTAGACAAATTACAAGTATAAACTTTTTTTTTAATCTCTTTTCTTAATCATGTGTCTGCTGGTCAATATTACTTGTGTGAAAAATATATTTTCTAATATATATGCATCATAAAAAAAATTATTCAAGAAATTTTGCCTTTAAACTTAACATTCAACATAGTTGGCTTTATTTACAGACTTCAGGTCTTGTAATCCTTATATGCAAAATACAAAATGAGCTTTAGGTAATCACTTTAGGTGATAATATCTTTCTTTATATTATTCTCCAAGACTTATGGATCTTGTAAGGTCAAACCTTAAACTTTAAACCCTCGTATATATACAATGTTAATTAAAAAAATATATATATATATATATATATATATATATCATATTATATATTACAAAGCTAAACATTACCATTAACTTAACTATGAATGAAAGATACTCATATACTATTCATCCGTCTTTCGTCGTACACATGGATGTTGAGTTGTCTTCTTGGTTTACAGAGTCTACATGAGTCTGTGAATGTTTGCTGTCAAAAAAAAAAAAAATTCATCACATTCATTAATTCTTACTATCATACTTTTAATCATCTTTATAGTGACTAACTTTCAATCAGTTCTCGAAACAAAAATTAGATGACATGTGTAAATTCGTTTATCTAACTGAACCAATGTTTTACTAAACCCAAAGAATATATATTGCATACTTTTATAGTTCTATGCATGTTTATCTTATTCAGTATTAACTACTGGATTTAGCAAAACTAACCTTTAATTATGTTTCTTGGCTAGTTAATTAGTATCTCAATATATATAATATAACCCTGAATCATTCAAAAATTTGCTCATGTAAACATGGGAACATAATTTCTACTTTTCTTCCATTAATCAATGGCTTCGTACAAACATAAGTTGACCGGTATGTACGAAAGTAATCTTTGATTCATGATTCCACAAAATTAATATGAGATTTATTATGTTTAAATTTCAGTTTAATTTTTGTATTGCTTTCTGCAATTGTTTAAGTTTTAATACAAAATAAAAATTTTAAAGTAATTTATCCTCCAAAATATATATTTTTCATTCCCACCATTACTTTTTCATAACAATAATATAAAAAAGCAAATACATTTCAAACGTAAAACAAAGCTAAATGTCTAAATTTAAACTTCAAATGCTGAGGCTATAACATACAATTCACCATTTCCTTCCAATAAATCTTCACACTACTAAACCTAATAGAAATTATCTTCACTCCTAAACCTAATACACATTATTCACAATTTTGACCCTGAATCTCATATACATTACAAAAAAAAACAATATATATAAAAACATAATTGTAAAATAAAAGTCGCACAGTTAAAACCAAACTTAACATCATCGTGTATAGCAAAATGTTGGCTGCTGATTTCATGAAAAACTAAGCACCAATACTAACCTCCATAGTAAAAATGTACAACATAAACAAAATATTTATAAACACAATAAACAACCGCCCCGCGGCGTAGCGCGGACAAACCACTAGTATGTTAATAAATTAAAAGGTACGCTTTTAAACATAGAAATTAGACAACATGGAACAATACTAATAACAATATGCAATTGTTATACATGAAAGATAGAGCATTAGATTATCAATGTCAACAAGATCGAATGATCGAATGATTTTCTCTCCTTGAAAGAAGGCCAAATCAGTATTGTCGACTAAAACTCTTAAGCTCATAATGTGTATGAATCCACTCATACAAACCAAGAATTGATAATAAACATGATTTGAAGAACGATTAGACATATAAACTATAAAATAAAAATTTATACCTATTAGCTCAAGATCGTTAGAGATTCGTGTTGATAACATGTTATAAAGTAGAGAAGAGAGAAGAGAAATTGGTGTGTATTATTCAATGAGTAATGATCCTTTATATATGATTACAATAGCTTGGAGAAGAAGTAGAACTTGGAGAACAAGTAAACTTGACAATCAAGTAAATCTAATACATTTATAAGGAACATCACATAATATTCATAATAATACCCCTATTGTTAACTAATTTGTAATTAAGATTTATAGTTAAGAGCATCCCACTCTCGGAGAGACTCAAAATGCATATCTAAGTATATAAATATTATTATTTAAGTATATCTTGATTATATAATTTAGTTTTAATAATTGTTGGAAAAGAAAACCAGTAACATGCGACCAGGCAAGAGGAGTTCAAAATCGGTTCTCAAAAAGTCTGGGTAGAGAAATCCTGACACCTTTTTCTTATAACTCCTACCTATTTTTATTTTCCTTAATTGTTTTATTGGTTTAGAACTCCACCTAGAATGTAATCGCTGGCTATGCTCTTAGAGCAACATTATCAATGGCAACTCTTAGCAAACATCTTAGAATTTTTAATTACTATTTTTAGTCTAAGAAGTTTTCTAAGATACTTAAGTAAAATACAACATTATCAATGGAACTTTTCGAAGGTTCTTAGGTATAAAATATATTTTTTTATTAATAAGTAGTAATTAAGATATATCCATTTATATTCAATACATTAAAAGGAGAAAAAAAAATTCATTTAATTAAAATTACAAAAATTTTATTACATTCCATACATAAAAAAAAATTCATAAATCACACATTTTATTCAATTCATAGAAACTTAAAAATCATTGGTTATTTGGAAGATGTCGAAATTTAGCCTAAATATTTTCAATCAAATCGAATTTTAATTGTTCATGGGCTTGTCTGTTACGAACGCTCGATCGACGATCCATTGCAGTGCCGAGATTTGAATTCGGAGTAACGGTGAATGTATCATCTTCCTCGCTTTCTTGAAATTCTCTCACGTTATACTGAGTGTATGTTGATCGTTCATCCTCGACAATCATATTATCGAGTATGATGCATGCTTTCATAATATTTGCTATTTTGTCTTTATCCCATAACTTGGATGGATTTTTCACTACGACAAATCTAGCTTGCAGAACTCCGAAGGTACGCTCCACATCTTTTCGAACAGCTTCTTGGGTTTTAGCAAATAACGAATGTTTCTCACTTTGTGGAAGTCGCTCATTTAGGATAAATACCATCAGCGAGATAATATGCCAAATGGTATGAATTACCATTAACATAGAAGTTCACTTGTGGCGCAATTCCGTTAATTAATGTCATAAAAAACGGGTGATCGATCAAGAATATTAAGATCGTTCATATTACCTGGAGCTCCAAAAAATGCGTACCATATCCAGAGGTCACTTGAAGCTACCGCCTCCAAAACAATTGTTGGTTTTTCGGTTCCTCGTGAATACATTCCTTTCCAAGCAGTGGGGGCAATTCTTCCACTCCCAATGCATACAGTCGATGCTGCCAATCATCCCCGGAAACCCACGTTGTTCTCCGATATAGAGAAGTCTTTGCAGATCCTCATGTGTGGGTTGGCGTAGGTATTCATCACCAAACAAGCTGATTATTCCGGCGGTAAATTTGTGCAAATATTTCCGAGCTGTCGTTTCAGCAAGTCGGACATACTCAACAAGTGAATCAGCTGCACCGCCATATGCCAACTGTCGAATTGCTGCAGTACATTTTTGTAGGGGTGTTAGACTAGACCGTCCGGTACAATCTTTTCCTTGTTGAAAATACGGTATGTTGGTTTCGAGACGTTGCAAAATACGCAGGAACAAAGATTTGTTCATTCGAAACCGTCGGCGGAATAATTCGGGGTTGTAAGTTGGAGTCTCGCTAAAGTAATCATTCCAGAGCATCTGGTGGCCGTCTTCTCGGAACCTCTCCATATAAATACGTTGCTTCCGCTCTTTTGGTTCTTGAATAAGATCAAAGTTTCCAACAAAATCTTCTACTATGGAATCAATTTCATCATCATCATCATCATTGTGGTAGTGATAATGAGAAGAAGATGCCATAAGATTTTTTTTTTTAAATGAAATGTTGATGAAAGAGGAGAAGATTCTGATGAGGGAAGGGATGTCTTGAAATTTCCAACGATCTATCATATTTATAGGATCATATAAGTGTATCTTGTAAAACAAATGTGATTGAAATTATACAGCTTCTGATAGTATTTTGTTTTCTTTTGGAAGTAAAAAACAATGCTTGTGACTCTTACACATCTGAATGTTATTCACGAGCATTGATGTGTGTCTTGTTTTCAACTTCACGGACCAAGCAGTGAAGTTGGTTTTGTTTTCAAGCTTCACGGATGCCATTGGAATTTTGTTTTGTTTTTTTGAATTTTGTTTTGTTTTTAAAAATATTAAGATTGTTTTAGTTTAATTTACGACACTATGGTACATTTTGAGATTCATTTCAAGTATTAAATCCTTTAGTTGGTTTCAAACAAAAGTCAAGTTATAAATCTGATCATCACCAGTTATTACAACACAATTTAAGAAAAGACCGTCGAATTACCATACATAAGAAGAAACATAAGTCAAAGCCATTTACCATACATAAGTTATTACACTACATAAGTAATTTTAGCATACATCATTCAAACGAAAACAATAACCCAAGTACAACTAGATTACTTCTTCGCCAAGCACCGAGAATCACTAAAATACGATCACCACCCATAGTAGAACTAAAACGACGAGCATTACTCCAATGAATACCTCAAAGCCATTTATAAAACTAGATTTCTTCTTAGCCAAGTCACAAACTAACTGCTCTAGCCTAAGCACCTTCTCATCTGAATCATAGTCACTCATAAGGTTCAGACAGTCTACCTTTTCCTCCAATTGTAGTACGTGTTTATCCCTCGCCCTCATCTCCTCCATCACTGCGACATCCTACCACTTATGTACATGGCATTCTCCATCATCCACATGCTCGCAGGTATAGTATCTCCTCCCTGGATCAAGCCTTGTGTATGATGTAGCTATCTTTGGTGCACGACCACAGTAGCAAACTTGGGGGAATCCAAACTCCACCTCCGGTTGTGGAGGGTACTGCTGAGGGTACGGAGCCGTGTCACCATATTTCAAGCTCAACTCTTCTTGGTCAAGACGAATGAGGTGTTCAGTACTCAGAAGCATTATTACTAGAGTACTCCCCACCATACTCTGACGAACACGAAGGCTGGCTGTAACTATATCTCCCCATTTTTAAATAAACCTGCCAAGAATACTCATTTAAATACATTAGTCCTCTTAATTATTTAAGGAAACATTTAAGGAAACAGAAAAACAATAGTGCAAGCAGAAACATTTATTTCATTACTACGAAACTGGAATACATTTGACATGGAAGCAGCAGAAATACAAGTTATTCATCAAAGTAGCAAGCAGAAACAGCAGAAACACAAGTTATTACACAGAACATTTTCAGGAAACAGATACTTAATAAATTTAAAAGACATTTTCAGAAAAGCTGAGCGAGCAGCTTGTTCTTCACAACTTCCTCAGCCTCACTTAGTGTTCCTGGCTTAGCTAGGAGTGTGTCTAGAATGGCAAGCTTCGACAATTTCTCCTTCCTCATGAGATCCTCCTTCTTCAACTCCATTATGGTCTTACTCTCATCAATGGATTTTAGTCCTTGAGTGTTATTCTTTCTAGCTTTAGCAGCCTTGCTACCCTCTGAACGCACGTCTTGATCACCAACAGTGGTGCTTGATGTTTGCGAACATTCCTCTCCAGCTTTTCGCTTTCCACTCCCACTAGGTTTAGGAGTGTTAAGACTGAGCCACTTCTGCTCAAACCTTAACAAACACCACACATGCTCCAGATTGAATTTCCTGTGATGATTAGCGAAGTAAATATCATAAGCCGCCTTGAGGACATCAGTCTCGCTCTGACCAGAACTGATGTGTCTCTCTGCAGCCGCGTAAGCACCACAGAATTTGTTGGTGTAGTCATTAATCTTCTGCCACCTCTGCTTAAGATTGGGCCACTCTCTAGGTTCACCACTCTCTTTCGCATGTGGGCTAGATGCATAATACTCAGCTACACGTTTCCAGAACATCCCAGATTTTTGTTGATTTCCAACAACAGCATCCTTAGATGTGTTGAGCCACACACTTATTACAACCTCGTCATCAGCTGGAGTCTATTGCCTTCTCTCCTTAGAGGCAACTGTTGGGTTTTCACGTTGAGCTGGAGCGTCGGGTGCTTGTGAACTAAAAGGAGGTATCTCCGATCCTCCTCCAAAGTTTTGACTCGGAGGATAACTTCCATACTGGAAGTTTTGACTGTGGAGAAGATAGCTATAACTAGGGGAGTCACTATATGGATTCAAAGGATTCCTTGAATCCATAGCGAGCAGAATGAGAGGATTATAAAAGACAGAAAGAGAAACAAGAGAGAAATAAGAGAGAAAGAGATTACTATGAAAAGAATTATAGCTTCTTGCGGTTATATAAAGAAAAAAGAGAGAAAGAGATCATAAAGAGCTTTAAAGAAAGACCTAACCATCAACTACTATGGTCTAATCAATAGTTATTACAACACTTAAAAACCATCAAAACAATCAACTGACTAAATATTTTCATTTGGTTAGAAACAAAATACACTCAAGTTACAATGAGCAAACAATAAACTTATATACTCCTTACAGACTGGTTACTCGTTCGAAACTAATAACTAAAAAAACAAACTAACTACAACAGTTATAACAACGTCTCCCTTAAATGTCCACACCAGTTTTTTCTAAAATTTCCACACTGGTGAATTCAATGATGAAGACAATGTAATTTAAACAACATATTATGCCAGCTTTTACCGAATACACTTCACTAATCAATCAAGTATACATTCACAATGTCAAACAAACACAGATCCATCGAGTATAAATTCCAAAATTTATTCTAAAATACATGCATCAATGGACTTTACAATCAGACACAGATCAGTTCACAATCAAATTCCTCACCAACCAATCCATCAGAACCTATACACACAAACATTCAGAAACTCTATACACACGAACTATACAACCAAATATTCAGAAACAAACCAATCAATTCGAACAAACCAAGCAAATCGTTTCCTGTAATTCGCAGACCTTAACATAGAGACAGATGATTAACAGATATAGAAGACAAACCTGGTATCGTTCGATTCGGAAGACGACGGCGAGATCCTTCTGGAATCGGTGAGAATAGATGACGGCGGCCAAAAAATACCGGCGAGAGTGAGACGATGCAAACCCAGATCAAATACCACGCATGCAAAAGGGAATCGAACCAAAAAAAACATTAGATCCACAAATCAAACCGATAATAAAAAAAAAAGCCCAGAGAAGGAACACAAACCTGCTGGAGATTCGATGCGGTGGTAGAGCTTTGGATTGAACGGTGAATCTGTGTGGTTCGCGACGCTGCTTCACTGCTCGTGTAATCGCCTTCGAGGGAGAGAGAGAGAGAGAGAGAGAGAGAGAGAGAGAGAGAGAGAGAGAGAGAGAGAAGAGGGAGACGCAGAGAATGGTTCGAAACCGAATGACCACTTCCCTCTACCGCTTCCTACCTCCTATCACAACTCGCCACGTGACACAAGCAACACCACCAAAAACTTCTTACGTAAAAATCGATTCCTCTAATTAACTTCTTTTTTTATTTAAATTTGGCCCAAATTTAAACTAAGCATCGGGCTAAGAAGCTCGATAATGATGCTCTTAGAGCAACTCCTATGGGGGTTCTTCCCATTAGAGCTCTTCAAATAAGTATTATGTATATATACATAATACTTATTTTAAGAGCTCTAATGGGAAGAACTTCCATTGGAGGTGGTCTAAGATATAGAGTTTTGGAATGGAGTTTAAATTTTGTTTGAAAATATTTAAAATTTCAAAAATAATTTTTTTAAGAAAAAATTTACAAAACGTTTGAATTTGAAATTATAAAATTCGAAAACTTTTCAAAAAAATTGTTTTCTATTATTTAGTTAAAAATTATTTATATTTATATATCTAAAAAACAATGGGTAGAAGGGTCTTTTACCTCTTTAATGAAATCTCATTCAATGATTTTTCTCTTTAGCGTTTTTTTTTGGTGTCAAAAACTTTAAAAAAAATTATTTGACAGAATTGTCTATTAATGAACACACTAAATTAATAAAAAGGTCATGTGAATCGAGCCAATTAAAAATATGACACAAATTGATAAAATAATAAGATAATAATTTTTAGAAAATTCTATGTATATATATAGTCCCACTAAAATCATAAATTAATAATTTATATATAATGTTTATATAAGTACAAACAAAACATCACATTATTTTTTATATTCATAATGAAGTTAATCTCTATTTTTTCTTAACTTCAATGTATTTATATAATATTTAGTAAAGTTATATTTAAAACTACATTTAAATTTTGCGAAACATAATGAAGCATATTTCGTATACACCAAATATTATAACAAAAATGATATCAAACTGAATTTCTAAAACAATTAATATATTTATACGGCAAAATCAACTACTTTTATTTTATAAAAAAAATATGTTCTAAAATAAAGAAATGTAAAAAAAAACTTTTTGTAAATTACTAACTCTATAAATTAATAAAATTCTATAGTCATACATTATTAATTTATAAATTTTTTACTGTATAGTTGTATAGTGATAACTAAACTTATGTTTCATATCTAATCTTAACTGTTTCTTTCACCTATTTAGTATTCTACCGATTCAATTTTATCTCAAAAACCAAATATTTATTTCCTTTCTTGCTAAAAAAAATGAAAACCGAGGACCCCCCCCCCTCCCTAAAAACCAAATATTTTTTTCCTTTCTTGCTAAAAAAAATGAAAACTGAGAACCCCCTCCCTCCCTAAAAAACAAAATTAAGAGGGAGAAAATTTATGTTTACCACTTTCACGGTACCACTTTTCATCTTTACCACTACTAAAGGGACATTTTCAAAAATACTTCAAGGAGTGGCAAAAGATTCTTATATCTTTGTTATATATATATATATATATATATATATATATATATATATATATATATATATATATATATATATATATATAATAAATCATTATTTAAATAAATAAAAAATGAATGACAAGCTCTTTAGAGGGATAAACAGAGATCCATTGGAGTTAGTTCGTTATGTAGAGAGTGAATGTCAAGCATGGTTTAATGCAAATGAGAGGGTGCTGTCAATTGTACAAGTTCACAACACTGAGAAACCTCAAGCCTTAAACTTGAACAATATTTGCATGATATATGGGTCATAGACACCCACAAATCAGTTCAGTGGATGTGGATGGGTATGGATGGACAACATTAGAAATGCTCAACTTATGGGGACACAAAACCACGTTCGACATGAATCACCCTTGCATTCAGAAGTTGAAGCACTACAATGGGCGACGGAGAATATGCTTCAACATTCGACATGTCAGAGCTTTGGGACAGATTGTAAGAAGCCCGGTGCATGGCCGAGCTTCGCAACATAATTAGAAAGGATTGAAACTCTACAGATATGCTTTCCGGACTTCAAGATCACCTATGTTCCACGAACGCAAAATCAGATTTCAGACTCTCTAGCTAGGACTGCTAGGTCTTTTCATAGGGAACTTTATTTTATTGGTTGTTCTATTACGGTTTGGTTACCCAGACCACCTCAAGTTTGAGTAATAGAATAACCGTTCATTGTAAAAAAAAAATAATAATCTTTTTTAATGTTTTCGAATTATAGTTTTTCAAATTCGATTTTTTTTATAATTTTTTTTATTTTTTTTCAAAATTTATTTTGAGATCAAAAATTATGTTTGAATTTTTTAAAAAAATATTAAAAATTTATTTATATATTTATTAGAATCATAAATTTCACATTCCAAAAACTCTACTCTATCCCTCAACTCTAAACCTTAAGTCTAAATTAGTTAACCCTAGGGGTATAATTGTCTTTTACTTTTCATTAAAAGTAAGGGTAAAAATGATTAGTGGAAACATGAAAAGTGATATTCTGAATGTGGTATTTGTTGCAATTTCCCTAAAGTCAATGGTCATCCCCTATATATTTATAGAGAAACATTAAAAAAGTTATAATATGTAGTTTGTACTAATTAAAAAAAGTGTTCTGCTGAGTTGTCATGCAATTGGAATGCTAATTTTGCTTACGTGGCGGCTTGAGAATCAATTGAGAATTTTGTTAGTCCAAAATTAAATTGCTAGAGAATTTTATATTATATAGTGTGTAGCAAAATGAAATTATTATATATTATTTCCTTAAATAAAACATACGGAGTTACCTAATGTAATTAAGATATATATGACAATTAATGATTTTAAATAATAAAGATTTGCTAACAATCTGTATACTTTCTATCATTTTTATTTAATTTTTTGGTATTAAAATAAATTACACAATTGCATTAATCATATAATAAAAATTTAGATTTTTTTGTATATGTGTTTATTTTGAATTTTTCAAAACGAGTATAAATTACTAAAACTGTTAAAAATTTCACATAAACTTTTGTGATCAAGGTTTAAATTTTTTTCTATAATAAGATACAATGATTATAAAATTATATGAATAAATAATTTTATTTTAATAGGTGGTTATGTTAATATATATATATATATATATATATATATATATATATATATATATATATTTTCATATCGTTTGAATTAAACTATACATCATGTGAAAACACATACTTATATTTTGATATATGCATTGAACATATATTGAAAAGTTAATATTTTAAATCTTCATTGTTTTTTTAAATGATCATAAATTATTGAAACCACTAAACATTCCACATTGAAAAACAAATCATTGGTGTAAAATTTAGGTACACAAATATGCAAATAATCATAAAATCATATGAAAATAAACCTCGTTTAATAAATATTTATATTAAAAGTATATTATATATCTATGTTAATATCATGTAAATTTAATTATATATCATATTTGATAGATAAGATTGATTGTTTTGATTTATTTACCTTAAAATGATTGCAAATAAACAAGAGTGGTCGTTTGTTTTATATACGCACGCCAATTTATTACATAATAGTAACAAATTTCTTAGTTATTTAATATATAATTATTATTTTATTATTTCATAATATGCAAAAAACATAAAATAAGTAATAAATATAAAATATTTATTCTACACAAGGCGCATATCTTAACCTAAGCATGTATCTATTTCATAATTTTAAATCTTAAACATTTTATAAATCTCAGGCCAAAACAAAATAACGAAATGAGAATAAACTCAAAAATCAATATTTATATCGAGCAATAACCAAAATGAAAAAAGAGACACAAAAATGAGAAAAAATATTGAAGATAGATAAGATTGGCACGTGAACGTAAATTTTTCATAACTATAATTAACTTTTAAATTGCTAAATCATGATATAAAACTGAGCTGACATAGTTTCATTGTAACCAAATAGTAGGCTTGAGATTCTTCGGCCTAAACATTAGGTTCTTATGCCATAAGTGATTTTTTGACCTAAAATATTTTGAAAAATGAGATCAGCTCATTAGTAAACAAATTATGTAATTAAGAATTTTTAAAAAAAGTGTAAGAGTCAAAAATATTAATTCGATCAAAATATAAATTTTATTTTTCCATACGATATTTTTTAAATAATTTTCATATAGATTTATCATGTGCAAGGTGCATTTCTTATCCTAGTAACCAATTATTCCACATCAACAAAAAGATCATTTTTATTACGTTTTGCAACGTCTCCTTATTCATTCCACAAAGCAACCAACTCAGAAGAAGAATCGAAAATTAGAGAGAGGAGTGTCTCCTTCCGCGCAAGCGCGGTGCACACGTGTCATCCGGTCAACCGACTTACAAATCCCACTGCATGACCAATCGAACGACGCAGCACACACGTTCCCCGCCTGCGCTTTCCACTGACAATCCGGTGGCGTCCCGCAACACATTGACCTCTCGTCCACATGCTCCACCTCTAACCCTAGCATCCACGCTCCTAACGACACGTCCTCGTTCGCGTACCTGTGCAGTATTCCCCTATATATGTCCACACAAACCATTACTTCTAGCTCAAGAAAACATGAATTAATAATATTCTTATTATTGTCACTCACTGGTTAGTAGAGATGTACGCTGCTAAGTCCTTAGAGATTGCGTAGATCTGCCCTGTCGCATGCCTGAAGTACTTGTTCCCTTCTTCTCCGAACTTCCAAAACTCTGGCTCGTGGTACTTCACTCCCCTGGTTTCATACACTTTTCAGACATTCAAAGGTGTCAATTTTATATATTTAAGATTCTTACTTTTGTGAAAGAACCGGACCGGACTTCATGCATCCAATGTAAACCCTCGGTCTTGATTGATATCTTGCTAGTGTTGTAACGAGCATTCCTAAGTTGACATGAACATCGTCGTCTACCTTCACGTAGAACTCTGCGTCCCACATTGCTGCTGCTGTTGAGAAGTAGAGTCTTGTCTTTGTAGAGAGCTGATGATATCCTTCAATGTGTTTTAGTCTCAAGAAATCTTTATGCTCTAAATCTTCTTCATCTATGGCTTTGTCTAGTACTCCTCCTGGGGTTGCACTGTGTCCTATCACAAACCTGACAACAACATCAACAAACTTTAGATGACTCGCTTTTTGATAATTATTGTCTTTTCCTTGCTTTACTTCACAACCTTACAACAATCCCTTTCTCTTTCTCGATTTTCTTCAGCTTTTCTCCTGTTGGCATCCATGTCTGCCTCACCGAGTCACGTCTTTTCTTGCTGCTGAATGCTGTGTTGATTCCTATCACTGCAAACGCTTTCTGCAGGCTCTGGTTTTTCGCGCTCTTTTCACTCCAGAACTCACTGTTTCTATGGCTGGTACGTCCTGCTGCTAACTCCAGCTCCAACGTTGACATTGTTCTCTCCAATGCTCTACACATTTTATTAACACTTTTAGTGTTGTTACATTGTCTGTCTTAATCATGTTTAACAAAAACAAAAAAAAATTGGACTATTACTTTACTGCTTGGTGGGTTTTTGATACTTCTCCTATTATGTCTCTAGATTTGCTTTCTATCAGTTTCTAATCAACAGAAGTAGAAAAAAAATTGTTATTAGTAAATATATATACATGAGCAAGTGGTTGATTATGTTTAGCAGGGATAAGTACAGAAGGGGTTATTACGCGTTTATGTTCATCGCAGTCCTTTTGAACTTCTAAACGTTTGGACAAATGCTTTGCGAGATGTTTATCCTCTTCTTCAGACACGTATGAGCGACTCAAAGATCGACTCATGAACAGTGAGCCTGCAAGAAAGCTGGCGAGGCACAGCACTATTATGGCTTTCCCTGAAGCAGCTTTAGGCCTCATCTCTAATCCGCCTCTTTAGTCCTAAATCTTCAGAACATCATATAAACTGATCATGAGGATGTATGCTTGTCAATGCATTTACATACACGCCGAAATGATCATGAAATTTGTGTATACATATGTTATATGCTCATGAGAATGCTTGAAATATTTAACTAAAACCATCTCTACATTTCTAATATGATCAGATACATGCCATTAGCATATTTTGTCATAGTCGAGAACATTATGGACGAAAAGCTATACATCAAGGAACTCAAAAGGTTAGATAAAATTTTATACAGCTTCTTAGGTGAATATATAGACTCCGGTTTCATAAACAATAGACGATCAATTTAACAAACTCAAGACTCTTAAGGTCGATGACTGAGAATCATGAACATACCTCTATAAGCGCCTGTGAGGCACCGAAGGGACTGAAGAGGAGAACTGTCGGATTAAGAAACAAATTCTGAAAGCTCATGAGATGTTATTTATATAAAATGAGCCCAAGAATGTAGTTGCTGAACGACAACGGCGTTGATGTTTTGCTTCTCTCTCTCTCTCAATCTCTCTGTCTTGTCATGCAATGTGCATGTCTCAACTACATTATTCCAACAACTTAGGCGCTTAGTGTGTTGTGTTCACAACACATGACTCAAGTTCTTGAACAGAATGTGGTACAGACGTTACACCATATATATGTAAATGCTTGTAAGGAATTACGTGAAAACTGTAACAATTCTCTCCTAAAGTTTAATGTAATTGTGAAATAGTAATTACAAGTATTATATAGAGTTGATTACACCCAAAGACACTTTTTGTATTTCTTTTACATTGAGAGACACTTTCTACATTTGACACATTTTATGGTGGGGCCTAGGTGTTTTTTTGACAATTTTACTCTTAATGAGAAGGAAAAAATGTTTGTGGACATGGATACTTGAAAATTTGTGGATATAGGTACATAAATGTTTGTGGACAAAACAAGTTGTGGACGAACAATTTTAACGAACATATCTCTTATACACATTTACATCTTGTATAAATGATATTGATTATATAGAACGAATGATATCTTTTGAACCAATAAATTGTGGATATACAAATTGTGGACAGGTTGATATTGATTATATAAAATGAATGGTATCGTTTGAACCAATGAATTGTGGATATACAAATCGTGGACGGGTTGATATTGATTATATAGAATGAATAATATTGTTTGAATCAACAAATTGTGGATATATAAATTGTGGACAGGTTTCTGACCTTAATCTTGTTGATAAAAAAGTTCAATTTAATAGATCAGCGCAAGATTACATCAACAACCAGAAGAGAAAACACTAATAAAAAGCAATTCAACATCAATAGTCTTCAAATTTGAGGATTCATGTGGATTTAATTCAATCAAGCCAAGAACTTTAAAATTTAGATGAAGCTATCTCGTTAAAGCTAAGAACTTTGTGGACAAAAAAGATACGTGGACGGGAGATGTGTGGATGAGAGATGCATGGATGGGAAACGCGTGGACATGAGATGCGTGGACGGGAGACGCGTGGAGCCACTTACACCACCACTGTAACTACCCTAACGTCTTACACCACAGCCTCCATAACCACCACCGCTTCCACTGCGGTATCCATCGCTTCCTCCACCGTATCCACTACCACTGTATCCACCACCATCTCCTCCACTTGAGTAGCCACCTCCACCAACCACCACCATTGTATCCACACTCACGCCTTCCACCATCACCTCCATAACCACCACCGCCTCCATTGCGGTATCCATTGCTTCTTACACCACGGCCTTCATCGCAACCTCCATCGTTTCTACGGGACTAAATTTCGTTCATAGGAGAGATTGAGATCGAGGAATAGAGATCGAGATTCTGAGATTGAGAAATAGAGATTGAGATTCCGAGATTGAGATAAAAAGATCGAGAAAAGACAAAAGTGAAAAAGAGTATTAATGACAATTTCAGATGGAGAAGGTTAGGGTTCAATCTCTCTAATCTCTCATGTCTGAGTTCAACATCTGGATCTAGAAAATGTCAGGGGAGAAAAAAATTTCACGATTTTATATAAATTGTAGAGATAAAGTTTGGTTATTAGTTAGAGAAAAAAAATATTGTATTTTAGAAAAAAGTAAAAAAACAGATCAGTTTGGTTGGTTAGAAGAAAATGTAAAGATGTTTTTTGTTGAGGGTTATATTAGTAAACCTAGCATAAAGAAAGTGTGTTGTATCACAATGTGACTCTGAGTGAAATTAATAAGACAAAATGTGTCTCTGAGGGTAAAAATTTCTATTATATATGCTGTAACATCGAGTTACATCTCTATAAAAATATAAGCTGTTACATCAAGTTACATCTCTATAAAAATATAAGCTGTAACATCAAGTTACTTCTCCAATTGAAACCAATACGTAGGTCTGTTAAAGTGGGTCGGTCCATTTTGTAGAGGTTTAAAAACATTCGTGAACCAAGCTGCAAGAAAGTATATCAAACTCAAGGAACACGTTAAATATGTTCTGTTCAATGAAGCATAATGAACATACGGAGCTATATATGATTTCTCTTCATCTTATCAAAGTCAATGTTAATGCTCAAATCACAATAACAGAAATATTTCCAGTGGTGACACCCGTCTCACGACTCACCTAACAACAATTTATACCTCAAAACTCAAAACACATTATAATAATGTAATAATTCCAAAATTCAATAATTGAAATAGCTGAAATGATCATACGTGAAATCATAAAACAAAAAGTCTGAAAACAAAAATAGAAAACGTCTAAAAACACCATCCGTTCAATCAAATATCCTACTCGGCTCCCACCTGCAAAAAGAGGGAAAAGAAGGATGGCTTACATGTAGTCACTCAACAAAGCAGGGGCGGAAGTAGCTAACAAGGACGAGGGTCAACAAACCCCACTACTTTGTGAAAAAAATTGTTTTGTTTACGTAAAATTTATATTGACCCCAGTAAAAAAAAATTTGACCCCTTTTTAAAAACTTTAGATTTATATTAGTTTTAACCCCATTTTCTATAGCTACAAAATAATTATAACTCTAATACAAGAAATTTTTTTTTTCTGATCCCGATACAAAAACTTTATGGCTCCGCCACTGCAACAAAATATAAAATGCTAATCCCGAAATACATAGACTCGGATATATCACTCTAAATATATAATTTAAATCTAACATGAATAAGCCACGTACCTAAAACACCCAAAGAACAAAAACCATGGTTCTAATCACATACTCGCACACACCAACACCCCCACATTGGATGGCTCATAAAGTCGGGAGAGTCTCCTGTCACCTATGATCATGAGAGTGCCTGGCCACCAATAGTCAGGAAAGTACCCGGTCACCTATAGTTGGGAGAGTGCTCGATCGCCTATAGTTTGAAGATTACTAGGCCATCAACACTCTGAGGATTTTACGGTCACCTATAGTATGGAGAGTGCCAAACTACCAATAATATAGGAGAAAGACCACCAATTGTCGGGAGAGTGTTTGTTCACCTATAGTTTGGAGAGTAACAGGCCACCAATAATCTGGAGAGTGCAATGCCACCCTAAATTTGGATGAGTGCCCGATCGCATACAGTCAGAAGAAGTCAGCTAAAAGGTATACTTGCTTAAATATCCACATACAATTACCGTATTTAAATGAAAAAAAACAATGTTGAATCCTCTAACCTCCTATTTCTAAGTTTAGCACAAAAACTAACAAACCTAACCCACATACTCCAAACAGACAAAATTCAAGAAGACTGGACATATTAGAATTAAAATATATATATATATTCGAAGTCCTAAACCGTGTACAAGAAATGAAAAGAATAACCCTTACCTTTGCAACTGACTGGAATTGACAAACAGAAAGATGCAATTAACTGTAACACGAGAATTAACAATTAGGTTCAGAGGCTCCGGAAATAAAGTTTACAAAATGGAAACTTTCCTAATATTTAAACTTTCCTAAAATAGAAACTTCCTAAAATAACAACTTCCTAAAATAAAAGTTTCCTAAAATAGAATCTTTCATAAAAAAAAAGCTTTCTTTAAATGGAAACTTTCTCTAGACAGAAATTTCCAAAACTAGAAATAAGGAGGCGTCAAACTTACCAGAAAACTTGACGGAAACTCGCTCAAAAACTCCACCGAAAATATTGCTGGAAAAACATTGGTGACTCGTCGTCGGATAATTCAACAACAACTCGTCATATGCAACAGATTATGTGTTACTTGTGGTTCTGAATTCAAGACATAGGTGTTAAGCTCTGTCAGTGTCACCAGCTTCTTAACACTACAATAAGTTGATTTTGAGACATAACCTTCATCAATGCCACACACCCTAACCTAACAACATTTTATACAGAGAATGAGGACACAGTCAACACATATAGATTTCTACGTACAGTCAAAGTTTGAGGACTTACTTTTTGTGGTAACTACTTTTTGCATCACACTACTGGTCAATATAAAAATGAGTGATGAATGTTGATTAAGAAAGAGTTGGCACATTGTTTTAGAATTAATATTTTAGTAAATTAGATATCCATATTCCAAACTTTATTTATCACTTTTTTTATCTCCAAGGTTCCCACTAATTTAGATTAATTTTTGTCACAACAACCACCTGAAATTCAAGAGCGGAAGCAACCAATTTCACATCTAACAACGTGGCTAGCCCGTCGAATAAGCAGACAGTTGATTCCTTGAAGAGTAGATGCTTTAGAACATTATCAGTGTCCATATTTTTAAAGCACACATCTTTTAAGATTAAAATGTAAATAAATGTTGTATATTTGTTACAGACTTTTTAATTCATAGGATTGCCATGATGCTTTGAGTGCTTTATGTCTTTTCGTTGAAATTGGTATTAATACCCATAACTTCCCTAATATATCAGCACACCAACATTAAGAATATGAACCTTGGATTTAAAAAAAGTGGTTATAAGAGATAGAACTTATATCTCACATGGGAATTCCATGTTTGTGTTGGATAGTAACATGAATTGACCGTAATTGTGGAATCTAAAGCTCTCCATCAGGATCGGTTGAGACGTTTTTGGTACCTCAACAAACAAATCTTTCTCAGTGAATCTTATTTCAATAGGGGAATCGTGGATCTCGAAGTTTGGGTTACTCCTTATATGCATCTGCTTGCCTTCACCTCAGAGAAATGGAATCGCAAATTCTTTATGATCAAAGAGATTCATTGAGGAAGAACACTATATCTATATAAGAAAATGGAAAAGTTATTTGCTTCCGTTATCACATAGAGGACTAATATACATGATGAATCTGTTGTAGCTCGAATTGAAGATGTATTGAAGAGTAGATGGTTGGTTTGGTTGGATGAATGGATTGATTGTAATTACTCCTAATCATTACATCATCTATGGCATTAAGCATCAATCATTAAACATTAATAAACAAATATCTCAAGCTTTATATAAGATAAGAACTAAGCAATCAAGTAACTCAAGCATCCACCCTTCATAGATGGTTAGATCATCACCGATCGTCTAGGCTGCCTCTTGCCATTTGTTAGCCCCACCTTACACATTTTTGCCAACATCAGGTATAGATAAAATGTCTCAGAAAGCCAACTGAAGAGGCATAACCACCCACATCGACCCTAGATACAAAGTCTCAAAAGCATGACCGAAGAATATCATTACTGCATTGTTATGCAACTACATGGTCGAGGGTAGATATCCCTATCACATTATTTTCACATCATGACCGAAACTAATTTTGGTACGGCCCGGACAAGACGCATCACTCAGGTGGGACCAATGACTCTCACGACACTCTATCCGAGTGTCAGATCCTCACATATCATTCCTACCTGGAAGTTTGTGGCCTGATGGGTTTCCCCCGTTATATCAAGCTCAAACATTTCAACCCTTCAAGCCAAGGACCATACGGTATAACACAATCACACGAGTATATGCATCATAACATCAATATCACAAACATGTTATACCTTCAGAGCCAATACCGGAACGATATAAGCCAATATATATAACAACTACATGGTCGAGGGTAGATATCCCTATCACATTATTTTCACATCATGACCGAAACTAATTTTGGTACGGCCCGGACAAGACGCATCACTCAGGTGGGACCAATGACTCTCACGACACTCTATCCGAGTGTCAGATCCTCACATATCATTCCTACCTGGAAGTTTGTGGCCTGATGGGTTTCCCCCGTTATATCAAGCTCAAACATGTCAACCCTTCAAGCCAAGGACCATACGGTATAACACAATCACACGAGTATATGCATCATAACATCAATATCACAAACATGTTATACCTTCAGAGCCAATACCGGAACGATATAAGCCAATATATATAACAAGCCTCAATCATGATCAATATATTACTAGATGTGAAGCATAGCAATGCATCAGTCAATTATTTTGTTTGCAGACACTAACTGCACACTCAACAATCAAAACCCATAACCGATACTCACTTGGACAATATAGTGTTTTGGCTTTAGCACCAATATCCTTATTTTGACTCTACACCTCTATATCGCGGTTGGTACGGCTCAAAACTTCTATGAATGAATTCTAATACAAACGGATTCCCAATGTTCCCATATTTGGAACCAAGATATAAACCTAAATAGAAAATAAGAATTTGAAACTAAATTGAAAAGGAAAACTAATGACTAGAAGGTTTACCTTAAGACTCAAATATTCACTCAGGATACCTATGGTCAGGTTTTGGTGTGAGGAATGAACTAGGGGAGGGGGGGGGGGGGGGTTAAAGGTGAGGAGAATGATCTAAGCGGGAGGTTATGGTCGTGGGTAGCAAGCACGAGGTGGCTTGACCATTTAACCAGTAAATAGGAGAGAGCTTGGTGTCCAAACTATAATTATGTCCAATCAAAACAAGTTTTACTAGGTGATCCAAGCATGGAATTAAATATTTACAAAATAATCAAATTGTAATAATTGTTGAATCTTCGCTTCCATTGTAACTTAGTAATTTTATGATTTATATTTATGATATATAAAAAAAATTTATTTAATATTATGTTCCTATGCATGAATATAAATATTACATGGTTGTTTTATAAGTTTGAAGTCATTTTAATTTATATTATAAAAGTATTATTGTATTAAGCATCATTATATTCTCCTTTTAATTAGATATGTGATTTTATGTATAATAATTTGGATTGGTTCAGGTATGTTATATTGATGTCCATGTATTGTTTTTTTTTTGTTTTCAAATTAAACAACAATTTTTAGTTAAGTTAAAAATGAATTTATTTCTTAGCTTCTTTTGGTTTGATCATCCTCTAAGACTTCAAATATATCTTATAAATCTAATAAAATTTGATATATATTGTTTTAAAAATATAGAAAATAGAAATATAATGTTCGAGTTGCATTAATAAACATAGTATGTAATATTTTTCTTAATTTAGTATGTGATTTGAGAAATGTGATATTAGACAATCAGTTATGTTGTTTAAAATTATTTTCTTTTTAATCATTTGATCAAATATATAATCATACTAAAAATATATTAAAAAAATAGCTCAAGTATTTTAATTTTCAAATGTTTTTCAAATTATGTTTAATATATATATAAACTTATATATTTTGAAAATTATAAAATATTGTTTGAAAATAAAATATCTAACTTATATTGTTTTCAATTTTTTGGAAATTATAGATATTTTCTTTTATTTATATTGTTTGGGGGAAAATATAAAGTAAAATATCGTTTTACATTTACAAAATCTCTACAAATTTCCTTTTTATTAATTATATGGTTATAAAAAAAGAAATTTAAATTAAAAATATTATTAAACATTTACCAATAAAAAAGAAAGAAAACATTTTTTCTTGTAATGTCAATTCAGTGTAATTTTTAATTCATTAAGGGTATTCATGTAACTGACTTTTGTGAGAATGAAAGTGAGTGCGGCATGTGAAAATTGATTTATCAAATAATATTATAAAGATTGCCAGCTACGAAACCAACCAATAGGAATGAAACAACAACAGCTTGGAAATGGTCCATTCAAGAGGATACACATATCCAACTTCTTCAAGGAAACAAGAAGGCATCTGCATTATTCAGAAGCTTTCAAACACATTCAACACATCATACATGGTTCAAACGAGTCATGTTCAATTCCAAATGTGTCGTTGTCTAAATGAATTATCGGAAATGGTTTTCCTTGGCCAAGACATTGCTTTTCCAGATCAAAACACTTCTACAATAATTCTAAGGTCATTCCTACCATCATAATTTAAATACATTTTCCGAGATTCTAGAACGCTCTAAGCCAAATGCGAGGGTTTCAAATCCGCTAAATTTTCCCGAAAAATGTTCATGTACCATTACTTCTTCCAAAACTAAATTTCAAATTGAAGCACCTCTTACACCACCTTGTTTTCCATCCCATGCTATCTTGTCTTTCCATACCAGCGTTTCATAATCATTTCCGATCTATCTAAGAAACAGTTTCTCGACCAATGTAACCTATACTCCAACCATAACTAATTTCTAAGTCTATTTTCTTTTGGACTTTGACTTCTCATCCTCGAAAACTTCCATTTCTCTTTTTGGTTACTAGGTGCTTCATGAATTTTATGTAACCTTTGACACTCTTACGACCATTCAACTCAATGGATTATCCTCATGTCAAAATCATTCCAATGATTTATCCATGTTTATTTTAATCATTAGAATCTTATTTGGTCATCCTTTGATAATTTATGTGGCCATACATCAACAATTTTATAATAGACCATTCTTTGTCATTGTCCGCATCCTTACTCTTATTGAGGTTATTTCATTATCGGTAACAGCCCAAGCCCTGAAGAAAGCCGCCTGATTTTCTCAAATTATCTTGGAGAGGATGAGTTGAATTCTCTTGGAGATGATCTTAGATATGTTCTTAACTAGATACTGCAGGGCGTGATGGGTCTGCAGTCAGAAACTAGTTTCAAACCTGAAGTCTTCGGAATAAATATTATATGCATATGGTTGATGTTTTTGGATAGCAGACCCGATCTGAAGAATTTCTGGATTTCCTCTGTTACTTTTGGTCCAACTGCAGCCTAATTTTCTCGTAAGAAGATGGATAAGAAACCATCGGGACTCGGAGCCTTATCTGGGTGGATAGAGAAAGGTGTCTTATATTTCTATGATTGCCGACATAGCATCCAGACCAGAGCTAATCTTTCTTGAGATTATTAGTTGGATTGCTTCCTTCATTGTTACTGCACTATCTTTCCCATTTGTAGTAAATAGATTGAAAATGTTTTGTGATAACTCCAGTAATTTCCCCTACCTTCGAAGAATGTTGTTCCATCTTTGTTTTCCATGACTGGAAATTTATTGGCTTCTCTTCTGTTGTTCGTTACCGCGTGAAATTTTTGTTTCCCACAGAGAACCAGAGTGTGTAGATATGTTGCCTCCAGTAGCCTTTCTCCTCTTTGTAGGATTTTTATAATCGAGCATTAATGGATAGGATTTCTTTTTAGCATGAATTTTGATCAGATATTTCCTCCTTAAACTTAATCATTTTGCTTCTGATTATTTGTTGGCTGTTCTCATGGTGTAGACGATTCCATGAGATGGCAGTCCTACATGTTGTAATTCTCGCTTTCAATGATTAGAGGTTTCCCTTCCGTACTGCTGCTATCAAGCTCTTGACCTCTTTGTTCTTGCTTAACTTCCTATCATATCTGAACAAGCCATGTTTCCTGAAGACACCATCCTCCAGAACCATTAAGTGTAGTCAAAAATCCGAGCCTTAAAAATCCAAATAGGACTAGTAACCTGTCGGGTAAGCTTCAGCCAAAGTGTTTTTGAGAGTGATTTATCAAGCCGACATTGCACTGTGTGAGTGTGCCTGATGCGACACCACAATAAGGAGTTGCCCGTGTGATGAAGATTGAAAGAAAAATTTGGATAGGAAAGATATAAACTTAATGAATGATACTTCTTCTCAATTAACACCTTCATTTTTCTCAGCATTATTAAGAATTTTGTTAAGATCTCATGTCAACAACCATGCACATGTCCTCTGATTCCCTAGTTCAGTAAGCTGATGGAAGAATTGTCTTCATAGATAAACATGACATTGAAGGTTTTCTTCTTGTAGCAGACTACCACATCAACAAAGTTGTTGTTCTGAGCCAGTACTTGAAGATCGATATCCTTGTTACAAAACATTGTAAGTCATCCCCACTGGTGAGTGAGGCGGACCGAGTAAGTTGTGCTCAAAATTAATCACAGAAGTTTTTTCAGAACTGTCTCATTCTGTCTCTATGAGAAAGACGATGTCGAGATATATATCTTCAACAAGTTACCAGAGTGGGTGAACTGTTGTGGGATTCCCCAAACCACAACAACTCCAAGCCAACACTTTTTAGGAAGAGGATCTTGAAAATTTTGGAAATCCTCCTTCCTCTTGCTAGAAGTGTCATTTCCTGGTCCTTTAGGTCTGCTCGAGGACACCTGATGAGGACCTCAAGTCAGTAGCTGGACCTCCAACTCATGAGATCAACCATACAAGCTACATTGGAGCCAGCAGCAACATAGATTCACTCAAAGAAAGATATCTTTGCAACCATGAGGAATTTAACCGTGAAACCGGTTGCTATAGATTCTCAACTCAAGCAGAGCACGCAGCGAATTGGTTTCATACCAAAAGGAGTAATGGTTTAGGAGATATTCCCGTTACAAGTCAGACTATCTACACTGCATCCGAACTGGTTCTAATTAAGGAAAGTAATTCTTTGCTTAAGGAGTGTGCAACTCAAACTCACGTGTGGAAACCAGGAGATTATTCATTATATCTAAGAGCAGTTGGAGAGTTTCTACCATGCACCAGCAGCCACAGGATCAAGATGAATCCCTTATTTGTCAACTTACCTTACATGGATGCATTCACACTTGGAGTTATTAAAGACCAACGG
The DNA here is from genome assembly GCF_020379485.1 of Brassica napus. Classification (NCBI taxonomy): domain Eukaryota; kingdom Viridiplantae; phylum Streptophyta; class Magnoliopsida; order Brassicales; family Brassicaceae; genus Brassica; species Brassica napus. The sequence goes on from NC_063438.1 coordinate 15,122,937, forward strand.
CTATTTCCCCTTCTGTTCAGGCACGACTTAGAGACTATCCAGACATCAAAGGAGATCCCAAGGATGCATTTCTTTCTGCCCAAACTCACAAGATACAAGGAGAGAAGAAAACTTCCATACATGGACAGATTCTGCACCAACTTAGTCCAACAGCTAGTTTTTCACTTATTATTTCTTTCCAAGTTATTCTTTTAGGTATTTGTGTTCTTTTCTATTTAAACTGAGCTAAGTCTCATTTGTAAAGCACCCTTGCACGAAATTAATAAAGTATTATTCAGTTTACAAAGTTTGTCTTTGTTTTGTTCAATTAGTCTTTAGGTGGATTCCTTTAGATTTCTTGTTCGTTTGCTTGTCTCCTTAGTTTGTGGATTCATTCTAGGATACAAGTGTAGGTCTCTGTCTTTGTGTGGATTCACATTGGCGCAGGCTTCTGGTCTTATCAAAGGGATACTTCCGCAACCCTTTGTGGCGACAATCGATCCATTCAAGCTTGACAACTCTTGTTGCCTTGTGATCTAGCCTTTGTTAGCTTAGGCTTGTATCATTTTTGGTATCAGAGCTTCAAAAGCTCCTATCTATCAGGTTATATCTATCCTTGTCTCTATTCATTTGCATTTGTTTATTTGTTTCATCTCTTTTGCATTTGTTTCATTTATAAAATCATATAAAAAAAACCATAAAAATTGTTTGCAATTTCTGTCCATTTTTGCATTTGCTTGTTCTTGGTGTTAAAACCAGGGAGGCACGACAAAGATGACCATTTACTTTCTTTGATTCATATAAATTTTAAAAGCCAAAAGAAATCGTGTTTGCATTAGTTGTTTCCTTAGTTTCCATTTCGGTTTATTCACTTACTATAAAAAAAAAAAAGGTCAATTTTGTTTCTTGCTTCTTCTAAATTCTAAAAATTATAAAACCAGAATAAAAAGTTAATTTCATTGTCTTAGTTTATATATTTCGTGTTTCCATTAAAAAAAAACAAAAAAAAAAGTGAATTCTTTTTCATTTGTTTTAATTTTCCAAAAAAAAAAATAAATAAATAAAATAAAAACAAGGAGATACTAAGTTTCCATTTTTCTTTGTTCTTTCCTTTCTTTTGCTAAGCCACGACTTAATTCCTTTTTCTTCTGTTTGTGCAAGGCAAACTCTGAGAAAAGATAGAGAAGATGCCAATGGAGGATTACTCAGAAGAAGAGGCTGAAGAATACAACACGTCTGAGGTAGATTGGGGAGAAGAAGCTGACCAGGATTGTTGGGACGATGGAGATGACCACACTGAAGGTCATTGGTGCGCAGACTCTGTTCCAGAGTATGTCCCAAACGATGAACAAGAATACCCAGAGGTGGAACCAGAATCAATGGACCGGTATTCAACTTGCTATGGTCCCAAATCCCAACTCATCTATGAGGATAGTTCTGAAGGGAAATATTATTCTCAAGCGTGTCCTAGAAGAGAAAAGACCACCGTGGCTGCACCATCAAGATCTTATCATGGGAGTCTATCAAGACATGCTCACAGCACGCCATGGAACTACAATGGAGATCAGTTTTATCAGAATCGCTTGGCTGCACCATCTATACATTTTTCTGGTCATAAGCAAGGACCAAGTGCATATCTAAGGTGGGAGGACGACATGGAGCAATGGTTTATAGCTTGGAGAATTCCAGAGAAGCTAAAGCTAACTTATGCGAAGGATACCTTAACCGGAGAGGCATACAATTGGTGGAGTCAGCTAGATGCTGATAGGATCTATTTCAATGATCCGGCTTTTACTTGGAAAGAGGTTAAGATGCTCATGTATAGTGAGTTTGTAAAGAAGGCAAAATACATTCAGAAGGTGTCCACAAGGAGATTAATAAAGCACCAAGTCTTGCAACCCACAGTTCAGAGAGAAGTTGTTTCCCAAAGACAAAGTTCAAGGCCAGTGCATCCACCTCAAGTCAAACGAAACCAAGGTGAGCACTCTAACTCTTTAAAACCATCTGAGGTTATTTGTTATAGGTGTCAAGGCAAGGGCCATCTAGCAAAGGATTGTCCCACAAAACGAGTTGTGAAGTCAGTACTATCTGAAGCAAAAGAAACAAACTTGGAGGTAAGTGATTCCGATACTAGAATTGATGATTCCTTTTCTAGAATGGATAAACATATTGATGATCTTATCAACTTGATTAAAGCTAGATCTACTTCTGTTTCTAGTAATTCCATGACTGTCTTAACACACTTGTCTAGTGCCCAAAAGGTTAAAAACATTTCAGGTACTAACATGGAAATCAAGGAACAAGAACCCAACCTTGCTGCGCAAGCAAGTTCAACACTTGAAAATTCTCAAGTCTCAACTAATGATAAGGTGATTTCTGAACTTAATGTGACTAATCGTAACTATCAAAACACTGGGATGATGCACTTGTACTCTGTCCAGAATGTTTATAAAGGTCTAGGTAATGAGGAGACACGTCCAAAAGCTCAACAACAAGAGAATAATGAGCAATCTATCCTAGAGACCTCTACACCAGCTGATCATGCTTTAGAGGTAGCAAATACCGAAGCTGAATCAATGCAAGATAACCAGGTAAGTGAAGCTCTAAATCTTACTCAATACTATTTTTTTGAATCCTCCACTTCAAGTATGAAACACTTGCTCTTGCCCATAAGTGATGATTCAGGTATAGGTACAATGGAGAAGCATCCAGAACCAAACTCACAACCTTACACCCAAGCAGTGGTCAGTGGAGAAGCCAAGTGTAAAATAGGAGATTTCAAAAGGGAGACCACGTCCTTACCAAGGGAAATCATAGACCTACCATGGAAAGGGGTCATGGCTTCCCTACTGATTAAAGAAGAACCACCATATGGACAATGCATCACAAAACCGTCCATATACCAAGGTAAGACCCTAGCCTCCCAAAATAGAATGAAACCTAACTTTCTCTATCTTGGTGCAGGTAAATTGGTTTTGAGGACAAAACCTTTTGAAGAGGGAGGGAATGATGAGGACCTCAAGTCAGTAGCTGGACCTCCAACTCATGAGATCAACCATACAAGCTACATTGGAGCCAGCAGCAACATAGATTCACTCAAAGAAAGATATCTTTGCAACCATGAGGAATTTAACCGTGAAACCGGTTGCTATAGATTCTCAACTCAAGCAGAGCACGCAGCGAATTGGTTTCATACCAAAAGGAGTAATGGTTTAGGAGATATTCCCGTTACAAGTCAGACTATCTACACTGCATCCGAACTGGTTCTAATTAAGGAAAGTAATTCTTTGCTTAAGGAGTGTGCAACTCAAACTCACGTGTGGAAACCAGGAGATTATTAATTATATCTAAGAGCAGTTGGAGAGTTTCTACCATGCACCAGCAGCCACAGGATCAAGATGAATCCCTTATTTATCAACTTACCTTACATGGATGCATTCACACTTGGAGTTATTAAAGACCAACGGCTATTTCCCCTTCTGTTCAGGCACGACTTAGAGACTATCCAGACATCAAAGGAGATCCCAAGGATGCATTTCTTTCTGCCCAAACTCACAAGATACAAGGAGAGAAGAAAACTTCCATACATGGACAGATTCTGCACCAACTTAGTCCAACGGCTAGTTTTTCACTTATTATTTCTTTCCAAGTTATTCTTTTAGGCATTTGTGTTCTTTTCTATTTAAACTGAGCTAAGTCTCATTTGTAAAGCACCCTTGCACGAAATTAATAAAGTATTATTCAGTTTACAAAGTTTGTCTTTGTTTTGTTCAATTAGTCTTTAGGTGGATTCCTTTAGATTTCTTGTTTGTTTGCTTGTCTCCTTAGTTTGTGGATTCATTCTAGGATACAAGTGTAGGTCTCTGTCTTTGTGTGGATTCACATAGGCGCAGGCTTCTGGTCTTATCAAAGGGATACTTCCGCAACCCTTTGTGGCGACAATCGATCCATTCAAGCTTGACAACTCTTGTTGCCTTGTGATCTAGCTTTGTTAGCTTAGGCTTGTATCACCATTTGTAAGTCTGTCCGTCGTACCAAGGTTTGGTCTTGATATTTTGGGGCGATCACCAATAGTGTTCCGATTAACTTTATTTCTTGATGTCGTTGCCACTAATGCTTTTTGACATGCAGTTCTTAGTTTAAGGGTGTATAGTTTGAACTTTCCTCTTCCTTTATCCTGCTCTTGATCCTTCTCCAAGGAGCTGATTACCTTTCACGATCAAGTTGTTTATTGAGTTTGGTGGTCGTCCTTTTATTTTTGCTGCAGGAGGGGGCGGGGTTGTTCTCTTGAGTCCATAAGTTTGGTGGCCGAAGCGAGCTTAGGGATTCCAGATTTAATGGCATGGGCGAGGGTACTCACAGTCGTATCTGTCATGAGTCTTTTGCATTCTCTTTCTAGGATTTTTTTCCTTTATGCCGAATTTTTAATGGGCCATGAGAATTTATTTACTATATTGTAATTTAGTGAAATTTTCCCATGATCTCTTTCTTAGTAAGTATTTGCAAGGTTGATTTATTTGCGTGGCTTCTCTCAAAAATTTCTTGGTGGAAAGATTGTGATGTTAGGGATACCTCATGGTTTCACTGATATTATCTTCTTCTTTTTTTCAAACCAGGTTGGCTGATGTTGTTTGCAGTCAATAGGAGAGTGACATTTTCCTTGAGTGTTCCTGCAAATGGCTGCTTCTAAATTCTCTAGCATTGTCTTGGGAGTGGGTCCTAGATCATTGGTAGGAGAAGGAGTCATTTATGGAGTTCCATACCTTTTTCTGGACTTGTGAGGTTCAAGTATCTGTTCATGTTGAGAGGTTTCCTTCACTGTCAATGTCCTTTTGAAATGTCTTTACGATGGTTATGAGCCAAACTTCTTGACATGCCGATAGATTCTTTAGCTGAATTGTAGTTGAGAATCATCTAGAATCCGAGAGTCCCTCAACGTAATCGGTCGACTTTCTCCAAGATAAGTGTTAAGTTGGTGGTGCATCTCCTTGACTCTTTAATTTTGGAGTAGTTAGAAGTAGTGGTTTTTCGTATTCCAATGATACTGTGATTTATTCACCTGAAGCAAATTCTACAATAGTCTCTTTCTTCACCAATTGTACTCGTATTCTGGCAGACGCCTTAGTAAGTTCGTAGCACTCCAGTGAACCAATTTTTATACCATTGTTATTGAGCATCTCTGGTTTTTAGTAAGGTAGTGGAAGTTCTTTTAGTTGTATCTAAAACGGAATTTGTGATGAAAATGAACAAGAGTTATCAGTTCCTTCTGAAGAATAAGCATCCATCTAGCATTGGGATATGGTATGTTGTCCATAACAATTTCTAACACAATTTCAGCTTGAGAAGAAATGCTCTTCATCTAAACACTGACTGTCATTTTTTCTTCTTATCACAACAGGGTATATTAATCCTCGTCTTTCTCAAAAGTTAAACTGAAACCTTTTTGTTTGACTCATTTAATCAGAAATGAAAGAGTAACAAGTTACACCATAACATATCAATTTTTTTACACTGAAGTAGCGTACATTATTAGGTAACCTGAAGTACGTAACTTGATGAAAAAGAAAATACATAGGTTACCAAGATGCATAAAAGCTGAGCCACGAACATCGATATTCACTGAGCCAACACCATTGTTAAAACGCTCTAATCTACCACTATAAGACTGTCTAAAAACCAAAGAACAAAAATTGTTATGGGTAGACCAGAAGAAGTCGCAAAATCGTTTTTCAAAGGAGAAAAAAAAACAATTGATGTGTGATAGAACCGGGATTTATCTAAGAAGCCACAAAGATCAAACACACATACGCCTGAAAGGCCCAATATTATAATCTGAGATCTTGTAGTAGGCCCCATGGTGAGCTGTAAATAACATTGCTAGGCTGTGGGTGAATGATGAGGAGAGGTGGACCACGTGGAGATGAATGTGTTAAGCTTTTCTGGTCTAAAGGCATGGGGGAGACAGCTCTGCCTCTTTGCTCTTTTTCTCTTTAACTATCTATTTTTTCTCTTCTGTTTCTATTTCAATTATGCACCTTGCCCATATGTGCTTGCGTTGCCTCATTTTCAAAGATTTTTTTTTAAATATGCCGAACATAATACAAAATTTTATCTTAAAAGTTTGTTTTAGAGAAATCACTTTGGGACTATTTCGAAGATTAGACCGACTTTTTGTTCTTGTTGTTCGAAAGAAGAATTCGAGATGCAAATGTATTATAGTTATCAACTAGGTGGTAATTCACAACGAGTGAATAGATTAAAGGGAAGTTGACTCAGATATTATATATTTTAGTACTTATGACCAGAACCATACAAATCTTTTTTTTATTACTCACATTTTTTAAATGCTAAGCGTGCCCTTTATCCACGTTATGAGAAAAAACGTATTTACGAGAATGCCATTACTTTTTAACGCCACGTAAGCAAAAATCCGGCGACACGTAGGAATACGCTTCCGTGTTTTCATTAAGTCAGCCGTAAAAGAATACGTCTTTCGTTACGGCTGGTATATGTATAAGTGTCGGCTGACTTATAATAAAATAGTTGACTTAGTAAAAAAGGCTGATTTAAGACAATAAGTAAACCACGCGTAAGGGTTGAGTTATATGAATCTAGTTGAGTTATTGGACAACGGCTGACTTACGTAATGACGTTACAGCTGACTTAATCATCGATGGAATGATTTCTGGAAAATTTGGTTGAGTCGTAATAAAGACACGACTCAGTTATATACCCACGGCTGAGTTAATGAACACCGAATGGCTGGGTTATGGGATGTTTGACGGCTGGGTTATCTTAAATCAGCCGAAACTGGATGGTTTAACATGAAACTGAGCTATATTGTGGTTGAGTTATTAGCGAAAGATTAATTACTAGAATAATATTGTTTTACGGCTGAATTGTTAAACGATATGGTTGGCTTATTGTATTTCATCCTATTTACAGCTGGGTTATCGAAAAAGATTAATTACTGAACTAGTATCCACGTTTCGGCAGACTTACTTACTACATGTGGACTGACTTAGGGTGTCTGAGTTATATATTATTTTGGTGGCTGAAAAACCAAATTTCCATGTCAGCTGCCATGTCATCAATTCGGATTTGCCATGTCATCAGTAACGCTTCGCTACTTCAAAACTAGGTTTTAATCAGCCTGTTCATATTCCTCTCTTCCCCTTTCATACCCGTTATTTCTCTTCTTCATCTATCTCAGTTGGTTATGGATCTGGTTATTATTGTTTCCGGTAACTGGATTAAGAAAAACAAATATGTATTCAACGCTGATAGTAGAGGGTGTAGAGTTCTCCATTTAGATGAGAACTCTACACATGAAGCTTTCGCAAAGTCTGTTCTCGATGATTACGGATTGAATGAAATGAGTGATCATATTCAGCTAAGCTACATGTTCTCGAATAAAGCATTGAAAAAAATGGCGCACGACACTCCACCAGTGTACGTGTCCAATACTCAGCAGTTGCAAGGTTTTGTAACCCTAAAGAAAATCGAACAACTACGTCTTTGTGTTGAGATTACGGAGAACAAGGACGACAGAGCAAGAGAGAAGACTAAAACAAACTTCAGTTTTAGCTCAGAAGTAGAAGCGTCAGAAGTAGAAGCGTCAGAAGTTGAGTCCAGAGACGATAATTACAGTGGGAGTTACGATGGTTGCAGTTCGGAGAAGGAAGAAGAGGACAATGAGATTGATTGCTCTAGTATTGTGGAAGGAGAAAATCAGAACGTAGGCGGAGAAGATGAAACAGGCAAAGAAAACGAAGAAGACGATGAATTTGATAGCCGATTTGATATGTTCGACGACTCGGACGGTGCGTCATCTGAAGATGATAACTTCAGCTCATACGGTGAGTCTCCTTTAGAAGACGAAGAGTCACCAACGATACCTCCCAAGAAGATATATCAGAACTTCTCGATGAGCGGGTCTAAAGAGAGTGAGGAGGTTCTTCCAAGGTTGGATATGTCGTCGTTAAATCTTGCGGTAGGGCAACGATACGAGAGTAAAGCCGATTTGGAGAGACGACTGAAACTTCTTACAGTGAAGGATCGATTTGATTATGATGTAGACCTATCAACCCGAACATTATTCATTGTTAAGTGTTGGGTTGATGGATGTATCTGGAGGGTTCGTGCTTCTACCAAAAGGGAATCCCCGGCACTCTATGTTTGTATTTACGAATCGAATCATACATGTTCTACAACTGAGCGTTCTAATCGATGTCGAAATGCAACACCAGATATTTTAGGAGAGTTGTACAAGAACTTTCTCGGCAACGTTGGTCCGGCCGTTCACCCTACGAGTGTTGGAATAGCTATCACTAAGCAGTTTGGTCTAAAGGTAATTACTTTGGTGTAACTGAGTTATGTTTACGAAACAGCTGAGTAATATGTGTTTCGTAGCGGCTGATATATTTACACAATGCGGCCGAGTTATATTAAAATAGTGTTGAATTAGTTTTACGTTGTGACTGACTTAATTGTATGATGTGGCTGAGTTATGTGTATCGTTTTTCATGTGAACAGATGAAATATTGGAAATCTTACCGGACGCTGAAATTTGCAAGGGAAATCGTTCAGGGAACACCTGGGAGTGGGTTTGAACGCTTGCCTTCTTACTTATACATGATAATAAGGGAAAATCTGAGTACAATTGCGCGTCTTCAAATCGATGAGAATGGAAAATTTTTGTATGTGTTTCTTGCGTTTGGTGCGAGCGTAAATGGGTTTCCTTTCATGCGCAAAGTTGTGGTTGTCGATGGTACATTTCTTAATGGTAGATACAAAGGGACGCTTCTCACAACACTAGTTCAGGATGGTAACTTTCAGATTTTTCCAATAGCCTTCGCAGTGGTTGACACTGAAAATGATGATTCCTGGCATTGGTTTTTTACGCAACTAAAACTTTTGATTCCTGACGACGAGGGTCTTGCGATAATCTCGGATAGGCATAACTCGATTGGGAAAGCCATTACAAATGTGTATCCGCTTGCTTCTCGTGGAATTTGCACGTACCATCTATATAAGAATATACTGGGACGGTACAAAGGAAAAGATGCATTTCGTCTGGTGAAGAAAGAGGCGAGATGTTTTAGGATGTCTGACTTTACTCAGATTTTCGAGGAGATTGAAGCGATTAATCCAGCACTCCACGGCAACCTCCAAAGGGCTGATGTCCGACTGTGGACGCGTGTTCATTTCCCGGGCGAGAGGTACAATTTGATGACTACGAACATAGCGGAATCAATGAACAGAGCATTGTCGAATGCTAGAGGTCTTAACATTGTTCGGATATTAGAATCGATACGGGTTATGAAGACCAGATGGTTTGCTGAACGAAGAGAGGATGCCAGATCGCAGCGAACCACGCTTACTCGTGGTGTGGAGAAACTACTACACGTAAGTAAGCCTTTAAAAAAATTAGTCAGCCTTTAAATTCATAAGTCAGTCTTTACAGCTCTTAAGTCAGCCCTTAAGATGTACTAAGTCAGTCGTTTCACATTAATTATATATTTTTTAATAGGGTCGTGTAACTGCCGCCAGAGATTTGGCGGTACAGAGGATTGATGATCATCACACTGAAGTTAAATATGGATCTTCCGGCGAGTCTTTGCATGTTGTTAATTTGGTAGAGCGAAAGTGCACATGTCGCCGTTTCGAACTCGAGAAATTACCATGTGTACACGCAATCGCAGCGGCGGAGTACAGGAATGTTTCTCTTATATCCCTGTGCAGTCCTTACTATACCAGCAATTATTTGGTTAGCGCATACGCTGAATCGGTCATGCCGGTTGATTCAGCGCAACCTGTTCCAGAACTCGTGGCTAACCAACGCTGCTTGCCCCCGACTGTACGTCAACCACCAGGCAGACCGAAGAAAAATAGGATGAAATCTGCTTTAGAAGTTGCACTATCAAACAAACGTCCTAGGAAAGAGCACACATGTTCTCGATGTAGACAGAGTGGTCATAATGCAAAAACTTGTCCGATGTAAGCAAGTGTTGTAGGGATTTTCATGTTTTTGTATTACGGCTTAGTTTATGGTTTTAATGTTTTTGTATTACGGCTGATTTGTTGATTTTCATGTTTTTATTACGTCTGGGTTGTTGTAGGATTTTCATGTTTTTGTATTACGGCTTAGTTTATGATTTTAATGATTTTGTATTACGGCTGATTTGTTGATTTTCATGTTTTTCTTACGTCTGGGTTGTTGATTTTAATAGTTAATACTTATGGCCGGGCTGTTATTTTTCATGTCCTTTGGAAAGCATCTCAACGACTCAAATATGCGTAACGGCTGGGTTAATGTTAACATGGGCTTAGTTTATGGTTTTAATGTTTTTGTATTACGGCTGATTTGTTGATTTTCATGTTTATTCTTTAAAAATTCCCGCCAAAAAAAAAAGAAAGCTCGTCAGACGACTGAGTTTCACACTGCCAATAAATAAGACTTTCAACTCTATATTTTTACACATTTTCTCCGTCTATCTAAATCATTTTCACCTCTAAGAGAGTAAATGGATTCTTGAATTGCCTGAAGAAATTCAGGCGGTAGTGGTTGAACGTGCGGCCCGTAACTCCATCCAAGATCTCTTTCGCCTCAAAGCATCATCGAGGTCGATGAAGGCGTTAGCAGAGCGGCGTGGGGTTTACCATTTCCTTGATGTTTTATCCGTTCCCTGGGGACTCACTATGCCTTCTGAGTTGTTGAAAGCTTGCTACGATGAAGAAAATCCAAGCACGCTTTATATAAAAGGTGTACAGTTTTTCTACTCTTTGGACCTTTATGAAGAAGGGCTTTCTCTCATGAAGCGTGCAGCAGATGCTGGATATGAGCGTGCTGTGTATACACACGCAATAACTCAAGCAATCTTTGAGGGTGAAGGGAAGTATTTTCATGGTATTCCATTAGAATCTGTTGGCAGGATCGGTAAACTAGTGCGCTCTGTTAAATGGGCTGGGGTTTGTGGCATGGTGACTATTTTCGCGACCATAAGGTCCTGTTCATTAACTTTTTTATGTCATCGTTCTACAGATGCCAATGTGCAAATCTTGTGCAGCGACAATGTCACTGCTTGAAGCACATTGATGTCACTAAGGATGATAACCTGTGTAACCGCTGTTTCTGGATCAAAGAGCTCGGCTTGTTCTTACGTGATTTTGAACCGATAAGCCTGTTAAGGGACACAAGGAAGTGGTGAAGATGTAATGTATCGAAACTTATCTTTTTATGTTATTTGCTATTCCAGTATGTTGTATGTCGAGACTAATATTCTATGGCTAAGTTGTTGTTTTCTAATATTTGATTAAATGCTATTTATAGGCAGAGTTAATTGTTTCGTTGGCTAAGTTAAATATATTTGAAGACTGAGTTAATGGTTCCTAAGGCAACGTAAAATCTATTTAGAGGCTGAGTTAATTGTTTCTCAGGCTGAGTTAATTGTTTCTTAGGCTAGGTAAATGCTATTTGAATACTGAATTATTTGTTTTCACGGCTGAGTTAACTTAATTTTCCGGTTATTAAGGGATTTTATTAAAACATACTGATTTATTAAAAGACTGATTTACGGTTTCGGTCAGGTTATCGTTTACATAGGACTGAATTAAACCAACCTAACAAGAAACTCCATTAACGAAAATTTTATTGTCTCGATAGTATAAAGGTCTCGATTTGAACCTTGAGTTATTTTCACACGCCTAATAAAGGACGGCATAATTGATTGAAGCGACTAATATTAATTTTGATTTATTAGTTCGGACGAATCTCGATATTATCATGGCAGCCAAAAAATCTCACACGCATAATAATGTTCACGATTTTCGATACTGGAATATGAACCGCAACTTTTAAAATAATTCTGATGCTGAGTATAACGAAAATTCGAGAAGGTTGAATAATACTCCCTCTGTTCTTAAAAGTTGGATTTTCTAGAGTTATTTTTTGTTCTAAAATAATAGATTTTCTAGAATTTAAGGTAGTTTTAGTAGTTAATGTTTATAAATTGTATGCTTTTAAGAAAAATTAATTGAAAATATTTGAATTGATTAAATACTATTGGTTGATGGTTATTAGAAAATGTATAATGACATAAATAATTAATTCAATTGTAAACATTGATTATATTCTTTCTTTCAGGAACAGATGGAGTATAATACATATTTACAAAGGCGTGTTAAATACGACTGAGTTACGTCTGAATTAGTGTTAACGGGGGCAGAGTTCATTTTTACTTAGGCTGAGTTCATCCCTACGACTCTGATATGCATAACGGCTGAGTTAGTGTTAACATGGACTGAGTTATTGATTAATAAGGCTGAGTTATGTTTGAATTAGTGTTAACGGGGGCTGAGTTCATTTTTACTTAGGCTGAGTTACGTTTGAATTAGTGCAAAGTTTTTATACTATAATTCATGTCCTTTGGAAAGCATCTATACAACTCTGATGAGGCTGAATTAGTGCGAAGTTTTTATACTAATGTGATCGAATTTTTAAGTAAATAAACAAAATCTCATTCAAAAACCGAAATTATCAGGTCCAAACTCTTCAAACATGTCGACAAGAACAAGCCTAACTCTAGTTATCATCCACTCAGGCTTATCGCCACCCTGCGCCCAACACCTTTTCAGCCATCGCATTTGAGATCGAAACATCGTTCTGGCCACCAGATTGAAATGCGTCCATACTAAAAAATTATGTCTCGGATCCCAAGTGTTTCTCCGCTAAAAGAAGATAACAGAATATTAGAAACCCAGCGTCCCTTTAAACATATAACTGCTGTTTAATGGAATATATATACATAATCGGTGCTTACAGCGAGTATAAGAAACCAGCGTTCCTTAAAATGAGCGGGGATGAAGCGATATGTCGGCCACTCATGAACCCATCCTTCTCGAAGAATATTTGGGATCGCCTGCGAAAGATCATATAAAACCTAAACCACGTAACAGAGGTTTTGTCAACGTAGACCCCTGGACCAGGGTTTAGAACCGGGAGGTTTTCCCGATCTGCAGAACTTAGAATGGCATTCACACTGCTGGCGAACTTTAATGACCAGCCAGGAACAATCTCCATATCCATATGGTTTAGGTTTTTATAAAGAGTGAATGATATTGGAAAGAGAATGAAAAGAGAAATTGGACATATATAGAGCCCAATGGAAATGCGAATAGTCGCCAAATTCAAAGAATAAAAATTCCTAGTTGCTATCTTATTTCTCCGCCAAACATCAACATTTATCAAACGTGGCGGCCGAGTTATATAGCCTATTACGGCTGATTTAATATTTGGGATTTAGGGTTTAGGGTTTAGTATATTAGAGTTTAGGTTTGTTTATTTAGGGATTTTATGTTTAGGATTTGGAATAACGGTGTGATAAATATAACAAATAATATAAATTTAGTCTTAAAATGCGTTGTATATAGTTTAGGAGAGTTGTATTATGATCACACTCTATATCTACATGTAAGGTTTTAAGTAATTGTAAGACAATATATACTTCAAGATCATTTATTAGGGAATGTCATAACATTTTTAAGTATAAACATATCAATTATTATAATTCAGGATATGGTTTGAGGTTTGGCTGAGCTATATCTAACGTAACGACTGACTTAATAAAATAAAATAACCATAATCTAACAATTAAGGTAATTGGAAAGTCTGATTGAAAATAACAAACACAGATTCATTTGGAAAGCTAATTGTTCTACGCCCTGTTTCCTCCTTCGTCGAGGATCTCTGCCGCCATCTTCAACCGTAAACCTTGAATATTTTTATCGTTTATCCCAGCAAAACTTACACCAAGCGCTAGACACTCCACAAACTTCAACGCATACACCCCACAATCACCAATCTGGGTGTTTTGTGGAGTGTACCTTTTGCTCATCCTCCTGAATGCGAACTTCTTCCTACTCGGGGTTCGGAGATTGGCAGGAATGTTTTGATTCAAAATATCGGGAAGCATAAGCGTTATCGGTTTAAACTCTTCAAGCATTTTCGAAGCACTTTTGGCTGTTACCTCTCCAATGATTGAATCATAGCAATCAACCTTAACCTTCTTCAGATCCACGTGAAAAGCCACCCAGTGATTACCGCCGGTTGGAAGACATCCGTACAAGTGATCCACGTGTTCATACCACTTCAAGTTTGTTTGAAAGTTACAGGGAAGCTTACCGTGTACAAGATTTTCATAACCATTCCCCGTGAACTTCATCATATTAGGTTTTATCTTGAACTGCTTGTAATCGTCAACCCACTTCTTTAAGAACCAAGGATCAATGAAGGCAATTCGCTTGGTCCAGAATGGGGTGGGATCTCGCATGGACCTCTTAATGAGGACGTTAATATACGCAGAGATATGCTACACAATAAATATTAACAAGTCAGCCGTAAACAAATATATAAGTCAGCTTTAATAGAAGATAGAAATCAGCTGAAATATAATGTAAAACTCTGTCGTAATTATAGACTTACATCATCAAACAACCATCCATATTGGCTATGCGGCCACGGTCTTTCAAGGATGAGTATGCTGTAGAAGTCACCCTCACGAGCGGCGGATCTTACAACTCTTTTCTTTGTTGGTGCTGGTGGTTTGGGTGGAATTCTCGAGATGTGTTGCATAAGTTTATCCAATACAATCGGATCAACAGGTGCTAGAGGGTCATATATTACTGATGAAGGCTCAACATTATTCCTCATGCACGTCGTTCCATTGTGTCCAATGTACGGAAAAACTGGTCTTGAAGAACCTTCAGACAATGCAAACCCTTGTGGAGATAATTTAACCATTTTCTCCCGATATTCCTTTACTATAGCAGATCTAATCAATTCATGACTCGCCATAGGCGACTCCGGCAAGATTTCATTCTCCTCCGCAAGAACTTCGTCGGTCATTACAGCAAATTCAGTGTCCTCTACAGAATCTTCAACCTTGCATCTTTTTACATTGGCACGCGGTGTAGTTATATTATCGGCTTCTTGATTCTTTAACTCAGCCAGTTCTTCATTCATTAACTCAGCCTGTTCTTGATTCTTTAACTCAGCCTGTTTTGGTTTCTTTAACTCATGCTGTTTTTGCTTCATTGAGGCAGCCGATTTTCTCTTAGCGGCAGCTTTCTCCTTCTTCTTCAACACAGCCTCTGCTTGCACAGCTTTTTTCTTATCTTCTGCATCCTCATCCTTTATAGTACGGTTGCGCGTGGAGCGGCGACGTAAGTCTTCAGCCTTAGTTGCCTTTGCAGGAGAAACATATAGGAAATCAAGAACATTAGCACCCTCATCTTCAGCATGTGTTCCAAACTCCTTAGCCAAAGTTTTTTTCATCCCTCTCTCCTTATCAAGCTCGTTGGACAAATTGTTCCTAGGTCCCATATCCTTTCCAGGGGTTTCAGCTAACAGTGGACTACAGACAGACTTCTGCTGGGTATTAGGCTGCGGTGATGACAACGGTTCAGGTTGTTGGTCGGCGGCGACGTTTGAAAGGTTTTCTTTGTTTTGGAGATTTTTTCCTATCCCCATAACTTTCAGACGCTCCTCCACTGCAACTTTCACCATGTCATCTATCGACTTCTGGTCCACCAATGGTTTTTTAAATCGCGCGTCCATAGATCAAATTTTCTGGAAAGTTTATCCAGAGTATTCGCAATGGCCATCAGACTCGCGTTGTTCCCCGAATCTTTATTATCTTCCTCTTCGCTTGAACCCTTTCCCGTTGCAGCAGCTTCACCCTCATTGGTCTTAACTTTATTCTGCTTCTTACTGGGTGGCTCAGCTTTCTTCTTCTTCTCGTTTCCCTTCCCCTCCGCATTTCCATGCACTTCCCAAAAACCTTTTACAAATCTACCTGCATGTATGTCTGTTATCAAGTTAACGAGTTGTGGGTCGTCAGGTTGACACGACCATTCAGGCAACAACTCTTCGATTGACTCCTTCGAAACCATTCTCCTAACACGCACCTGCAACACCAGGATATAAACTATAACTCAGCCACCAAATAAACACAACACTCAGCCATTAAGTCTAATAAATCAGCCATTTAAGAAATCAAAACGCAGCGTTACACCTTACCTGGCTATGTTGTTTTATCTCGGCAGACAACAAGTTTTCGAAATTTGCACGAGTACGCTTTCCACCCCATCGTAAAAGTGGAACGTCTTCATTATTCACCACTCTCCCAAAACACTCGCCAAAGCAGACGATGGATTCATACGCCCAAATCAATAACGCATCCTTTAGGCCGCTTAATGTGTATGACCCCCTGTCTGGAGCCAACGTTTTAATAGAGTCAATGAGAACTTCGTATGCAGTCCGACCCCATGGATACGACTTCATGGCTTCATCGTCAAACACTCTTTTGGCACTTTCAAATGGCACCCGAGAATTTTGATGCAAACAATAAAGTACCATGTGTTGAAGAACTAATAGCCCTAGCCATTTACGCTCTTCAAATGTCCAACTCGGGCAGACCTCTATTGAGTTCTTCAGTTCATCCAACGTGGGTCCCCTCCCAAGCGACACCTTCAGCTTCGCCCAAAACGGTTTGTATTTATCAGGATCAGGTTCAAAACTTTCTGTTGGCAATGGACCAGTGTTTAACCCAGTTATCTCACCAAATTCTACCAAGCTAAACCTGATAGGCTCATCAACCACCAGACTCCATATCTCCTTCCTATGTACTCGCAGCTGTCTACATAGTAGATAGTGTACTGTTCTACCAGACCACACGCTTCGGCGTTCAACTAGCCTAGCAACTACTCCAATGGGAGAGTTCACCAGTGCTTTCCATACATCTTCTCCTAGTGTTTCTATAATATGAGGTAAATCTCGTGAACGGAAATTGTGATTAATGTCTTTATTTTCTAGGTTAGAAGACCCTACAGGATAAAGTCTTGGAGGGTAACCCCGTGATTTAACATCAGAAACATCCATCTGAACAAATAAACAAACAATAACTCAGTCACGACATATAACAATAACTCAATGAATATAACAATAACTCTGCCACAACATTAAAATATCTCAGACACAACATAACAATAACTCAGGGAAAACATAACAATAACTCAGAGAAAACATAACAATAACTCTGCCACAACATAACAATAACTCAGCTACAACACAACAATAATCTAATCACAACTACACCCTAACTCACTCGAAACATAGCCCTAACTCACTCGAAACAAAACCCCAAATCAATATTTAACGTCGCGACATCCTACCGAAAAGACGAACTTGTAGAAATGAATGCGGCGAAGACGATTAAAACGAACGATAACGATAACGATAACGGAGATCTCACAGTTATTTTTAGGAAGAGGAAGTAAACACAATGTCGACGGCGATTTCGTATCCTTGCGGTTCCTTCTCTGTTTCCGACAATGTTTTTTTTTCTAATTGTTAGGTCAATCAATGTTACTGGTTAATGAGACTATCTGAGCATAAAAGTAAATAAAACTAACCAAAGGCTATTTATGTCATTTACCAGAGGTAACAAAACATTCTCGCTTTTATCAATTTGATTTAACGGCTGAGTTATATTTTAATAAACGCATAGTTTTGTTTACATACGACTGAGTTAAAACAACTTAAAAGTTAATAAAGGCTGAGTTACATAACACGCGAAAGCTGACTTATGATGACAAAACATGACTAAACAGAGAAGTAGTAGTAGCAAAGTATCGCCATTCCAGCCACACAAACAACCACATTCCTCAAACACCGACTCTCACTCAAACATTCGCCTCCTTTTCTCTCAGATTCTGTCTTTACTCCATTCGCCAACCGAGCAACGTTAACTCGCAACTCCGAGATGTCTCTATTCATGCCATTTATCACTGCCTTAATATCTTCAACCTCTTCCACCAAGCACTCATCCGCCCATTTGAATAAATGACTCTGTTTTCACCAATGTAACCAGATCTAAGTATTACGTTTCCGAACATGGGAAATAAGAACCAGAACTAACCTTATGATATCCTTTTGCACAGCAATAGTACAATCTTCCTGGATTTGTTTCGCTTCCAGATGTAAAAATGTCAGATGGTGCACCACACCAACACTCTTTCGGCGTTCCTCTTTCCGTATTCCTACGTCGTCTGTAATAATTTCCTGAGGTGAAGGATGAGGAAGACATTGTTAAAATAGATTTCAAAGTCCTTGGAAACTAAAAATTGTTTTACTTTGTAAGAAGAGATACGACATCACATATATAATACTATTAAATATATAAAATACAATATAATATCAGTGTCTCGATATTGTAAATGAAACATATATATAAAAACTCGTAATAATGAGTCTCGATATTATCATGGCAGCCAAATTTTCCCACGAGCATAATGATGGAACTTCCCATATACCGCCTCTTAAAATTAAATCGATGCTGGGTTATTTAAATACAATGATGACTGAGTTATTTATATTAGATATGTGGCCGAGATAACATTCACAAACAGAAATAATGCGTTTCAAAATATAATTACGGCTGAGTTATTGAAACAAGTTATGGCTGAATTATATAAAATGTGTGGCCGAGATTATATTCAAACTTGTTGCGGCTGAATCATTGAAACAAGTTATGGCTGAAATAATGAAGTTCAAAATACAGACACGAAAAGACTTTCAGGAACGAAAATTATCTGGACCAGACTCTTCAAACATGTGGCCGAGATTACATTCAAACTAGTTGCGGCTGAATCATTGAAACAAGTTATGGCTGAAATAATGAAGTTCAAAATACAGACACGAAAAGACTTTTAGGAACTAAAATTATCTGGACCAGACTCTTCAAACATGTGGCAGAGATCAAGCCAAACGCTGGTTAGCATCCATGTTGGCTTCTCGCGTCCTTCCAACCAAGTCCACCTCAAATGGCGCATCTGACAACGAAATAGACTTCTGGCCACAAGATTAAAATTACGCCAAACTGTCAAATGATGCCTTCGATCCCATGTGTTTGTCCGCTACGGCAAACAAAAAATACAAAGATTACAGACCGATGGTATATATTAATATATATGAACAAATGTCGGGCCTTACAGCGAGTTGAAGAAACCAGCGTTCTTTAAAATGATCGGGAATGTCGCAGTATGTCGGCCATGCATGAACCCATCCTTCTGCAAGAATCGTCGGGATGACCAGGGAGAGATCAGTTAAAAATTTAAACCATGTAGGGCTGGTTGTGTCAAGCAAGTCACACGGACCAGGGTATAGAATAGGGAGGTTTTCACGATTTGCAGAGCTTAGTATCGCAAAAACATTGTTCTCTAACCTCTCTGAATTTTCAGGAACAATCGGCATGGCTTTTGTTGGGGATAGAGAGATATTGTTTAGGTTTTTTCTAGAGAGATAATGGCGTAAGAAAGGGTATTAGAAAGGGCACTATATATAGAGAAACATAGAACGTGAAACGGCGGGAATTGAAATTTCTCAAAATTCATTTATCTTATTTCCCGCCAAACGACAACATTTAACAAACGTGGCGGCCGAGTTATATAGCCTATTACGGCTGATTTAATATTTGGGATTTAGGGTTTAGGGTTTAGTATTTAGAGTTTAGGTTTGTTTATTTAGGGATTTATGTTTAGGATTTGGAATAACGGTGTGATAAATATAACAAATAACATAAATTTAGTCTTAAAATGCGTTGTATATAGTTTAGGAGAGTTGTATTATGATCACACTCTATATCTACATGTAAGGTTTTAAGTAACTGCAAGACAACATATACCTCAAGATCATGATCGATTCTAAACTCGTTAATTAATAAATAAGAGACGTTCGGTTGATTATATATTCACTTATTAGGGAATGTTATAACATTTTTAAGTATAAACATATCAATTATTTTAATTCAGGGTATGGTTTGAGGTATGGCTGACTTTTATCTACCTTAACGGCTGCTTTATGAAGACGAATCGGCTGACTTATTAAATATTTTCCTATCTTAGGGTATGGTTTGAGGTTTGGCTGAGCTATATCTACCTAAACGGCTGTTTTATGAAGACGAATCGGCTGACTTATTAAATATTTCCCTATTTTAGGGTATGGTTTGAGGTTTGGCTGAGCTATATCTAACGTAACGGCTGCGTAATTTAAACAAGGTGGCTGAGTTACGATAAACAAATCATAACTTTAAGTCAAGTACAAAATATCTAGCCATAAGTCATACAAAACTCATCTTCATTCATCGCCAAACGACCCTACCAAACTACAACAACTTCCTTCATTGAAGACATCTGCTGCCATCTTCATTCTCAGACCTTGAATATTTTCATCAGATATCCCATCAAAAGCTACACCAAGCGCTAGACACTCGACGAACTTCAATGAATACACTCCACAGTCGCCTCTCAGGTTGTTTTGTGGAACAATACGTTTTGTTCTTCGTCTGAATACAAAATCTTTCTTGGTATGGACTCGGATATCATCAGGAATAAGGGCATTCAGAATCGCAGGGAGCATACGAGTAAGCGGCCCAAAGAATTTTAGCATTCTCCGATCACTTTCGAGTGTTTGCTCTCCAACGATTGAATCATAGCAATCAACCTTCTCTTTATGCAGATCCGCGTGAAAACCCACCCAATGATTGCCGCCAGTATTAAGCACTCCGTACAAGTGATCTACATCTGTAAACCACCGCAACTTTGTCTGAATGTCTGTGGGGATCAAACCGTTTGCTAACCCCTCGTAACCACTTCCTTTGAATTTGACCATTTCCGGTTTGACTTCGAACTGCTTATAATCGTGAACCCATGATTCAAGGAACCAAGAGTCTATAAAGGCGACGCGCTTGGACCAGAATGGGCTGGGATCTTGTTTGGACCTTTGAATGAGGACTCTAATATACGAAGCAATATGCTGCACAGATAATATATAACTCAGCTGTACCATACTTATAACTTAGCCGTAAAGTAAATATAACTCAGCTGCATACTTACATTTTGAACCAGCTATCCATATTCTTTGATGGGCCAAGGTCTTGGAGTGATGAGGATTCTGTAGAACTCAATATCCTCGTGAGCTTCTCCATGTGGAATTTCCCTGATAATTTAACATAACTCAGTCTCTGCAAAATCTTTTTATTAGCTAAAATCAACGAAATGGTGCAAAAGTCCTTACTCGTGTGGCTTTAGGTGTTGCAAAAGATTATCCCTTTTAACCGGATCAACAGGTCCTAGGGGGATCATATATTGCAGGTGAAGGTTCAAAACCTTTTCTCATGCACGTTACATTGTCTCCGATGTGGGGAAATGGTACAGAAGGACCAAATTCCGCACTCATTTGAGACCCATCTGGAGATAATTGAACAGCTTTCAGCCGATACTCCTTTATTCTTCCACACCTTTTCCTTTCATCTTCCTCCACATCAGATTCCGGCCACAGTTCGTCTGAATACTTGGTGTTCTTAATTTGCTTAGTCGGAATGGGTATTCTTATTGTACCAATGCGAGTCCTTTTTGAAGCAGGAATATCCTTCTTTGAGTCAGCCTCTTCTTGCTTCTTCTTCTTCTTTAAATCAGCCTCTTCTTGCTTCTTTTTCTTCTTTAACCCAGCCTCTTCTTTCTTCTGCTTCTTCTTTAACTCAGCCTCTTCTTGCTTCTTCTTCCTCTTCAACTCAGCTTCTTCTTGCTTCTGCTTCTTCTTTAACTCAGCTTCATTCCTCTCCAAATCAGCCGCTAAGTTATTTCTTTTCCCTAAGCCCCTGCAACCGCGTCCGAATGGTGGTTCCTTACCAGGAGAATCAGAGACCAAATCAGCATTTGTTGCATCGGCATTACCAAACGCCGAATCCAAGTTCTTTTTCACCCCAGCAGCCTTATCCCTGACAACCTTCGAATTCAGCTTTGCTCCCATACCTTTCGCATCAGCTTTAGCAATATCATCTGCCAGATTCTTCTCAGATTGGCCTTTATCAGGGGTCTTTTGCGGTTGGCTGTCTTCGGACTGTTTATCAATAGGGGTCTTAGATGCAGGTTGACCACTATTGGAGTCCGGCTGTCGGTTGTCTTCTGAGACCATCACGTTTTGACCATCAGGTTGACCACTATTGGACTCCGGCTGTTGGTTGTCTTCTGAGACCATCACGTGTTGACCTTCAGGTTGACTACTATTGGACACCCCCAAAACTCTCAGACGCTCTTCAACTGTAGTTTTCACTGTATCTCCAATGGTATCCAAAAGGCCTTGGGAAAAATCTCCAAACTTGGTGTCGTATTCTGTTAATCTCGAGTCAAATTTTCGGTCCAACTTCTCGAGATGAGCAACTATGTTCAGCAGAACCGCTTCGCTACGACCCTTCTCCTTTGCACTCTCCTTCTCCTCTACAACAGCAGTTTCACCCTCATTGATTTTCACCTCCTTCTGTTTCTTACCTTTCTTCTGCTTCTTTGAGGGTGGCTCAGCCTCTGACGAAACTCCAGCCTTCGTTTTTTTGTTCTTCTCATTCGATTGCACATAAAAATCTCTAACAAACCTATCTGCATGTATATCTTTAATTAGGTTATCAAGTTGTGGGTCATCTGCTTCATCCTTCCACTGAGGAAACAGCTCTTCTAGACCCTCCTTCATCACCATTTTCCTCACACGCACCTACAACACAAAAACATAAATCAGTCATTAAAATTAACAACTCAACCATAAAATAATCCAATAACTCAGACATTACATTACAGGATTCATATGTCTGATTTAAACCTTACCGTTCCATGATCATTCATCTCCTTAGCTATTGTAGTAGCAAGACTTGCACGAGTACGACTTCCACCCCATCGCAAAAGCGGAATTTCGTCTGGATTCACTTTTCTGCCATAAAGCTCTCCGAACACTGTGACAGATTCATACGCCCAAACCAATAACACGTCCTTGAAGCCGCTAAGGGTGTACGACCCTCCTTGTGGATGCAACAACTTGATAGAATCAACAAGAAATTCATAGGCAGTCCGACCCCAAGGATAAGTCATCAGGGCGTCATCATCAAATACTCTTTTTGCACTTTCAAAGGGTATTCTACAATTATGATGCAAGCCATAAAGTCCAATGGCTTGAAAAAACAACAGCCCATACCATTTCCGCTGATCAGCACTCCAGAATGGACACTCCGTTAAAGCTTCTATAAGTTCATCAAACTTGGGTCCGTACCCAAGCGGCACTTTCAACAACTCCCACAACGCTTTGTAATTCTCTGGATCAGGTTCAAAACTTTCTTCTGGCAGTGGATTTGTGTTTAAACCCGTGATCTCACCAAATTCTATTAAGCTAAACCTGAGAGGTTGATCAACAACGAGAGACCAAATCTCCTTCTTATAGACTCGCAGCTGTCTACAAAGTAGATAATGTACGGTCTTACCAGACCACACCAATTTGCTCTCAGCCAGTTTAGCAATCAATCCAACAGGATACGTCTTCAGATTATCCCACACATCTATTCCAATTGCTTGTCTAAGTCGAGGGATCTCAGAAAAATGGCTATTCGTATTAATGCTTTTGTTTTCAAAAATAGAAGCCCCTTCAGGGTAAAGTCTTGGAGGGTAATCCCTTGCTAGATCTTCGGAAACATCCATCTGATCAAAAAAGACATATATAACATATCAATGATAAATCAGAAGAAAGACATAAAATAAACAAGCCACAAAACATAACTCAGCCATCATTACATAAATAAATCAGTCTCAAAGAATACTAAATCAGTCACAATTACCTTCTATAAATCAGTCGTTAAGGATCCTAAATCAGCCGTAACGAATACTAACTCAAACTCAGACAAAACATATATCTAACTCACAGCATTAATTATACTCACTCAAATACTCGAAAAACTCAGAGCAAAGCCTCGAAATATACCAGAGAATACGATTACGGAGATTTGAGGAGACAACCAATCTGAAGAAGAAGCTTACGGACACACGATTTCAGAGAAACGGAGACTAGAGAAGAAGATTACGGAGATTATTTCAGAGAAGCCGCTTTGCCGAGAAGAGTTGTAGTGAACACGATTTCGAAAACAGTTAGGGTTTAGTGGGAGAACAGTCTCGGAGAAGTTAATGATCGTCGTTTGATTTTCCTTCGTGTTAAGTGACGTGGTATCATTACTTCTGATGTGGATTTTCAAATTAAAATTAATCACAACTAAAAAAAATAATAAAGGGCTTAAACAGTAATTTACTAGGGTTCTAAAAACACTCTAGTCATTTTCAAAAGATTTGTATTAGTCTAGTCATTACCTCACTTTTTTGTATTAGTCTAGTCATTTTCTCTAGATTAAAAGAGAACTTTTAATCTATAGATATTAAAAATGTAGAAGATTGAACAAAATTGTGTATGTTTATATAAGGTAAGCTTTGTGGAAGTACATCTATAAAAGTAAACAAAAACTTATATAAAATTAGTTATGAATTTAAGATAAAAACAAAACATAAGCAATATAATTCTTGCTTTCATAATATAAATTATGGATATAAGATAAAACATAGGCAATAGAAATATACGGTAGATGAAAATATGGTATGATATATATAGTCATAATTGATAGGGTTTAGGCCACAATAATTGAGTCAATCACAAGATTAATGGAAAAATTATTCCTACAATTTCATGCATAATTTTTAATTGGTCATGAAAGATGTGTATAACTTAGTAGTAATTTTTCTATATTAACTGAAACCAGATTGCATTATGTCAATTGCGTATATCAGTTTTCTATATTTTTTCTATTGCATAAATCACGGTCAAACGTTAAATTAGTAAAAGGAATCAAGTAAATATAGAAAACCAATATTATTGGATTTGATATTAAAAGAAACCATCAAATCCCCTATTTATTTAAATTCTATGGTTGATTCCCTATTTATTTACTTGAATCTATAAGTTTTGTCATATATAATAAGATTATATATATGTTTATTATATATATATATATATTTAGACAAATGATATATGTTTATACAACATTGTCCTGAACAAAAAATCCAACTAACAAAAACAATGTGTCTTTCTACAAAGATTAATACAAAGATGTTATGATTACTTTTATGTTCAGAGATACACATATGAGAAGGTGAGAATAAGTTGAGGTTTTGATAACATTATCTTCGTGTACATCCGAGAAATGTAGCTACGTCTAGGATATTAACAAATCTGTTATAATGCTCTTTATATATAAATATGCATATAAAGGAAAAAAACTGCAAACGCATATATATAAGAAGTAAAAACTCCTAGACATGAAATGTTTAATGTGAAAAATATATAGTATAATCACTATCTAGTTTTAAAATGCAATAACATTACATGTAATTGATCTAGTCAAGGTGAAGGCTTTTTTTTTTAAAAGAAAGTGTGAGGAGGCTTCTCATGATGACACATAAACAATGCAATTGTGTAAATCACAAATGAGCATAAGGTTAATAAATAAAAATGTTCCTCAAATAAATAAAAAGGGGATTGAAAGTATATCTATACCATTATTTGAGAAATTACTTTCGTATGTGTTGCACTCACGTTAATTCTCACGACGGTTAATTATTTAATTACATTTAATAAATTAAAAATATTATATTGACTGTCATTAATGACAATTGTTTTTATTTTTTCCAAATAAATTTAAATTAATTTTTTAATTTATCTTTTCTATTTTAAACACATAAATAAATAAAATATTTTTTTTAAAAAAGGTAAACATAGAGATTTTTATATACAAACGAATATCAATTTTATTTTCTTAATATTTATCCCCAAAACATAAATAAAATAAAATATCTAGAAAATTTTACAAAATTATATTATATATATATATATATTACATAAATTCACAAAATGAAATTGAAAAATTAAAATAGTTTAGACATTCATTAAAAAGATAAATATGTTTTATTATGAATATGTTTTTGATCAAATGATTTAAAAGGAAAAAAATTAAACAAATCATCGAATATCATATTTTCATAAAATTTAATTATATAGATAATTTAAATGAACTAAAATTATAAAAAAAAATACTATTACTGAAATTTATTTTAGTTATTGTTAGCAGCCAGTTGCTATCACTTAGCAATTTAGTGCGGTTGAATGTGATCCTCGTTAACTATAGTTCGTAGAGCTATGAGTTTAAGAGTGAGATACACATCTAAGTTTGAATGTTTACCAAATGGCGGAATGATTGCCCATTTGCAGTACAACATTAGCAATATACCCTTCATTCGTTTGAGTAATGCATGCCGCATTATCTTCGTACAAGATATTTGGATTCATATTTACGCTACTCCCACTGTTTGATAAAATGTTCCGGCTTATTGACCTCACCCATACACATTCTATATTTTTTTTGTGGAGTGCAATCATCTCAACATAAGTAGCCATGAGTTTCTGCTTTATAGAAGGCAAATATATGATTGTGCCTTTGATTGTGAAAAATATATCATGTTTGTGACAAAGCTTTATGGAAACATGATAAATATCATGCATCATCAAAACCAACCATTTGACATTTTGTATTTTTAAAATAAAATAATTTTAAATCAATAGTCTTTGAAAATATCAAAGACATGTTTAATTCTACTGCAATATCTACGTGTATGGGATGAGCTGAATCTTGCCAACAGATGAATAACACATGACATATCAGTTCTAGTAAAATTTGAAAGATACATAAAAGCTCACCTTTTCGACCAAGTATCTCTTCATTTTTCTCAAATGATAGAATGGATCATTTTTAATATTAAGTGATCTAACAACTATTGGGTGTTTAGAGGAGTTGCTTTATATATGTTAAAACGCTCTAATACTCTTTTGGTATATGTAGACTAATATACAAGTATACCATTTTGAGAATATCTATATTATTAAAACTGAAATAACTTTTGGTACTGTTTGGAAACATGGATAATAGTAAAAAAAATAAATCGTTTTATTTACATATTAAGCCATTGCATTTACTGTTGGGTCAAAATTGGTCGCGATGAAACCAACATCAGAAACTTCCGAAGATATGTCCTCTTTGAAAAGAAGAAGTAAAATTCAGAAGAAAAGAGAAGTCTGAGAACCTAAATCGAAGTTCGTAACAATTCCGAAAAGGATTCACATGATAAGTCTTCGAGAATGATTACACAAGGCCTCAGACAACAAATCCCGGACAGCGAAACATCCACCGGATGCACCAGGATTACCGACCACGCCATCCAATTCGCCGAACGGGCGAGTTAGATCGAGCAAGCCGTCCAACTCGCCGAACGAGCGAGTTGGACCGAACGTGCAGTCCAACTCGCACGTTCGGTGAGTTGGATCGATCAGCCTGCCTTCGTCTCGTCCTCATAGCTCTCCCCTTCGAGATTAGATCGAACCTGCTCTTTTTTCATCTCGATCTGAGTCATCGTCGAAACTTTACGATTTAAAAACCGCAAGAACTCGTTTTCTCGAATAACATTTGGATTGATCGTATAAAACAGCAACGGTTAGCGGAACACCTAGAATTGCCTACGCTGTACGAGTGATTTGAATGTTCTTCGGAATCGACGTTGTTTCAAAAGCGCTCTTTTTATAATATCGTAAAAACGCCTAAGTCGGAAAATTGCCCGAAAGGGCCTAGAACGTGGCAAAGAGCCCACTTACGATTTTATACGAAATCAAGCCCAGTCGTCAGTGCCGTGCGAAGGTCTACCGGGGCTTGAGGCAAAAGTAAAAATGGGGCCTTTTAGTCAAAAAATTTTTTTGATAAAAATATAATGTATAGTTAAAGAAAAACTAACAGTAGTATGATTTAAATTAGTAAAGATTAAGAAAAATTAATCACTTAAAAGAACTAGTGAGTCTTATGATTTATAATTAGTTCTATAATAAATAAATAACTCTACGATAGTATAAATTAGTATGAGATGTTAACTTAATAAAGACAAAAAACTAAAAGCACTAGAAAAAAATAAATTAATGACGAGGTATATACAGGAAGAAACATATATCTGAATACAAGAAGAGATGGTAATGATTAAATAAAAAGAAACTAAATACATATAGATCATGTAGGACAACTTAATATATATATATATATATATATATAGATCATGTATAAAGTAGTTGAGATTTATTTTCTTTTTCTATTTAGGAATTTTAATATCACAGAAGGAATCTTTCTTTCTGATTTCGAAAAATTAAAAATAAAACAAAATATTTTTTCTGATAAAAGAAAAGAAGAGCAACTGTGGAGTTCGAACTTCAGTTGACAAGATAATGTGTTTAATAAGACCACTATGCTACACAAGATTATTGAAAATTTGGGGCCCTAAAATGTCTATATATTTTGGTGGTCTGAGGCAAAAGCCTTTTTGGTAACACATGAAGCACGCCTCTGCCAGTCGTTATAACGGTTTATCTTTGGTTACACAGGAGAAGATAAATGTCAAGTTCGGAGGATAAATGTGAAATTTTCGAAGATAAATACAAAGATCGAAAAAATGGAATATTTCCGGGTTGAAAACATATGTCAATTAAAAAACATAAAAATATACATGAGATTTTTTTATAAAACCAATGGTTTATGAGTTAACGTTGAACACAAGTAAAATTAAGCACCCGCGCATGAGCGCAGATCAAGTTCTAATTTAATTTATAAGCCTAGAAAATATCTTTTCTATCTGAGATCTTTTATCACAAATTCTCCTTTTAAATAATATGATGCATTTTTTATTTCCTATTGAGTTTGATTTAATATTAAAATCATCAATGTCACCGAGATTATCACAGATCCGGATATTATGAAGATCAGGTTCAAAAGTTAAGAGAACATGTATGGAAACGTTTAACGAGATATGGTTTGGCAAGATCAGATCCGTGGTATATTATTAGGGATTGGAATGAAATCACTGGAAATCATGAAAAAGAAGGTGGCCCTTTGAGACATGCATGATCTTTCCTACCCTTCAATAATATGATTCGGAATAATGGACTTTTGGAATTCCCGTCTAGAGGTAATAAAATGTCTTGGCAAGGAAGAAGAAGAAGAGGAAAAAAATGATTTGGTGTCGTTTGGACCGAGCTTTACCGAATGAGGACTGACACGTGCTTTTTACATGTTCTTATAGATAATATTTAGGGATGATAGGCTATGATCATCGGCCAGTAGTTGCTTATTTTGAGGATAAGGTACCTAGACAGTGGGGACGATTTCGGTTTGATAAAAAATGGATAGGATATGATGGTTTGTTGGAATCCATTGGGATAGGTTGGGTCATTCAACAGAGGGGAACAAGGTTGATTTTGAATCAAAAATGTATTAACTATCTCCATTAAATTTCTCTTTGGCGAAAGAATAATGAGTTGATTACTCTTTCTGACACATTTTGAGTTTCTCTTACACTCATAGACACTTTTCACTTGTGACACACTTTTTTGTGGGGTTTATTGGATTTTTGGACAACTATACCCTTAAGAAAAGGAAAAGATTAGTTTTTTGATTATTTTTCTTATTGTAATTCATGATTTCATCTGCTTTTATCTCAAAATCTAAAATATATTAAATAAAAATAATTGTCATAATAAATTATATATAAAATTTTCTATCTTTTAAGATCCATTTTCATATATGTATGTTAACTTGTAAAGAAAATTAATTGTGGACGTAGATTCCAAAGCGTGGATAGTAAAGTTATACACTAGTTGTGGACATGGACACCTTAACACATAGGTCATTTGCTTATACCTTTAAGAGCTTGTTCTTCGCTATAGTCTTCGGTAAGAAGAAACCCAAATAACCATGTTTCCACCGTTACTCCGACCGTCACCGGCACCGCTGATACCATCACCAGTTTTGGTTCTAACTCGTTAAAGGTCTCATCTTTCGATCCGATGTACATCGATCTGCTGGAGACTTCATCGTGACCACATCCAATACAACACAACTAGCTCTCGATCTTCGATAAGATATCTCGATCAGAGATGTCTTATCCATTGGAGCTCGATCAGAGCTGTCTTATCAGAGATCGAGAGCTAGCTAGCTGTCTTATCCATCCGGATGTGGTCACATGGTAAATCTTCAGCATCCAAAAATGAGATTTTTAGCGACTTGGAACCACTTGATCGTGGTGGTGGCCTCAGCAGTGCCCATGATGGTGGGAGTAACGGTGGAAACGTGGTTATGTGGGTTTTTCCTTGCCACAGACTATGTGAAAAATAAGCTCTTAAAGGTATCAGACAACGACTTTCGTGTTAAGATGTCCATGTCCACAACTAGTATATAACTCTACTATCCACGTTTTGGTGTCCACGTCCACACTTAATTTTGTTTACACGTTAATATATATATATATATATATATATATATATATATATATATATGAAAATGGATCTTAAAATATAAAGAATTTTATGTATAATTTATTATGAAAATTAATTTTATTTAATACATTTTAGATTTTGAGATAAAAGTAAATGAAAACATAAAGTGGAATAAAAAGAGGAGAGAGATTCATGTGATGAGAAGAAAACATCTTTTATATTAAAAACATAAAGGCAATAAGAGAAAGAATAAAGTCTAGGGTCATAAGAGTCTTTTTGACATGAAAAATGTGTCTAAAGCACTAAGTGTCCTATAGTGTAATTGGAAAGTGAGAAAGTGTCTCTAGGTGTAAATAACTCAAGAATAATCCATCATATGCTAAAGAGAAAGTCAGTGAGCTTCAATAAGCTCTGGAAGAAGTACAAACATATAATAGCAGAACTCAGGAAGATATACTGGAAGTATCCATGAAGTTACATGAGGGCATATAAGAATGAGGAGGAGTTCTAGCGACAAAAGAGTCGGAATATGTGGTATAAATTAGGGGATCTTAACACTAAATTTTATTATGCTCTAACGAAAAAACTTTGAGCTCGAAATAGGATTGTGAGTCTCTATGAAGAGGATGAAAACTGGATAATAGAGAACAAAGAGGTAGAAAAGATTGCAGTAGATTACTTTGATGGCATGTTTAGTACCACTGTTCCCTTAGAATTCAACAGCTTTTTGAATGAGATTACGCCAAAAATCACTCCACAGATGGATCAGAGGCTAATAAGGTTTGCCACAGAGGTTGAGGTACGATGAGACGAGCGCTGTTTACGATTCGTCCAGAGAATGCACCTGGTCCGGATGGAATGACAGCTCTCTTTTTCCAACACTCTTGGCAAATAAATAAAAACAAAAAGACATTTTGGATATGGTGAATAATTTATTGACCACAAGGAAACTGGATACATGGTTAAACATTACAAATATTTGTTGATTCTTAAAACAGAGAGGCCCACAAGGATGACAGAGCTCAGGCCTATAAGTTTGTGTAATATAGGCTACATGATCATATCTAAGGTTTTATTCAATGGTTGAAGGCTTGTCTTCCCACACTTTTCAAGAAACTTACATGCAATTCAGGCTCTGGTCAATTCCCGTGATGCAAGATAACTGAAAGCATTCCGTTAAGTCGATCTCATATGGCAGATTGGAACAGATGACACTTTAGTAATAATAGGAAATATATAGGTAAATCTGGATATCAAGTGGAACAAGTGTACCCAGACAGAGAAAGAACCCTTACAGAGTATGGTCCTTCGGTCTTATCTCTAAAGGTCTTTTGCTAGAAAGTACAATGTTCACCTAAAATTAAACATTTCTTATGGCAACTGGTATCAAGGTGATACAAGTTGCGTACATTGTGGAGCACCTGAAAAATCTATAAATCATGTGTTTTTTGAATGTCAACTGGTGGTTCAGTTATGGATTATTTATTTTGATATTTCCCCCACTAAAGCTCTCTTCACAAACATGGATTATTTATTTTGGAGAATTATGGATGGATTTTATGGTATATATGGAAATGAAGGAATAGCAAAGTTTTTTAGCAATTTGGATGTTGATCTTAGAGATACTCTCAAATTGGCTGAAACAGAATCATTACTTTGAGTTGAGGCACAAGTCTCAGGCACACATGAAGCTGAACAAATTAGATCGGCAGATGAAGCAAGATAACTGACCATCCCTAGTAGGTGGTGTTTTATAGAAGGATCATGAAAAGCTCATGAAATTTTCCGAGGACAAGAGTGGTATAGCAGATTGCCAGGTTTTGATGGTTTAATGGGGGCGAGGAACACAAGATTTAGTCAATCATCACTTCACTTGGAAATTGAGGCTCTTATTTGGAGAATTGAATGTATAAGGAATTTAAGACAGTTTAATGTTATATTTGCAGCATATTGTTCTCAGTTGGCGAAGATGGTTTCAGAAATAGAAGAATGACTAGTCTTGCAAGTTACTTGGAGGACATCAAAACCCTGAAGGGCAGTTTTAATAGCTCAGTCATTCATATACCATAAACACAAAATTCATGGACGAAAAGTCTAGCACGTAGTACAAGAAAACAACTGTCATTTGTCTGCGGAGCCACCAATTTGGTTTGCAGAGTTTATGAGTCTGTTTATGTTGATGACAAAAAATAGAATTTTTTTAGTTTTATCTCTTTCATTTTGTTGGTGAAATTTTTCTGTCTCTATTCATATTTTTCGATATACTAAATCACTAGCTTAAGACCCGTGCAATTGCGCGGGATGAATATTATATATAAAAATATATTTTATTATTATTTATTTGTATTTATTTATGTATTATGTGTATAATTAAATTAGAGTAAATACAGAAATCAAAACAATACATCTTTTTTATTTACGATATTTTTTGGTAAATAAATCAAAACGATCATTTTATTTATTTTACTAGGTAAAGATCCGCGCCTGGCGCGGAGTAAGGATGCACTATAAATATTAATGTTAAGTAATAGGTGCATATAGGGGAGTCAATTAGGGCTGGTCCGGCCCGGCCTAAACCCGTTAAGCCAGTAAATATTTGAGCCTGGTCCAGTTCGGAAATATTTTGGACCTAGAATTCAAAGGCCGGCCCGGTCCTTATTGGACTATATGGCTTTTCGGGTTTTTTGAAAAATAATTTGTCATTGTAACTTCTATTTTTTTAATACATGTGAATTTTCATAAAAAAATCAGTTTCAACCTTTTGTTTTAAAATATAAAGTGAGTTTAAACTTTTCTTCTTTATAAAAAATGTTTTACTCTTTCATATGTTACTTTTACATTTTCGTATCCTTTAAAAAAAACTAAAAACTAATCGAATTCAATAAGATTTAAATAATAATATAAACTAAAACTAAATATATAAGAGAATAAAATTTATGATAAACATAGTTAAACGTTTCAGACTTTGTATGTTCAAATATGTTATAAAAGAAGGACGTACATTTGCTAAATTTAAAATGTGACATTTGTAATGATCAAACAATAAGGTGCATTAACAAATTTTATATTTGTTTTATTAGAGTTTGGATCAAAAATATTGAATAATATGTCAACATTAATAATAGTTTTGATTCAAAAAATGATAAAATTTAAACTAAAATATAAAATTTTGGGTTTTTGGATCGGTCCTAGCCAAATGGACTTTGGACTTAGGCCCAGAATATCTAAAGTCCAAATGAACTTAGCCCGAAAAACTCAATTTTTTTAGGGCTTATAAAATTAAATCCAAACCCGGCAATATTTAGGGTTGGGTGAGTTCAGACTGTGGGCTGGCCCTATTTAACATGTCTAAGTGCATATGTTGCAAAAGATTTTATTTGAACGATAAAAGAATAAACAAATATTTGCGCAATTAATACATAAATGTGCCGATTTTAATGGTAGGTCAATTCGGTAAGCGTCTATACAAATTTACTAAATCATAATATTAGTAATTTTTATTTTTGTAACCGATCAATATTGATGATACATATATTTTTATCATTAATTTAATATGTCTCTTGTTTTAATATGTCTCCTTTCATTTTTATTCTATGCACGGAAGCGTTCACTAGCCTTCTTAATCATGCAGAGAATCAAGGGAGGATAACGGGGATGCGTGTCACACGCGCGTGTCCGTCGGTATCCCACCTTCTCTTTGCTGATGATAGCCTTTTCTTCTGTAAGGCGGAGCCCCGTGAATGTGAAGAAATAATGAAAGTAGTCAGGAAATATGGTCATGCATCAGGTCAATGTATCAACTTTGATAAATCGTCCTTACTCTTCGGTAAGCGGATTAGTGTAATTGCTAGACAAGAGATAAAAGATGTGCTTGGGATACAGAATGAAGGAGGAATGGGAACTTATTTAGGCATTCCCGAAGACATAAGTGGTTCTAAGTGCAAACTTTTTGCATTCCTGAAGGATAAGCTGATGCATAGAGTGAATGGATGGACATGTAGATGGCTTTCGAAAGGTGGAAAAGAAGTCTTGATTAAATCCATTCTGCTCGCTCTTCCGACATACGTCATGTCGACCTTCCTTCTCCCATTGGAGATATGCGAAAACTTAGCTAGTGCTATCGCTCAGTTCTGGTGGAGCTCGAATCCACCAAAAAGAGGGATACACTGGGCAAAATGGGACAAGGTTTGCCTACCCAGAGAAGAGGGAGGGATTGGTTTTCGCATGATCCATGAGTTTAATCTGGCATTGTTGGCAAAACAACTATGGAGACTAGTACAATTCCCTGATTCTCTGGTGGCCCGTGTGCTACGGGGGAGATATTATAGGCTGTGTTCTCCACTAAGAGTAAACGCTGCTACTGGCCCATCCTATGTGTGGACAAGCATTTCTGCTGCAAGGAATCTGCTATTATTGGGCATTCGACAGAAGATACACTCTGGATATGAGGTTAAGGTTTGGGAGGATCCATGGATTCCAACGAATCCCGCAAGGCCAGCTGCCCCAATGGCACCAGTGATGCACCCTAATATGCGAGTAAGCGATCTTATTAATCAGGAATCGAAGGATTGGGATGTGGGCTTACTGGAGAACTATGTTCATCTTGATGACATACCATTCATTAGAAGTTTGGCCATAAGCTCAACTCATCGTCGAGACACTTACTGCTGGAACTTCACAAGGAATGGTCAGTACACGGTCAAGTCTGGATATTGGGTGGCTCAGAATTTATTGAATAAAACAGAGGAAAGGGAAGTTTTGGACCCAAGTATTATCAAGCTCCAAGCGTTTGCGTGGAAACTGAAGGCTCCTACGAAGATATGTCATCTTATATGGCAGTGGTTAACTGGTCATGTGGCAGTAACAAGGAACCTGGTAAGACGCAATATGAGATGTGATAACTACTGCCCAAGATGTGGAGAAGCAGAAGAGACTGTCACACATGCAATTTTTGAATGCCCACCAGCTCTTCAAGTTTGGTCTTTAGCTTCGACTCCGACAAGCCCGAACATCTTTCCAGTATCAAGCATCTACACAAATATGGACTATCTTTTTTGGAGAAAAAATAGCATTATTGAGCCTGATCGTGATAGGAACCCTTATCCCTGGATAATATGGTACATTTGGAATGCTAGGAATGAGAAACTCTTCAGGGGTATAGATCGAGATCCTTTGGAGTTAGTCCGACATGCGGAGAGCGAATGTCAAGCCTGGTTTGATGCTAATGATGTGGTACAACCTGTGGCACAAGCTAATACAAATGAGGAGCCCCAAGTCATAAGCTTGGGAAATATTTGCTTGCTAGATGGATCTTGGACATCTTCTGCTAACTTTAGTGGATGCGGATGGGCGTGGATGGATGGGTCTGGGAATGCACAGCTTATGGGGACAAGGAATTTCCCTCGGCGTGAATCAGCCTTGCACTCGGAAGTAGAGGCACTGCGATGGGCGATGGAGAATATGCTGCAACATTCGAACTGACAGAGCTTCGGGACAGATTGTAAGGAACTGATAGCAATGGTGAAGGACCCTCAGGCGTGGCCAAGCTTTGCGACGGAATTGGAGAGGATAGAAACGCTACAGATATGCTTTCCGGATTTTAAAATCACTCACGTCCCACAGGCACACAATCAGACAGCTGATTTTTTGGCTAAGACTGCTAGATACTTCCATAGGGAGTTATGTTTTATTGGTTGTTCTATTCCGGTTTGGTTACCCAGGCCACCTCAAGTTTGAGTAATAGAATAGCCTTTCGACGTCAAAAAAAAAAAAAAAGATAACGCTGATTCGCTGAATATTTCAAAATACATTCATCTTAATTGTATGATGTCTTGCTTAGAGATACACATGCCTTGTTCATACAAAAAAAAACAACTCCTATGTGGTTATGTTTATTGCATGCATCTCGCTTAGATATAGAGGCATTATACATACCAACTTTTTTTTTCTTTTTGTAACCATCAAAACTGCACCATGGCTACGTTTATTGTGCGTCTCGCATAGAACTGCACCCATGGGTTAGATAGACTTAAGATTACTTGATAACAATCTTAAAACTTAACAAACAATTAGTGATGGTGTAAGGTTTTCTTGTCTGAGACACAGCGAAAACCAAACCAACAATAGCAACATAATCAAAAGCAAGAGAAAGACCTTTTATATAAACAAAAGAAGAAAGATCTCTCACCTGCATAGCCATCATCGTAGAAGAAGATGGCACATCCGATTATTATATTTTGTACGATTCCCCTCGAAGGCTCGAACTTAGGTTTCACAAGACTTATCCGATATATAGACCTTATATTTATATTTTGGAAAGACCTCTTACATAGCCATCGTGAACGGACTTGGTTCCGTAAACGAAGAAGTAAAAAGACGATTCTTTTAAGTTTTTGGTGAGAAATTTTAGTTTTTGGTGAAAAAGATGACAGAAGTTTATGGAATGAGCAGAGTCAAAGGTTACATTAAAAGAGTAAGTGCTTAACGTTGTAAATATGTTACTGTTAACGTTTAATAATATATAATGGATTATCATATAACAAAGTAATAGATTTTGATCCGCGCTTTCAAACCGCGGGTTTATTTTGTTTTTTTTTTAATTGACAAATATTTAGTAAATGTCACATTTTCATATATTTGTGTTTTATTTTATAAAAGACTTAAAAAATTTATCTTTATTTATCGTATTTCATTTTAAATGACTATTTATGTTTAAAAAATTAAACTTTATTTTTTTAATGAATTAAGTTGATATAACTTTGATAAATTAATTTTATCATGGGGTTAATATTTTAATAAAAAAATTATATACTTTTAATAAAGATTTATATTTTTCAATAAAAAAATTCAATTATTTTTATGAATGCTTAAATTATATTAAGAAAAGAAAAAAATAATAATTAAGAATAGTTGAAAAAAATTATTTGAACTTGGACTCAATGGCCCTAAGGAAAAAAAAAAGTGAGAATTGAATCTGATTTTTTAATAAGGCCCAAATGGCCCAAGATAGATTTGATGTGGGCTGGATCCAAAAATAATGACCCAATATAGATTTGTTATTAATATTACTTAATTAACCTTAATGAAACATGCAATGTTAGTGAAGGAAAGGACAGACTAAGGTAATTATGACAATATGATCCTGCTTTAATAGTATAGATTCCTTATTTGTATGTTTAGGTTAATATAATGTTCTCTAGAAAACTGAAATTGGACTAACAAATTATTAAATCGATTCTAATGATGACACTTCAGCAAAACTGAGATGTAATTAAACGACACATCAGCAAGCTTCAATTGTAAATATTACAAAATATAAGGTTGCTATTTTTTAAATGATTCTCAATTAATATTTAGGGGATATGGTATATAATTAAATTTCAATGACATAGACATAAATATATAGTATATTTTAATATAAATATTTATTATTGAGAATTCATACTCATATGATAAAAACAAATTTTTTCTAACGTGTGATTTTTTTGAATGCAAATTTCAAAATTAAAATATTAAGGTCTTAATACTTGATTAATACAAATTTAGAAATTATCATATTTAAGTATTTTTCTTTGTTATATAGTTTAATTTTAAACTATATTAATATATAATATGAATGTATAGTAAATGAGATTTCATATTCATACGATTTATGGTCATTTGTATTTTGTTATTACAAAAAAAATTAAACCATTGATCACAAATTTTCAGTGTGAGACATTCAATGTTTTTAGTAATTCATAGTCGTTTTAAAAATTCAAAATATAACGGTCCTGTTCTTTTCAGAGACGCTGCGTCAGCGACTTGCGATCAAAAATATAACTAACTTCTTGCCCAAGTATGTGGAGACTACCACCGGCGGCGGTACTTTTGACGCCCAGAAGCAGTCGCTTCACCCTTTTAGGTGACGCTACTTTACACAGCGTCAGAATAGCCACCGGAAATCTTTGTAAAAGTTGATTGCAGCGTCACTTGATTATTACCGCACTTTTGTTCTTGCCTAGTTCGATGACTGATTTTTGATCGCCGGAAGTGATCGCAGCGTCACTAAAAAGAACAGGGCCAACATAACAAAAAAATTATTTTTTTATTATATGGTTAATGTGGTTCTTTAATATCTTTTAATAATATAAGATTAAACAAAAAAACCTAAGATAAAACATTTATTATCAAATATTTATTATTCATAATTATTGATTATCATATATACGTTAATCATATATATGTTAATCATATTAAAAAATTATGTAGCTTTTATTTAAGGAAAATGCGAGAATATTCTTTTGTATACTATTTATCAATTTTGTAGTTAGTTTAATAAAAATGTAATATATAAGTTAAGATAGACCAACATAGTTTTTAAAAAATTGTAAATTTTATTTTCGTGGTGATACGTGGCTAGAATACAATGTTATAATATTTTTTAATTAATATATAAAGGATGTGAATTATAATATTTGTGCAAACGCAAATCTATGTACAGAGTGTATCCGACCAAACAAAAAGTGTACATGCACAGTGAGCGTACAAATAAAATGTCATTGATACTTGTGAAAAGCGAAGATAAATAATTGAATGAGTGTGTCCCCCAACTCTCTTTCCTTTTTCCACTTTTATTATCCTGACTTTTCCTTGAATCCTCTTCCCTCCTCCTCCTCTGTTCTTTTCTCTCTCTCTCTCTCCTCTCAACAACCGTTTCTGCTTCTGTTCCCAAAGTCGGCAACCTTCTTTCGCCAACATCGTTGAATTTTCTTGTTTCAGATATCGCAACAAGTAATGGAAGACACGACATTTACAAAGGTGTTCGTTGGAGGGTTAGCATGGGAAACCAACAAAGTCTCTCTCAGGAGCTACTTCGAACAGTTTGGGGACATTGTTGAAGCTGTCGTGATCACTGATAAGTCCAGCGGCAGATCCAAAGGCTACGGCTTTGTAAGTGTTTCTTCTCGTATTGTTGTTTACTCGGAGATTCTTGGCTTTAAAGCTCATGGTTTCTGTTTTTTTTTTTTTTTTTTAAGGTGACTTTTTGTGATCCAGAAGCAGCTCAGAAGGCATGCATAGATCCAGCTCCTGTCATCGACGGGAGGAGAGCAAATTGCAATCTCGCGGCTTTTGGTGTTCAGAGATCTAAACCTTCTTCTCCAATTCACGGTATCTATAGCTTTCTTTATGTTTTGATTGATCTTTGGAAAACCCTAACAAGAATACTATGAGTATATAGGATCTTGTCTTTACTAAAGAGAAAAGCTGTAACTGTATGTCGTGAATCACCTCGCTATATATTTTTTCGATGTTATGTTAAGACTTCTAGGACAAAGATAAATGTCTTACTTCATTGTCTGGAGGGTATATGCTTCATATTGATTCCTAAGTTGATTGAACCAGCTGGTTGAAAAGCCATTTTCATGCCCTTTACTAGTAACAGTCTCCTTAAATCCTTATACCCTAAAAACATAATGCTTTGCATAAATTTTGTTAAATAATGTCATGTTTTTGTTTTTGCATAAAGCAAATGTTAGAGAAGGACGTTCTCATGGTGTTGTGTGTTTGGCAGGACACGTAGGAGGAGGCAGAGGCGTGAAGGTCACAAGCCCTTTCAAGACACACTTTGGGACTGCAGCTGCTCTTCCTTCCCCAATTCCATTCTCTCACTACACACTTCCTTACACTAATCCTTATGGGTACTCCACCTTTAATCTCTTACCTCATCTCTCTAAACAGACTTATAATCCTCTGTTTAAACTTCATAGGTTCTCTTCGTACTCAATGGATTACAACTACCCCACGGTATGTATATTTTGTTTTTCTCCATCTAATTCTATAATAAGTATTGAGTATTTTCTCTACTCTCCCTCGTATCTCATATAGCTTATTTGGTTTCTGTTTATAAACAGAGCTACTACAATGTTTATGGAGGAGCAACTGCTCAGCATCCGATGTATAGCACCGGACCAATGACTGGTATCGCAGCAGCAGCAGCAGCGTACTACCCATATCTCCAGTTTGCTGAAGGAAATGGACCCGTCACTGGTTATGCTCCTCTCCACTACCCCAACCACATGTTTCACTACTCCACTGGGGGAAACTACCCACATCACAATGCTTCTCCAGTGTCTCTTGCACCTTCACCAGTCATTCCATCAGGTTTGTGTATCTTTTATCTGTCTTCATTTCGTTTGTAAACAATTTTGAAAACCAGAGGTGCTGATGATCTCAGCAGTGTGCTTTGCAGTTCCACAGGCTTGACCGCCAAGGCTCATGGTTTACTAGTTTCATCATCTCCACAAGACCTGTGGCCTAACCATGGTTGCCTTTTTCCCTTTAGGCAAGAGCCCATAAATTTGGAGTGTGGGCATCTTTGCAAGTTCCAGTTAAGTCTCACATAGGGGTTTTAACTTGGACCATAGTCATACACATTACTCATCTTTTCGCATTGCATCACGCCCTTCTGAACAAAAAGGTTTAGTTCAGAACAGCTTGTACAATAAGTATAAACTTAAGTAAGAGTTACCATGTCTTGCATAGTGCCCCTGAAAGGCAAAGCATTTTTTGTAGAAAAGCTTAGGATTGGCTGATCAATAAGAAAGGAAATAAGGATTTCCCGGGAAATGAATTGCCACCACCTGGAAGTGTTTGAAGTAGTTTGTGTTCAAAGGTGTGCACACTACTTCACGCAGTATCCAATTTTAATGTTGTAGTCTTATTAGGATGATTAGATCTAGGACTATGTAGCTAGAACAAGGACAGAAAAGAAAGACACGTAAACTTCCTTTTGAGGAGAAAGGAAGTAATGTTGTTTGTGAACTCAGTCATGTATATTCTCGGTGGCTTAGCTTTGGAGTTATAGCCACACTTGAAACTAACTTTTTGATAAAGATCATTTTTAAAAATTTAGATTGCTCATCATAGTTTCAACCAACCAACCTCCACTGATGGAATGTGGGGTCATTGCATTTGCATTTTTTTTTTCTTTTGCCTCTTGGGGAGATATTTTGGTTCCCTTTAGGTTCTTCTCTTACACATGAACTAAACCAGTTCACAACCAACCATGGTTAGGATTCAGGTGCGAGGTACTTATCACCTCCTTATCTCTCTTTTACTCTTTCCTCTGTTTCTTCAAGACAAAAAAAAAAAGCAAATTCTACAGACTCTTTAATGTATTTGCTGTTTATCTTGTAAGCGTGTGGTTCTGATTCTATGTAAGAAAACAAAACCTTCATTTTCTATCCACGGTGGATGGAATATGAAATGTGTGTGATTGCACTATTTTATGATATAATCCTCTCTTATGACAATGTATCTTCATCATATGTATCCCTTAATATTCATCATCTTGATTGAGAGGCATTTAGTATTCTGTATGATTTAACTAAATTACATCTGTTAAACTATCTGAATTGCAAATGAGGAATCGGAAACCGCAAAGAACAGAGACACAGTTCTGTTATAAGACACTATTGAATACTATTGACTGAACAAGGTGTCTCAGTCACTCAGTACCAAACTTCGTCCACGGATCGTTTTAAATATTATAGACACAATCATCATATCATACATACACAAACAAAGGTAGAAAGCTTGACCCTCATACATAAAAATATAAAATCAACAATGCTGCAGAGTATGTCAAACTACAGTCCGTAAACAGAATTGCAAAAGAGAAAAAGGAATGTGAGTGAGTAGATCTATGTCATATGAAAGTGAAAGTAGAACTTGAATATGGAAGACGGTTTTGCAGAAGAGGAGAAGAGGCTTGTAAATCAAGAACGTGTACACTCAATGCCTTGACAAATAGCCAACCAAACGCCAAGTAGAGCTAAGCAAATAGATGCATCAATGGCAAGAACAATATGCACTTGACGCCGCCACTTCCTTTCAATGCCATGAGAAGTCTAGATCGTCCTTTACTTGGAACATACGTTGCTAAAAATACAGAAGTTGATCGACTATTCTTTAAGTTTGAGTTCTAGAATATCCAATATACACTTAGTCTCTATATCTCTATAATCATGATTGTCTAAATAGAAATCCTAAGTCTAACGCCTTTCATATCTGTCTTAAAACCCCAATCAATCAACCAAACAATTACTTGTTCACCTCTGTTATTTAAATTAAACATGTTTGCCTAGCTTAACCACATAAATTTTAGATCTTGAGTGCCTTAGCTCCTTGTGAATTTGATCCCTAAGTACTATAACTCGACCTCTTATTTGAGAGAGTACAAATCATTCCTTAAGTAATTTGAGTAATATCAGTTCTCCAGAAACTGAGAAACTCAAGAAAGCTACAGCTCTTGAAAACCTCATCAGCAATGGCAATCCAAGCTCTGCTTTCTTCCAAGACCAAATAAAGTAAATCGGAGATTGCTTATCTGATTTCAAGTCTCTCTCTCTTAGCAAAATTTAACTATGTTTCTCTTATTGCATTACTTAAGGCAATTCAGCATGGCAAATATCAACCCCTTTTAAAAAGAATACTCTGTTTCAGCTCGCGAGCAACACACAGTGGATGATCACAAGTCAATTTTCTCTGGAAAGGGAGGTCACTTTGCTTATATGAATCAAGCTCTAATGCACTAATGTTACAAGTTACAAACTTTACAGTTACATGAAGTACTAAACGGAAGCTGTATCTTTAACCAAGTCTACAATTACAACAATCAATTGATGTCCCAATACTGTTTTGTTCATCTTCTCGCGTTTCTTTAGAGTTCTCTGCATCTCGATCACCCTCATTCGGATCACATTGGCCAACACTTCCGTGGTCTTCTGGCTGAGTTTCAGGTTGACTAGACACTCCTCCATCAGGGGTCCTAAGATTCGGAATAGGAGGATCTTCATCTTGGCCTTGATGGGAATGGGTCGGGATAAGAGTGAGACGGCAAAGAGGGCAAGTGGAATGTGAAGTGAGCCAAAGATCAATGCAGTCCATGTGAAAAGTATGTCCACCTGACAGGATCTGTTGAAGCTTATCATCTGCTTGATAGTCACCAAGGCACACTGAACATCTGTAATTCAAAAATTCCAAAATCTCTGATTATTTCTTGGTTCTCAGTAACATGGATAAAATCCAATGATCTACACAACTTAGGATAACAAATGGGTTATAGACTATCATGCTTGAGTATGAATCTTGAGATTTTTTCTTCCAAATTACAGAATAGATAATACACATTGTCCAGCAAAACTATATCCACAAAGTGTTTATCAATGAGTATGAAATTTGGAGATCTCCGTCTTCCAAACAAGGTTACACACATTGTCCATAAACTATACCTAAACTGCTACAACTGTTTGGCGATGGAAACAGCGGCTGTGCCATTGCAATCTCGTAACAAACTGATTTTAATTTGATTTGAACCAAACACTATAGAATCTTTATCATTATCAGTATCCTAAATTTCATTTCAATCACATCTCAATCATGGTCGTGAATCCATGAAAAAAATGAATGATTAGTTTTTACAGAAGGTAAAGAAAAATGTGGAAACTCACAGTGAATCCATAGCGGAGAAGCAGACGACAATGGGGAGGATCTCTCTCAGCTCTTTTCTCAACCCTAACACAGCCGTGGAGATGGAGTTTTCGACGAGGAAAGTAGTGCGCATTCCGAGGGAAGACAAATCGGCTCTGCTGCAGCGGAGGTAGATGATGTAGAAGATGAAGAGGATGATGAATGTGAAGCAGATTGGGACAGTGAAGATGAATGCTTGGTATAGTTTAAGTTCCGGCGAGTTCGCGGTGGTGGGAGAACTATAATTTTGTGGGTTTGAGTTGCTGTAAGACATCACACAGACAAACAACTAATTTGTGATTGTTGAGATTGGAAATTGAAAATGAAACAATAATAATGTATTGGTCATGTGGCAGAACAACTGTTTTTCTTCATTTTTTATATAATA
Organism: Brassica napus; assembly: GCF_020379485.1. Classification (NCBI taxonomy): domain Eukaryota; kingdom Viridiplantae; phylum Streptophyta; class Magnoliopsida; order Brassicales; family Brassicaceae; genus Brassica; species Brassica napus. The sequence continues at coordinate 15,167,090 of NC_063438.1, forward strand.
TATATTTATTAATAAACTCGAATGGAAATCAACATTGATATACAAGCTCGATTCAAACAAAAACATTCTTAATTAGATATTACATCTTTTACTTCGACCAACCTATCCGGCGCATTCAACAAATTAACTCTATCTTCTCTCGAATACTGATTGTCGTTCTCAACCGGTGACGCTAAACATAATGTTGGGTCTGACCTCGTTTTCTCAGATGTCGAGCTTCTCATGACGTCTCCTACTGTAGCTGACTCTCTGTAAAATCATCAGAGCTTGTAATCGTCATTGTCGTTGAGCACAAGACGAGAACAATGAGCAGGAATAAGGAGCTATACCTACCTTCTCACCTTATCGCCAAAATTGGGCATGAGCCTGCCACCATACGCTGCCAAAGAGACCTCTCATAACCTGCACAGACAGTAGCCAAGCGCACTACTAAAGGAGTTCAAACAAACTATCATCAGTACTGGGATATGCACTTAACCAAGCAGGCACCGCAAAGAACCAGAACAAAGTCCAGACCACTGCTCCGCTTTCCACCTTTGAGAACCAAAGGACGGTTGACTGAGACGCGAGATAGCGCCCTCCGGTGTTACAGAGGAACGCCTACGATAATTGGGGAGACCACAACTTCCAAGTTTAAGCCATCGCCGCAGCTCGGAACTCCAAAACAGAGAGAAAAACAAGGGTAACCAAAGTAAGCAGGAGCATCAAACCCCCTTCAAACGGCATAGATGACCATAAACCCGGGGAGCTTGAAGAACCTCACGAGCCAGGAAGAAGGTGGAAGCACCATCACCGCCTGCATACCTCCACCTTGACTCGACACCCAAGCAAAAAGCAACAAAACATACTTGACTTTACTGACAAGGAGATTACCAGCTACGATGCCCTAGAGGTTGTGATTCCAATCGATGTAGCCCAATGCCTCCATGAAACCTGCGAACTCGCCACAAAGCCGTCGGAAGGACGCTCCAGCTCCCCTTATCTCGAACAACAGACCCAAGAGAGACAGATCTAAAAAGGGGAAACTTGATCTGAATCCAAAGCCCTAAAATGCGACTCCACTGTGCAACACCACTCCTAGCCACCATGTCTAGACTCCAGAGCAGCAGAAAACCACCACCGGTATCGACCTTCCTCGCGAGCGGAGACCTAAATGACAGGGAGACGCAAAACCAGAACCGAAGACAAGTGGGAGAGGGCCGACGGAGAAGCAAAGGAAAAAATGAGACTGAGAAGAGGGGAGGACTCCAACGCGGACACAGACGCTCACGCGCCAGCCAGGCGTCGGAGCGGACCGGACGTGAAGCTTTGATAAACTAGAGAGAGGTGAAAGCGTGAGGCTAGAGAGACAGGTGCTACTTATATTAATAATATCGACTAGATGATAATTCGCGCAGATGCGCGGAGTAAGTATTTTATATTATGTTTATTCATTTAATAGTTTTAATATTTTGTAACATTACAATCTTTATCGATTGTAAAAATGACGAATACAAATGTTAGTCTCTTAAATGTAGCATCGAAAAGTTAACATATTACATCTTATTTTAATTATTCTTAAGACCTCATATGAACAAAAGAAAATTAAGTTTTACGGCTTACACAAATCACAAAAGCCAGATAGGTAACATCGATTATAAAATGACGAAAGAATATTAGGTTTTCTGCTCTCGAATTCCTTGCTATTAACTCTCAATAAGTGATTTCATTTTCTACCTTTATAAAATTGTGCTTTCGTTCTCGTTTATGTTTCACTGATATGAGTTTTTTTTTTAAACTTCTTTTATGAATTCGGTGAATTACATAAGTGTCAAATCAAAAAGATGGACATTTGTAAAATTTAGTTCTAATTTAGATACATATCTAAGAAACAAATTTTTGAAGAAAATCAATGGCAAACTCTATTCACAGGTTAATGTTCAAATCTAATATATCAAGTTGTTATAAAATATAAGTGCAGACTCGAAATATAAATGTATGTATAATATATATCCACAAGTTCGCTTTTAAAAATCATATAATTTTAGGATAATAAAAAATTACTTATTTTATTAACCTAGCTTTTGAGGTTTAGTTACTTAAGAGTATACTGATAAAAAATATATATAATATTTTACCATGCTAGTATATGTAAACTATGTATAAACTAAGAATTGTTTAATTTATTAAATGATAAACCAAAAAACTTATAATAAATAGTTCAAACGTCTCATTCTTATAATTATAATAGCTAGATAAGGTATTAGGGAGAAACAATATTAGATGAATGATCAAACCTCTCATTCTTCGAACAAACTCAAAAGGAAGTGATTGAAATTTTGTCATGATATTTCATTAAAAGTTTTTTTCATGAATAAAATCAAGACTAAAATATTAAATCTGAATGCAATAATATATAGTCTTTTCAATACTAAAAAAATACTTCAATTTGAAGAAGTGTATTTTTGGAATTGTCAGGATCAAATAACATATTAGAAACCACATATTAAAAATAATAATTTATATACATAAAAGTAACACATAAAACAATACCAATACCTTTTGTTTATGTACAATCATGTTTTTGGTAAATAAATCAAAACAATCATTTTATTTACTTTATATGGTATATAATTAATTTTAGTGATATTCACAATTGATATATATATATATATTGTATATTTTAATATAAATATGTATTATTGACACTTCCTACTCATAGGATTTTATTAACATTTGTATATTTGCTGTAACACAAATTTTAACTCTTAATCACAAAACTTTTAATGTGAAATTTACCAATACAAATTTCAAAATTAAAATATTAAGATCTCAATAATTTTTCAATGCAAATTTAAAATTAACATATTTTTATATAGTATATAATCTAATTTAAATGACATTAATATATATATATATATATATATATATATATATATATATAATATGAATATATCTATTAATGATACTTCATATTCATACGATTTATGATCGTTTGTATCTTGCTATATCTTGCTTGAACAAAAAAATGTTAAACCATTGATCACAAAATTTTCAATATGAGGTTTTTACCATTTTTAATATTTATAGTTGTTTTAAAAATTCAAAATATAACATATAAGAAAATATCTAATTTTTTATTATATGCTTAATGTGATTGTTTAATTTTTTAATGATATAAAAAAAAAGAGATGATAAAAAAATTGTTATCAAATATGTATTATTCATATTCATTAATTATCATATATATGTTAATCATATTAGATAATTTTGTAGCTTTTATTTAAGGAAATAATTGAAAATACTATTTTGTACACTAATAATCAATTTGATAATTAGTTTAATAAAAGCATAATATATATTTATATGGACCAACTTATTTTTCTAAAAATTCTAAGAATCATCTTAGTGATGGCACGTGGATACCAAAACATGTTGTAATGCTCCATAATTAAATATATAGGGGATTTTATCATTATGAAATGTTTTCTTCATTTTTATTTTATTTTCAGTATTAAATAGGATTATGAATTAGCACTGATTGATTGCAGGAAAAGTTGGATATAAAGTAGAGTTCAGGCGCATTAGTGATTTGATTCAGAAAGTGTTATTTAATTTCCGTCAAGGTTATGGCCTAAAGCAAAGAGATTAGAGTGAGCCAAGTAATCAAGAAAACTAAAAGAGGAAGGAAAATGTTAAACCAATCATAGTCTACATATTCCTCTTCTTTTGGCGGGGAAAAGTGCCAATTTCGACCCAAACTATTTCAGTCGTGCCAAATACGACCCGAACAATTGATCAGTGCCAAATACGACCTCAACTCAATTATAATTCAAAAAAACTACCCGAACTTCTTAAAACGTGCCTAAATCTACATTGACTCTAACAGAAGTTAGTCAACCGTTAACAAGATAAAACGACGTCGTTTGATATACGAGAAAAAGTGCCAATTTCGATCCCAACACTCTCAATCGTGCCAAATAAGACCCGAACAAATGGTCAGTGCCAAAAACGACCTCAGCTCAATTATAATTTAAAAAAAATTATCCAATTTTTTCTAAAACGTGTCTAAATCTACATTAACTCTAACAGAAGTTAATCAACTTTTAACAAAGATAAGACGATGTTGTTTTGATATATGTATTTTTTAAAAAAAATATGTTCATTTCGGGATTCAAATCCGTGCTGGGATATCGTTTTAAAGGGGCACACTAACAACTAGACTAAAATAATTTTTTGAAATATTATTACAAATTGAAATTCTCCATTATATAAACTACTATTCTTGTTCATCTTATCCAATTTAAAACTTTGGTGATTGCTTTATATATTTTAGTTATTGTTTAATTTGTCTAATATTTTGTACAACATATCTTAGTGAAAGAAAGGTAAAAGGCCTCTTAACATTTTTGAACAAAATATCAAAATATATAATATCAACTTTGAAAACTAAAAAAAAATTCCCACTTAATTTTAAAAATTAAAAATAATTTATATAAGAAAATTGTATAAATAAATTCAAAGTTGTAAGCATATTTAAGATCGTATAATAATAAAAAAAATAACATATATCAAAACAACATCGTCTTATCTTTGTTAAAAGTTGATTAACTTCTGTTAGAGTTAATGTAGATTTAGACACGTTTTAGAAAAAATTGGATAATTTTTTTTTAAATTATAATTGAGTTGAGGTCGTTTTTGGCACTGACCATTTGTTCGGGTCTTATTTGGCACGATTGAGAGTGTTGGGGTCGAAATTGGCACTTTTCCTCGTATATCAAACGACGTCGTTTTATCTTGTTAACGGTTGACTAACTTCTGTTAGAGTCAATGTAGATTTAGGCACGTTTTAAGAAGTTCGGGTAGTTTTTTCGAATTATAATTGAATTGAGGTCGTATTTGGCACTGATCAATTGTTCGGGTCGTATTTGGCACGACTGAAATAGTTTGGGTCGAAATTGGCACTTTTCCCTCTTTTGGCGTCTAGAGAAAAACAAGTCAACTTCAGGTCGTTACTCATACTGCTTCTGCTTTGCAACCAACTGGATACATATACCAGATTAGTGTTTTGTTTTTATATTAAAAAACATACAAAAATAGAGGTTTATTGTACCTATAGTTTCTTGGACATCTCATGTTCATGTACCTATATCATCAACATACACACAACGCTAAGCGTTACTGCCACTAAGTTCTAGTCTAATCATTTATTTATATAGACACCTATTGCTGCGGAAAACACAAACACCAACCTCACATAAACATAGCAGAACACAAGGGTCACAATATCTTCCATAACAGAACCAAGAACCTTGATGTTTCAAATGCAAGACATCAAGTATAGTACACAAGATGTGAGGTTCCTGGTTTATATTTGAAAACATAAAAATATAGGTTTTATTTTATCTTTGACATCCATGTTCATGTACCTTAGACGTCCCATGTTCATCTACCTATATCATCTATACAACACAACGCGAAGCGTTATTGCACCTAACGCTATATCAGTTCTAGTCTTACAGTTAACACTGTTTAATATAGACAGGGCTATTGCTAAACTTACACACCAACATTACATAAACCTAGCAGAACATAAGGTGACAGAATCTTCCAACGCTCTGCTTTGCAGAAACCAGAAACCTTGGTGTTTCCATGCAAGCCTGATACAGACTGACGGAGGGGATGAGAGGTTATCAGTCTGTGTTCATTTAAGCAACCCTTTCCTTTGACTTGAGGTAGGAATGCATATGGGTGGGTGATTTTGCGGTTGGAAAAACATGTAAACACAATATTGGGAGATCTAGAAGATCGATCCAATCCAATAGTCAATATTAGGATATACATCAATATATTAGAATAGAAAGTTTATCATTATCTATTATATACTATTCCATATTAGTTTAGGAAATTAGTTTAATTTATTCTCTATATAAACTATGCATCTTGTAACATTATTTTTATGAGAGTCTAATATAATTCTTCCATAAACACTTTTGTGTTCTTTACTCTCATCAATTTGTCATGGTATCAGAGCCTGAACAAAACTAAAAACATCAAAACATCCTTATTCTCGTTTGTCTTGCAAAATCGCAGAACAATCAATTCTCATTCAAAAACTTCTTTATTCACGACTTGAAGAAGAAGATTTTTATTCAATCATAGTCTTGGTGTCTTTGCAAAATCGCAAATCATCAAACTTATTCTCTATTCCTTTGTTTCTCGATTTGAAGCAAGGAAAATTCATTCAACAATTCACATTCATTCATCAACTTTCGTATGGCTATTAGCTCACGAAGATTCAGATTTCTTGACGGCAGTCTACCGGCAGCCGATTCACCCTACCGTGAAGATTGGAGAGCAAACAATCATCTCATTGTAGGATGGATAAAACAAACATTCAACCAAAACTCAGATCATCTATCTCGGCTTGCAAAATCGCAAGCTATGGGACATTCATCAAGCTTCCGCAACGATTAGTGCATGAGCTACTTCTACCACCTAATTTGAAGATTGTTCAATCTCATACGTGTTACCACGTATGAGCTTGAGGGAGGGTATTGGGAGATCTAGAAGATCGATCCAATCCAATAGTCAATATTAGGATATACATCAATATATTAGAATAGAAAGTTTATCATTATCTATTATATACTATTCCATATTAGTTTAGGAAATTAGTTTGATTTATTCTCTATATAAACTATGCATCTTGTAACATTATTTTTATGAGAGTCTAATATAATTCTTCCATAAACACTTTTGTGTTCTTTACTCTCATCAATTTGTCACACAAAATTACACATAAGGACTCAATTTGATACTAGCAAAAGTAATAAAAAACAGTGTTTTGTGTTGTCTTTGTATTGATCGTAGCTGTTATGATTTACCTTGGTTCAAATGAAGTCAAACAACATCACAGTAGGAGCATGACAGAGAGATCCCAAACAACGCAATAGCAATTCCACATAGCAACACTGTAACACCTATTAAAAAACGCAGAGACCCACAAACACTATAAATGTTGTATGAGAAACAAAAAGCTTTGATGTGAGGAAACAAGAAGTGAATACGAGAACACACCACAGATTGGAAATTAATATTACCCTGGTAATGCCAATTTCCGCAGAGAAAGACAGCTGATTTGGCTCAGCGTAGGGGGAAAAGACCAAGCTTGGTTTACTTTCTTACAAGACAAATTCTTTCACAACACAGAAAATGACGAAACATGGAGTCTTTAGAAGCAATATGGTTAACCAACTGTTCATTATGGTATCCTAATGTCGCAGATAAAAAACAACGACTAAGCAATACAAGTATACAACCATTACTCAGATAGCGAAAATGAGAATACATGTATGAAAAAGTAGCCAGCTCTAGGATATCACAAGAAGATAGAATAATTTGACTTGGAATGAGACAACAGTATGATGAAGATTTCCGCAGTAGAAAAAAAAAAAAAAAAAGAGGTTCACTAATTTTCTTATTGAACCAAGCACAATTTCTTCAATAACAAAAAAAGAATTATGTTCACTAAAACCTGAATCACTTTTACTCAACTAAAATCGTCTTCTTCTCCTGTACGGAACCAGAAATAATGGGCCTTCGCCGAGATTTAATTGGGCTTCGTTGGGTCCAAAATTCTAATCCGGATCAACCCGCTCGTAATTTAAAATAGATTTCAATCTTTTGTCCTTTTGGTTTTGTTACAAGTCTTTTCCCGGCTAGTTTCAAATATCGGTTCCCTTTTGAATATTTCCACAGAGGTGAGAGCGTTCGCGTGATTCCTCTTTGGTCTCTTCAGCTTCCTTACTAAGATCTGATTCAAATTTCTAATCTGATTTTGAATCGATTTTGGTGATTAGGTTGAATCGTAATCGGGAAGTGAAGAAGAGATGGAGGCTCGCAGGTCACAAATGACTGGTATCAATCTTCATCTTCGCTTATGATTGTGTTTCTAGCTGAAATCTTTTGTGGCTGTTGATTTGTTGTTTTCTCATGGATTCAAACTGAGGTTAGACGTCGAGGCAAAGGTTTCCGTGGAGGAACTGATGGCGCAGATCACCACAGCGAAAACCATGGAGACAGATCTCAGTCGCGGTTAGCTCTCTCTCCCTCTCTCTCTGTTTGTACCTCTAGGCTAATGATTTTTCTGTTTCGAGATGAAATTTGTATGTGGCGATTGTGGATTTGCCTTTCCTGGACTCGATTGAGTATAGATGTTGAGGATCTCGTTGTTAGAATGTACGGACGGACAAGTATTATTGCAAAGCAGTTTTAGGTGTATTCTATTGGTTTTTAAGGGAAATTTGTGCTGATTGATAGTAATATTTGTTTGAGATTCCTCAAATTTTGAGCGTTCTCTGTATTGGTTGGATGATTTTGCGAGAAACTATTGAGTGTCAAGAGTAGCAGCATTGCTTTGCTCAAGTTTGTTTGTTTCTTTATTTGTATTCAGTCAGCTTCATACATAGTACATACTCTGTTTTGATGAGATACCAAAGGATTGTTCTACCGTTTTCCAAAACCATTAGGTTGTTTTTGGATCTGCAATTTGTACTCAGCTTCATACACTTTCCTTTTTTGTTAGATGTTATCTGATTCTTCTTATGTCAAGCTAGTTTGTGTCGGGATTTGCACTTTGTACTAACCGAGTAGCAGTCCTTTGTTCGAGTTAGTTTATCTCTTGATCTGTTGTTTTTCTCATGGATTTGATTGAGGATAGATGTTGAGGATCCCGTGGCAAAAGTCTCCCTCGAGGAACAGATGAAACAGATTACCATAAGCAATAATACCTTGGAGAAAAATCTCGCTCATGGTTAGTCTCTCCGGAGAATTACTATTACACAACAGTTTTAGGTTTTGGCTTTAAGAGAGACCCGTTGATCTTTTGTGGAAACTTATGCTGATTAATAGTAATTTCGTTTGGAATTTCATAGATTTTGAGGATGGCAATCTCAAGCCCCTTGATGATGACGATGAGGCACTTTCCTTACTTGATTATTTGAGATTCGGTTGATTAATGTTTGTTATTTTTTTTACAAAAAAAATGTTTTTCTATTTATTAGGGGAAGGCTCTAAGGCTTCTGTTTGAAGATGAGGAGGACAAAAAGTTTAAAGCATTGGCCAAACTCTTTTTCTACTAGCCAACGGAGGAGGCGGAGGGGATCGGCGGAGGAGGAGATGCTTTCGGCGCTAACTGCTGGTTTGATTGACCGGCCAAGAAGGTATGTTTCTGTTCTTCTCTAAAACAAGAAAAAGAAAATACACTAATTTTTTGACCCTAATTTTATTTGTTCTTTTTTTTTAATTAAATTTCCAGGAGAATACGCTTGTATGAAAAACACGGTGGGAAGATGGATAAGATTTTACATATTCCGCTTACTATAATTTGTACATTTTCATAGACTTTGAAACTATGCTTATCAGTTCTTTACTATTCTAAAACAGTTTGAACTATGGGAATCGGAAGTCGAATATGTGATATAAACCTATTAAAAAAAATTACTATATATATATATATATTAATATGCTTACGATTTTGTTTATTTAAAAAAAAATGAAATATGACCTTATAATTATTAATTATTATGGTATTGCAAGAATATCTACACTTTTAGGGAGGCTTATTGTACTGATGATTTGCTAGGATTTTTTTTTTTTTTTTCAAATCTCACCTTATTGGATCTATCATTTATGAAAATGATCTCAAATCCTTGGTTATTAGATTTATCATTTATACAAACTCTATCAAATCTTCACTTATATTGGAATATAAGGATTTCATCTAGTAAAACACATCAGAAATCATTTGGAGTTATTTGAAAATGATTTATAGTTTAAATTTTAATGAACATAAATTCCATGTCGTAAGTATTTCATTAAATTTGAATGGTTAGAAAACTTTTGCTTTGCTCTCGGCCTTTGTTTGAATGGTTAGAGAGTAAGAAGGTTTTTGAGACTTGTAATGAGGCTCAGTGGGAGGAGCGAAATGAAATTATCAGAAAAAACTGTCAACGGTATTCTCACAAGAAGCATCGTTACTGTCAAAAAGAATGAAGTCTAGTTCCATTTCGCTGGTCAACCAATGAAATTCTCTATAGAGAATTTCATATGAAGACCGGTTTGAAATGTAATGGTGAAGTAGAAAGACCACGAGGGGATTTTGAGTAAGACTTGCTAAAGGGACGTACTCATAAGTTAAGCGACGTGTTGAACCAGCTCAAAAAGACAAGAGTAGATGCTTCTGATGAGAGAGTTTGCCTCGCAATGCTCCTTATGGTAGAGAGCATATTGCTGCAGAAGAACAAGAAAGGGACTTTCCCTTTGGAGTATGTCAACAAAGCAAAGGATATGATGTATCCATGGGGAAGAGATGCTTACCTGGTGCTCATGAAGTCAATTCAAAAAGTTGTCGCAAACCACCTGGAGGATACTTCAAAATTCGAGTTGCAAGGTTATCCTCTAGTATTCCATCTTTGGATACTAGAGTCAATTCCCTTGCTACAAGATAAGTTCAGTAATTGGGCACCGACTGTTGATATTCCTGGACCGATTTACTAGTGTGAGAAATACACTGAGCTGGAAAATCCATCATTTGAACGGGTTTTACCGATTGAAGCTCATAAAAAGGTAAGCTTTTACACTGACTTTGTTCTGATATCTTTCTCTGTTTATTTCGCTTCTTCTTTTTAAAAACTTATTTTCATTGGTTTCTCTTTTTTTATGCTTTCAGCTGAAGGTCACATGCATCCTATCTCTTGTTCCTCATGATCCAGAAGATGATGTCTCCATGGAAGACGAACATAGTGACGATCGAGTTGGAATCCGTGGAAGGTATATCCAAGAAAGGGTACAAGTTTAAAGCCGATGATTGGAAAAATAGGTCTGTAGACACACTGGAAACATTGGATGCTCTTATTCATATGACGATTCATATGACGGAAAATGTGAAGACTAGCCAAGCTTCTGCTTCGATTGAGGAGGACTCATAAAATACCAAACTGAACAAGATCATCGAGTTAATGAAGGAGAATGCCAAGAGCATGAAGGATCAAATCTCCTTACTGGAAGCAGAGAACATGGAGCTTAGAGCCTGTGTGTCAGAGTTGGAAGGAAACCAGAATGTTGCTCCACACACTCAGACTCCAGTTTTTCCCACTAATGTGACACAACAGGTAAATTCTCAAAAAATCTTGTTTTACATTTGGACTTTTTAAGTAATTTTTGGAAAATCTTGTACTGTTCTTGAATGCCCTCCTAATTTTTGACACACAACGATCCAGTGGGATACCTTTATCTCCAATGTCTCAACAGCCTGAGACTCAAGAATTCTCTCCTAATTTGCCACGAGAGGTATATGCTCAAGATATTGTTTTACATTTTGAGTTTTGAAGTAATGTTTAGAAGCTTTTGAACACACTTGGGATGACTTTCCCTGAATTTTTGCAGACTGGGAGAGAACCATTTAATGAGACCCCTTCCCTTCAGACTCAAGAATTCTCTCCTAATTTGCCATGAGAGGTATATCCTATTATTTTGCATTTTGAATTTTGAAGTAATGTTTGGAAGCTTTTGAGCACACTTGGGATTACTTTTCCTGATTTTTTGCAGACTGGAAGAGAGCCATTTAATGAGACCCCTTCCCTTCAGACTCAAGAATTCTCTCCTAATTTACTACGAGAGGTATATGCTCAAGATATTGTTTTACATTTTGACTTTTGAAGTAATGTTTGGAAGCTTTTGTGCACATTTGGGATGACCTTTCCTGAATTTTGCAGAGTGGGAGAGAGCAATTGAATGAGACACCTTCCCTTCAGACTCAAGAATTTTCTCCTACTTTGACACCAGAGGTATATGCTCAAAAATTGATTTACACTTGGAGTATACAAGTAGCTTTGTAAGCTTTTGTACATATAAAAGCATTACTGATTTTCTTGCAGAATGACCCAGAGCGATCATATGAGATGCCATCCAATGCTAATGAAAAAGAAAATCTTGGCGATGAAGTAAGATTTTTTTCTAAAATTATAGTTGATGGTATTTTGGTAGAGAAAGTAATGAGAAAATGTTTTTCCCAGGATGCTACAGAGCCTGCGACTGTGATCATTGAGACTCAAGTTTTTACTCCAGTTCTGACGCAACAAGTACATGCTCAAAAAAATCTTGGACTTTTCAATTAATTTTTGGAAGCTTTTGTACTTGTTCATGATCCAAATCCTGTTTTTCTCTGTTTTGAAGGTGGGAACAGAGGCAACGAATGAGACACCTGTCTCTTCAATAGCTCCACAGAGTATTGAGACTTCAGTTTTTACTCCAATTCAGACGCATCAGGTACATGCTCAAAAAAATCTTGGACTTTTACATTATTTTTTGGAAGCTTTTGTACTTGTTCATGATCCCATTCCTGACTTTTTTTTTTTTTTTGCAGATGGTAACAGAGGGAACATATGACTCTACAGAGCCTTTGACTGAAATCATTTCAGCAACCAATAAAGAGCCTTTGACTGAAATAATTTCAGCAACCAATAAACTGGTAAGCATAAAAACTCTTTCATAGCTTCAAATTAAACTTTGTTTAAGTTGATATATGTGTTTGTTCATGATCCAAATCCTATTTTCTCTGCTTTGCAGGTGGGAACAAAGGCAACGAATGAGACACCTGTCTCTCCAATAGCTCCACATTTTATTGAGGCTCCATTTTTTACTCCAATTCAGACGTATCAGGTACATTCTCAAAAAAAATCTTGGACTTTTACATTAATTTTTGAAAGCTTTTGTACTTGTTCATGATCCAATTCCTGACTTTTTTTTGTTTTGCAGATGGTAACAGTGGAAACATATGACTCTACAGAGCCTTTGACTGAAATCATTTCAGCAACCAATAAAGAGCCTTTGACTGAAATAATTTCAGCAACCAATAAACAGGTAAGCATAAAAACTCTTTCATAGCTTCAACTTAAACTTTAAATCGTAGAAACTCATTCATAACTACCTCTTTTATTTTATTACAAGAGGATACACATGCTGTGCATAACACACCTTCCTCTCCAGTCTCTTCACTAATTTTACGAGTTATTGAAGAAACACAACATCTTCAGACAAGTGCATTTTCACCACTTTCTACTCTCTTTGAAAACGGGGCAGATGTTGAGATTGCAGCTAGCGATGACACTACTTGTCGAATATGGTGTTCTGGAAATGTATTTGCTACAAATCTGTGTGATGGGGTAGAGAAGGTGACAGTGGCACTGTTTGCAGACCAAAAGAGAGTTACTATAATAGCAGACAAAATCCGCCCTAAGCCACCCGCTGATGACAGAGAAAAAAAGTTTGAGATGATGGATAATGTTGAGGCATTTTACAGTAAAGGCTGGAGCAGTGGACAAGTCAGAATGATTCTGGGTGAGAACACATTTTATGTTTATCTGAATAGCTCGATGGAAACACTTGAATTCAAAGCTGCAGATTTGAGAATTCATAGAGAATGGCTAGATGGAGTGTGGAAGATGGCAGATGAGGTAATTTATAGCTTAGATAAGTTGAACTACAATTCTCTATGCATATTTTGGATTGCCATCCTGATTTTTGTTGTACTTGCACAGACTCCATTGCATGAGACGGCTTCCAGACAAGATGAAGCCAATCCAGATCAGACGCAGCAGGTACATGCTCAAAAATATCTTGGAATTTTCAATTAATTTTTAGAAACCTTTGTATGTGTTCATGTTCCAATTCCTGACTTCAGGATACTAAGGAGCCTATAAATGTGAACATTCAACAAAACATTTCGGACACACAGCGCCTTACTCGAGCTCGCGCAAAAATTTTAAGAGAGCAAAATAAGGTATTACTCATTGATGTTATACATATTTAGGATTGCCTTCCTAATTTTTCTTGTTTTACTATCAAAAATGACTTATATCCTTGAATAAAAATCATCACAGAACGAAGGAACCAGAGTTTAAACTCACTTTGGTGTCGGTGCTAATGTGGAGATTGCTTCAAAAGATGAAGACAAATATGTGAAATGGTATCCATGAATTGTGTTGAAGACAGATATTCAAAATGAGGTTGAGATGTTGAAGGTTGAGTACTAAACACGGTTTCGGGACAAAGAGAAAAGGACAAAGAAACTTCAGGAAAGTGTGTCCATTGACAATATCCATCCTCAACCACCACCTGGAAAGACAAAGGGTTTTCAACTGACGGATAAGGTGGAGGCGTACAACAATGACATATATTATGTCCGTTTACAATTCTACTAAATTCATTAAGTTCAACCTTTCTGATCTGCACATACCTAAAGAATGGGTAGATGGTGTTTGGAAGATGGAAAAAGAGGTAAACCAAATGCCTAAGATCCACTTAGATTGAAGTTCACTTCAATATTCTAATATCGGTTTTCTTTCTCAGATAGAAGTACAGCAGACTCAGAGTGAGAAGCCAAGACAAGTCGATCATGCAAAAAAGGTATGAAATATTTATACATCATATTAGGAAGGCTTTCATGAATAAAAGATAAAATGATCCTGAATTTTGGTCTTTCTAAGATACTTTGTATTTGTTTTTAATTAAAGGGGAAGCCTGTTGTTGGTATGAAGAGGAAAGTTGTTGGTATGAAGAGGAAAGCAACTGCTCAGCCAGTTGATCATCTTGCTTTTCTTCAATGAGAAGAGAAGAGGCCAATAGTACCTAGAAACCCTCATATTCCTGTAACACCTGTGGTTATCCTTCCAATTGATCCATTTATGACACCTAAATTTCTTTTGTTTTCAAGGCTTGGATATGGGATGCAGCTAAGGGGCATACATTATGTGTAAGCAAATTCTGTCCTTGTATAAAATATTCGTAATTTATTTTGAGAGAGATTTGATTGATACTTTTAACTTTTGTCAAGTACAGGCCTCTCTATATCAATGAAAAAAATAGAGAAATATTTCTTTAAAAATCTTGACTATGCAGAAAAAAATCTCAAAGAAAAGGTAATTAATTTAAAATATGTTTTATATCCCACAACTATTCTTTATGCATATGAATAGAAAAATATTAGGTTGAGCTATACTAGTTGTTCTTGTTATTGCAATTGTGGATTTTATCAAAAACGAAAGTTGGTTTCGGTGGTTACAGAGCGGGATGTCATTCTTGTTTATTCGATTGTGTCAAAATTCCACTATGTCTATGAAATCTTCTAACTATATTGTTACTTTGGCAGCACGTAGATGCTGCATTTGCAATGCTAAATCAAAAGAGAATTGAGCAATCTTCTTGGTTCAGCGAGCAAGGTATCCCAAAAGCTTGCTTTGTACCAGTTCAGTTCTTAGAAATGCTTGGATACAGTTATCCAAATAAGCCAGATAAAAAGGAATAAAGATCTTAGAGGGTTACGTAGGCGAAGTTGTGAGAGGTTTAATACGTCCAAATAAGATGTGGATGCAAGATGTTGATATTGTCTATGGTGTCGTTTATGAAAGACTTGTGGATCACTTCATTGGGGTAGAGATACATCTGATGGAGAACACAATCACAATATTTCGTTGTGGCGTTCACAAGGTTAAAGAAAACCCTCTAATCCAAAAACTTGCAGGTAAATGTTTGTATCTATTTAATGTCTTCTTTCTTAGGATTTTGGTCTGTTCTGATGTGTTAGGATTGTTGCTCTGTTGTTTAAGCGCTCTGTTCTTGTTTCTCTATGTGAAAATAGAGTTATCATTGAAATGAGTAAGCATAGGATATCATTTTTCAAATTCAGGATGGCTTTCCAGAAACGAATATGATAACATTTTTTTTGTGTTCTGACAGTGTTGATTCCTGCCATAAAGTTGGAAATGATGGATGAAGAGATAAACTTGAACGATATCGTCCCGTTTCAAGTTAAGAAGGCAGAAGAGCTCCCGAAGACAAAACTTTCTTTCAATTGTGGTCTCTTTGTTGTCGAGATGCTAGAATGCAGGTCATTAGGATTGCAGAAAATGTCCAGTATAAATGATGATGCTGCGATGGATTTACGAAGCAAGCTATGTTGTAAGATATTCGATTAGTTTATGGATAAAGGGAATGGGTATCTTGTTAGCTATAGGTTTTGATGATAAATGGGTATCTTGGATTATGGCTTGCGTTTCTATGGTTAAGTATTATGTTCTTATCAACGGTCAATCCTACGGTTTCATCTCTCCAAGGCGCGGAATGAGACAAGGTGATACAATCTCACCTTTCCTGTTTGTTCTATGTGCTGAAGGTCTTTCTCATATGCTCAATCAAGCTTCAGATAATGGATCCTTGCAAGGTATACAATTCTCACTTGAACGGCCTGCTATTTCATCATTTATTTATTTTTTTCTGATGATAGTCTATTCTTCTTCAAGGCTGACTTTCCTCAATGTCATGTCTTTCAAGAGATCTTCAAAAAATATGAAGTAGCTACATGGCAGATCATAAATCTTGCAAAATCTTCTCTAAACATTGATCTGAATTTGAATGAGCAGATTCAATCTAAGTTGGGGATATTTTCTGAAGGGCGGTTGGTACTTATTTAGGTCTCCCTGAATGTTTTACTGGTTCTAAGGCTGAACTTCTTGACTATATTCAGGACAAGATGAAGGGTAGGATATCTGGTTGGTACACAAAATTTCTTTTTTTTTTTTTTGAATGAATGTAAAATTTTATTCAATCAAAACTTTGTACATCAAGTGCTACTGTTGTGTTTGTAAGAAAACTCTATACTCTAGATTCTATAAAAAAACCCTTCATGGTGGTCTCTCTCTTGTTGCAAACCAAGTGGTCAAGCTCTCCTCAAGATACTTTTGCCCCAGCCCCTTGACTGAGAGTAGCTTGAGTCTGATTGTTTTATCTACAAACTTTGTGATGACATTCACAGTTTGTGGCTGTTCTCCATGCCTACGGGCGTTTCGCTCTCTCCACAGCGCATGTACCGTAGCTTGAAAGGTGTAGCGGATAAGGAACTTCTTCGTCGGTGGCAGGCTTGGGTTGGAGATGATCTCTACAACGTCATTCCAAGATGTAGTGAACGCATTCTGGAGAATCCCACCGGCCAGTGATTTCCAGATTTGTCTTGAGTAGTTGCAGCTGAAGAAGAGATGGTGGCAGGTTTCATCAGCTGCATCACAGAGCACACAGGCTGTGTTTGCTGTAGCGTTCCACCGGTTTATCCTATCACATGTCTGCAGTCGTTGTCGGAGTGCAACCCATACGAGGAAGGAATATTTCGGTGTGTACTGTGTGAACCATACCCCTTGACTCCACTCACAGACTGTCTGAGCCGACCGCAACTGCAGCCATGTTTTCTTTGCAGAGAAAACACTTGCATACTTCCCATCTCTCTGTTTCCAAAGAGGAATATCCTCCTCCCCACTGACTCCATTCCTCAGCGCTTCTAATTCATTCTCAATCTCATTCAGACGGCTCTCACGGTGTCGTCTTCTTCGGTGCTTACTCAGGATGTCTGCAACAACAGCCTTATCAGATATGCCCAGAGAAATGCACCCTCGTTCTCCGATCACATCCTTCAAGCAGCCAAGCTTCGACCACGAGTCGTACCAGAAAGAGGTTTCTCTTCCATTCCTCACTTCTCTTCTGAAAAACTGTTTCGCAAGATCGCGTAGTTTCAGTAATTTACGCCATACCCATGATCCCGAGGTTGAGTTCATACTCACTGACCAGAACGATCCCTTTCGAATCAGATAACACTGCACCCACCGGACCCAAAGCGAATTTCGAGAGGACAGAATTCTCCATATTAGTTTTAAGGCGTGAACTGTGTTTACCTCCTTAAGAGGTCTCAGACCCAGTCCTCCTTCTTGCTTTGGCAGACAGACATCCTTCCAGCAAACTTTTGCTTTGCTAGTTTCCAAGTCTGGCCCTGACCACAGAAAGGCTGAGCACAGTTTTTCAATATCATTTAGACAACTGCTCGGGAGCCTAAAAGCTTGCATCCAAAAGTTTGTGAGACTTGTGATGACTGACTTTATGAGTTGCAGACGACCTCCGTGTGATAGGAATCTCCCAGTCCAGGACTTCATTCGCTTTCGGACTCTCTCAACCAAAGGGAGGTATTCGTGTACTGTCATGCGCTTTGTCAGGAGAGGGAGTCCCAGATATCTAACTGGTAGCTGACCGGAGACAAGAGGAAAATCTCTGAGAATGTCCTCCGCTTCGTTTGATGTAGTACCGGCTATGTACAGCGTAGATTTCTCAAGGCTAATCTTCAACCCCGATGCCTCTGCAAACTCTTCAAAAATCCTGAGAACCCCTTCGATGGAGCGCTTTGAACCATCAGTGAACACTATAAGGTCGTCCGCAAAGCACAAGTGTGTGAGCATAATGTTCTGACAACGCGGGTGGTAGCCAATCTGCTTCCTCTCAGCTGCTTTGTCTAACATATGAGACAGAACATTCATGCAGATAACGAAGAGATAAGGAGAGAGTGCACACCCTTGTCTTAAGCCTCTTGTGCTCTGAAAAAATCCAGCTAACTCCCCGTTGACTTGCACTGAGAAGGATGCCGTGCAGACGCACAACTCAATCCAGTGTATAAACTCCTCTGGTATGTTCAGAGCTCTCAGCGTGTTCAGGAGGAACTTCCAGTGAACAGAGTCGAAGGCTTTGGCAATGTCGATCTTCATTGCGCACCGTGGGGTTATATCTTCCTTGTGATAGTCCTTCACTATCTCTGTAGCCAGCAAGAGGTTCTCCACAAGCAGCCTGTCCTTTACGAACGCTGACTGGTTATGAGAGATGCACTGAGGAAGCGTGGCTTTAAGTCTGTTTGCGATAATCTTGGAGATCACTTTATACAGGACATTGCAGCAGGAGATCGGCCTGTAGTCTTTCATCTCCACTGCAGCTTCTCTCTTAGGTATAAGAGCCAGAATTGTAGAATTTAGGCCTTTAGGCAGAAATCCCTTGCTGAAGAAGGATTGCACCGCGACTGTGAAGTCTTTTGCGATAACACTCCATGAGGCCTTGAAGAATTCCGTTGTGAATCCATCAGGCCCTGGTGATTTGTTGCTCGGCATATGAAAAATCACCTCTCGGATTTCGTCTTCTGTCACTGGTTTTGTGAGTAGTGACCTCTCTTCGTTACTGCACCTGAAAGGAAGGATCTCCTGCAACTCCTCAACTGTTTTGCTTCGAATGTCTGATGGTTCTGTGGTGAGAAACTCTTTGAAGAACCTCTCAGCCTCAGTTTTTATTTCATCCTGCGAAGAAACCACTCTACCATTCGGACATTTTATTTCCCTAATACCGTTTCTTACTTCTCTGACCTTTGCGGCATTATGGAAAGCCTTGTTGTTGTGATCTCCTACTTGTAGCCAGTGAAGCTTTGACCTTTGCTTCAGAACCTTCTCCTCGATGCCTGAAACTCTTTGCCATCTTTCATTTGCTACCATCTCAGCTTGCGCATTCTCATGTGATGGATTCCGTAGCAGCTTCTCCTGCTTGTACACAAAATTTCTTTCTCAAGCAGGGAAGGAAATCATATTAAAATTTGTAGCTCTAGCAATGCCTATTCATGCAATAAGTTGTTTCAGGCTTCCTAAAACGACCTGCATGAATTTGACTTCGGCTATGGCAACTTTTTGGTGGTGCTCTCAGGAAGATAAAGGGAAAATTCATTGGCTTAGTTGGGATAAGCTTTGTGTTCCTAAAGATCGTGGAGGAATTGGGTTTAAAGATATATGAATCTTTAATCAATCTCTTTTAGCCAAAAAAGCTTAGAAAATTCTCTCTTCTCCTTCTTCCCTTCTCATCCGTTTTTTTTAAAGAGTAGATATTTTCCTGATAAACCATTTTTATCAGCTCCCTTAGGATCTAGACCTTCCTTTGCTTGGAGGAGTATTTTAATTGGTAGAGAGATTCTGGTTAAAGGGCTGAGGTATATGGTTGGAGATGGTAGTTCTCTCTCGGTTTGGTCCTCTCCTTGGCTAGTGGACGGTGATAGATTGCGTATCATACTTATGAAGAATATTTTTGTTGATCTCAATCTTCGAGTAAGCGATCTTTTATAGCCTAATTCTCACCATTGGAACATCTCATTGCTGGAACATCTCTTTTACCCTCAAGATATAGAGATTTTTCTCAAGATTAAGCATGTTATATCATCATCAGATTTTTATATTTGGAATCATTCACGCTCAGGAGATTATACAGTACGATCTGGATATTGGTTTGCTGAAAAGGAATCCAATAAAGACGCTTTTGTAGCAGGAGGTATGTTACCATCCTTGAATGGTATAAAGGATCGAATTTGGTGACTTGATACGGCTCCAAAAATCAAAATTTTCTTATTGAATAGTGGAGCCTTGCCAGTTATAGACAACGTTATAGAACGAGATATGAAGATTGATACACGCTGTCAGATTTTTGGACTGGAGGGAGAATCTTTAAATCATGTTCTCTTCACCTGCACCATTGCAAGGCAAACTTGGGCAAACAGAAACTTCCCTCATCCTCCTAATGGGTTTGATTCTTCATCTCTATTTCAACATCTTCTATGTTTTAAAGATAAGGAACAATAGGCTCTTTCCAGAACACATTAGAAGAAATGGACCCTGGCTTATTTGGTCTATTTGGAAAAATCGAAACTCCTTTCTTTTTGAAGGTAAAATAGCTCTAGGTTCCTCATTTATTAGAGCTATTGATGGAGAATTGGATCATTGGTATCTGATTAAGAAAGCTGATCAACAAGAAAAAGCCATTGATTTGGAAACAAAAAAGAGGATTTTTGTCGGATGGAAACCTCCACCAAATTGTTGGCTTAAGTGTGACATAACTTCTACTTGGAACAATGGAAATCATCAAAGCGGAGCCTCTATGATACTGCAGAATAGTGAAACGAAAAGTTTTAATGAATGGTAGGAGATCTTTTGTTGGAATATCTAGTAAGCTGGAAGCATCTTTTGAAAGTTGGAGATGTGCATTAGAAAGTATGAAGAACCTCCACTTCAATGCAATCATATTTGCTTCTGATGACCATGATATTATTAGTGCAATCACTAAACCTTCAGCTTGGCCTTCACTCAAGTTTTATTCCTCCAAATTATTAGCTTGGTTGCATGATTGTTGATTGGAAAGCACAATTCCATTCTCATCAGAATATCATTGGAGCTAAGCTCATTGCTAGAAGTGTGATTAAGGAGGCTATGTTTCAATCTTATATTGCTGTTGGTTTTCCTTCATGGCTTAGCCACCTTTTGTGTAGGCTTCCTTTTGATTGATATCAGTGTTCTAAAAAACGGTCTAGGCGCCCGCCTAGGCGGCGTTTAGGCGCTATACGGTAGCCAACCGTATTGTCTTTATGTCATATAATGTTTTATGCGGATTTATATAGTTCGGGTGAATAATAGCGTTTAAGCGGACATTATGCGGTCTAGGCGGATGCCTAGGCAGAGTTTAAGCATTAATATTCAAAAAATAAACTATTAATATAATTATTACATTTTATTAATGTTATTATTTACATTATTTTTACATATTTTATGTATTTATATGATTGTAGATATTAGTATAATTGTTCCAAAATTATTTTAAATTTATCATCTTTATATATTTAAAATGGCCTTAATTTTTATAACTTAAAACTATTTATATATGTTAAACTATATACTTATACTTAAAAGTGGATTTAAAATATATTTATGTTCAGTTTTTTGAAAAGTAATGTATATTTATATTAATCTTATACTTATATTTCATGTAAAAGTATATATTCGTATATACTCCATTTAGGCGTCCGCCTATACGACTAGGCACTATACAGTCATTTAACGCGTAATGAACGTCTAGCGAGTTTTAAAACACTGATTGATATGAATCCTTGTTTACCTCTTGTAATTCCTATATTTTGATGAAGTGTTAAAAAAATTAAGTATAGAAGTATGCAGGTAAATTTGTTCAATGGAGATATGCGGTTGCACAAGTCATAACGTGAGATGACGTGGCGTCATCGTATTGGTTGGAGCTATTAATTATGAGTTGGCAAAGATAAAGATCGTAAAGCTTAGGATAAAAATGAATCAAGATGTTTAGACTCATCAAGATCAAAAACGTGGGTTGCTCGAGAAAATAAAGGGCATTAAGCTTAGAGAGTTTGTTTTTAACGTTCTTAGAGTGCATAGAGTATTGAGAGGTTTTGAGAGATCTTTGGTTGTAAGATTAAGGTCGGATAGATTAGAAATTGGTCAGTGTTTGTTCACATGTGTGACGTCGAGTCAATCTGACTAAACAAGTCTGTAATGATTGTTTAAGGAATTTCTAAAAAAAATCAACTGTTTGGAAGAATCAACTTGTTCATTGGTATTTCGTGTTGAACGTGTTTCTGTGTCCTCGGTTTTACAAAACACTCATAATTGTCATATCAATATTATGTACAAAATGGCGTTATACATGGAAAAATGATATTCAAATATGTATATGATATATGGTGTAGGATATATGGTTTTGGTTCAAATTATCTGTTTTGAATATTGATACATAGATTTATGAAAATAATAGTTTTTTGTTAATTGATTTATGGTTCATAATATATTTATACTTAGAATATTTCTATTTTTATTAAATTTAAATTTAGTATATCTTTTATATATATAGGCCCATTATTTATAAAGTCTTTTACGTGTATCTGTAGGTCCAAAACCAAAAGACTTAAATGCCATTAATGAATTTTATTAATTCCTTGTAAAAATAAGAGTATTTTTGAGAAAATTGCAATTTTCATTAAAGGTATGATTTGAAAATGATCCTCTTTTAATAGTATTGATGTCTCACCAACTCAAAAAAATCTAACTCTTATTAAATATATACAGTATAAAAAGATGACGTTCTAAAATAAAAATATACATAAAAATCTCAAATAAAAAAATTGATAAATTTATTTTTTTTAAGAAAACCATTTATTTCTTTGATATATTTCAACTTTATAAATTAATAATCTATATCAAAACTAAAACATTAATTTATAGCTAATATTACTATTACCAGAGAAAAATTTGCGCTTTCGAAACACAGGTCAAAACCTAATTGTGGCTTAAAGAAATAAAACAGAAAAACAACAAAAAGGGAAAACAAATTAGACTGGGAAAAATAAAATAAAACGTGCACAGTTTGTTTTTCAACTAATTAATAATTTCATTAATATTAAATAGAGCTTATCATGTCAATAGACAAAATTTCTAAGAAAATATAATTTAGTATATAAGTAAATATATGAGCTTTATAAAAAAAAGATATATATCAAAAAATATCTTCTGATCCTTGAGTAATTCTGAGAAATTTTCAATGATTCAAAGAGAACTAGGTGTTTTTCTGTATCATGTGCAGAAATAATTTTTTTAATTAAAATTAAATTTAAAAATAAGTTTAAATATATTTAGTAATTTAGAAGATTTGTCAACCTTATTTTAAATATTTTAAATATATACAAAATATTGTTATTACTATTGTCTTTGTTTTGTGTTCTAAAATGAATTCTCTATTTTACTATAACCTCAATATCATATAATAATTTTTTAATATTTTTTTTTAAAATATGGTAATGAATCTTTTAAAAATTAATATATTCTTTGAAATATATTTTGCCAAGATAGATTAACTTTTTCGAAAAGTTTATTTTTAAAATTTGAAACATTATAAATGATAAGATATAAAGCACTTGTTTTATTAACAATTTAATTATGAGATATAAATTAGAATGAAATAATTTCTTATAATTTTACCTTATTTGGATACATTTTCATTATAAACATTAAAAATATATAAAATACTAAAAATAATAAATTAATTTAGTTGCTTTTTTATTTACTTGTTTAAAGTCTAAGTTTAATATTATCCATCTCGGATTTATATTATTTTATTTTATTTATATCTTTTAATTATGGTAATCTTTTAATTGTAGTAATAATTATATACTTAATATTTTATACTTGAGTTTTTTTTTAATTGAATTTTGTGTAATAAATGTGTTAAGCCATGTTATAATCATGTAGGATCGATCCATGTCATCATTATTTTTGATAATATGACTGTGGTGATGACATGTAATCAAATCACTTATTAAATAATGTGTAGGAGATATCTTAAGTTAAGGAATATATTTAGAGGAATGTTCTATGTTTTTAATCAAATATTTAGAGGAAAATGTTCTAGAAATTAAAGGAAAGGTAACAATTAAAGTAATAATAAAAAAGGAAAATTTGAATTGGAAAAGTAGCGAAAGCCAAAAAGATAAAAGGAAACAACATTGTAGGCTAAGTATCACGCTACATAAATATTGAGTATTCATTCCTCAAAATTAACCTGTCTCTTTGTGGACTGTAGAGTCTTCTTTTCGAGTTGTTGTTAGAACTTTATTAAAGATTTCGTGTTTCTTCTTTCTCTTTAATCCCTTACTAATAACATAAAGAAACAATCGTATTCCGTTTCGCTCTGCTCAACATTGCTTCATCTTTGGTGTAACAAAAAATGGAAGGAAAAAACCTTATTTGTAGCGAAAGTACTTTATCTATGGAGATACCAGAGGATATAGTAGAAGATATTCTTCATCGCATTCCAGCAGAGTATCTGGTAAGATGGAAAACAGTGTCGAAAGGATGGAAATCATTGATCGAATCCGGACATCTAGCAGAGAAACACCTCGGTCGCCATCAGAAACTGTATGGAGCTGAAGAGTTTAAAATCACTTATGAAGGGTCCAACTCGAGAGGCTTCGTTGCCGAGCTTTTCACAAAATACGAGGGACTGAGACCGAACAACAGGGACTCAGAATCAGAAAATCGTCCTAGAGTTTCTGGGTCTTGTAATGGTTTGGTCTGCGTTTACGATTTAGTCTACGTTAATCTTTTCAATCCTGTGACAGGTGTGATCCGGAAACTTGCTCCTCCTCGAGGTACCATACTTTCATTGGGATTCGGGAGAGATATTGTAACAGGAGCATACAAAGTGGTGGCTGCGTATAGGCTAGATGATGATAGAGTGGAGATTATGGTTTTCGACCTGAGCACCAGCAAGTGGAGGAGGAGATACAAAACCGCTGGTCCAGTGCCTCTTTCTTTCACTCTAATTAACCCTAACAGAAACCCAGTCTTTGTAAACGACTCACTCTTCTGGTTGTGTTCACGTGGCCATTTGGATATACTAGTCATGAGTCTTCACACTGAAAATTTTCGTACTGTATCGCAACCTAAGGACATTGATGTGTCGTCGGATCTCATTTACATGTGGAGCCGCGAGGACCGTCTATGTGTTTCTGATTTAAGACTTTGCAAGGACTCCGATGTGTGGCTTCTAGTGCAGGACGAGGTTACAAGGAGGTGGGAGAGAACTAGATTTGCTTTGGTCGATACTGTTATTCCTCCATATAAGTTGCATTCGGCTTGGTTTTCACCGACCTTGGTTTCTCCTTACCAGTCGTAGACAGACTCTTGTACATTAATTAACTCTTTGCTCTTTCTGACATATTTTTTTTCTATATCAACTAGAGATTTTCCCGGACTACGCCCGGATTATTTTCCATATATTTTAATTAAATTTAAATTACTTTCTAATTGGTATCCGAGTATATATACTATAATAAACTCACATTATTGATTGCTACATTTTATTAATTTACTAATGTCCGAAACCTTTAATAACATAAGATGGTGTTAGATTTATATGAGCCACCGAACTTCTAATGCCAAACCAAAATAATGAAATGGTAATATTCTTTACATCGGAGTATAGGGATGTTAAAATGGGAAAACCCACCCTATTTAAGATTCACCACAATCAAAACTATGTCGTTAGATTAATTCTAAAATAGATCTATTAGAAGTTTTCATTTAGACCCTCAAATATTACATTGACTCATTTAACTTGTTTCGACCAATTTAAAATGATATATGATCTTCTGCTTTTAATATTTATTTTTGATGTAAGACTATTTGGAAGAAAAATTATTTTTAAAAATATTATGAAAATATTTCAAGATTGATTATGGAAAATGAGGTTTTAGTTTTTTTTTTAAAACCTCAAAGTCAATTTTTTCGGCAAACCCGTAAAATTGAAATTTCTCTCTAAACCGCAAATCGGATTTCCCTCTAAAAAAACTGCAAATTGTGTTTTCTCGATAAAATCAAAAAATTGAAATTTACCGCCAAAATCAGAAAATTGAAATTTACCGCCAAAATCACAAAATTGACTTTTTCTCGTAAAACCGCAAGAGCAAAATTTCTCACCAAAATCACAAAATTAAAACTTCCGCAAAAGCCGTGAAATTGAATCTTCCTGCCAAAACCGTAAACACAAAATCTCCTGCCCGCTAAAACAGAAAATTTAATTTTTTCCGCCAAAACCGCAAAATCGAATATTTTTACCAAAACCAAGAAAATCAATTTTTTCCGTCAAAACCACGAAATCATTTTTTCCACCACAAAAAGCAAATTTCCAGCCAAAACCGGAAATCGAATTTTCGTGTGAAAACTTTGAAACTGAATTTTTTCGCCAAAACCGCAAAACTGATTTTCGCTAAAATCGTAAAATTGAATTTTCTCGCTAAAAATAAGAATTGCGTTTTCCTGCAAAACCCACAATATCTTGGATTTTCCGCTAAAACCAAATGAATTTTCTGCTAAAACCGCAAAATCTGATTGTTCAGTTAAATCCGCAAAATCGGATTGTTCCGGTAAAACTGCAAAATTAGATTTTCTCACTAAAACCACAATATTAATTTTTACGTCATATACATGAAATCATATTTCCCCATCCAAGCAGAAAAGTTCTGTTTTTTGTCGTGCATATACTTTTCGTTCATGTTGTCAACGTTTTTTCGTTTTCTTAGCTTAGGAAAAAGTCTTAGGGGAAGGGAAGAAGTTTGGATGGTAATTTCATGATATGTTTTTGCCTTTTGCTATAAAAGTATAGCTTTTGGTGTGGAATATTTATGTTGTTCATATTTAATTATGATGAAATTAATCTATTTTTAGATGACTTGATCAGCTTAGAGAAAACTAAATTTTTATTTTTGATCATGAAAAACTAACTTTTGTATTTTTGCTCTTTTCTTGTATGTAAGCCTTCTCTACAATCAGTAATTTAAGTCACTTTTAAAGTTAATTTAAATTTTGAAATGCACTGATTTACAATATGCTGTAACAAATATTTATTTTCTATAGGTTTCATTTGTTTCACATATCACCACTTTTAAAATGATGTAACATCACAATACTGTAACTGTGATATAGATAGATAAATTAAATTATTTAATTTGCAAGATTATTTTCTTACTAAACTGTTAAACGGATGGTAGTTTGTCATATGCGTGACTTGCTTACTTGAAAAAAAAAAGATGCAAAGAATACGCCAAAACAAAAGTATTGTTTCAACTTGGCATAACTATCATCAAAACTGACACTAATCACTTTCTTTTATTTGGCTCAACCTTCCTATTTTTTTATTTACCGAATAGTTTTACACACTATCATCTCCACTAAGACATTTAACCAACTTGGCAACAAAATACAATATAGGGGCATTATTCTCAAAAGAGATATTCCTTTGCAATTTTGTCTGCCACTCTATTCCCGTCTCTAGCTTGAAGGCTACCTTGTGATCTCCTATCTTCAAGAGCATGAGTTGAATATCTTGGATATGGGCGTTGAGAGAAGGCTGTGGTTCCTCTTCTTGTAAAGCTTCCACAGGATCCTTGGAATCAATTTCATAAATCACTTCACAAAACTGAACCTTACAACCTTAAATCTCTTGGAAGATCACTTTCTATTTTCTCTTGGCATATTTGATTAAAGTCCACTTTAAGACGTCTTCTTAAAAAATAAACACAAATACATCACGAATGCTTTCTTTATGTGCAAAACCAATTGCTGTATCACTAAAATCTGTTGATCATTCCACACTGCAAATAATGTAAATATTTCGGTCCACCATCACGTGCTGTAAGAACTAAAAAAAGGAATAAGGCGTTGGTAACATGTTCATATTCAATTCTAAAAAAAAATGTTCATGTTTAAAGATTTGTCTGCTCTTGTTTCACACAAGACAGAAACAAATTTATATGATCATGTAATCGGAGAAACATATTGCATAGGATAAAAGATGTTCCAGATCAGGAAATACATAACTTGGTTGTGGCTTTTGCTTCCTCAAACATCACTCTGTTCTCATTGCTAACTTATAAGGCATAACATGCAAGTCAACAGAGATATAAGAAAAAATGTTACCGAT
The DNA here is from genome assembly GCF_020379485.1 of Brassica napus. Taxonomy (NCBI): domain Eukaryota; kingdom Viridiplantae; phylum Streptophyta; class Magnoliopsida; order Brassicales; family Brassicaceae; genus Brassica; species Brassica napus. Next base: position 15,195,299 of record NC_063438.1, read on the forward strand.
TTGCCGGTAATTTTGAAGATTCAAATAGAAAAGTAAGAAAGGTTACCAGCAGGAGCTGCTGTTTCAGGCTCCTTGAATTCGACAATAACACACTTGGACATCAAGGATACTTTAGCTATGGCTGACGCATGCTCTAAGAGACATCTCACAACCTTAAGAAAAACACTCTATTAGCATGCAGAACAGAGTACTTCAATCTTCAAAGAAGCTTTTTATGCTGCCCCCAGTTTTAGATCCGAAACCCTTGTATAATCGATCCACTTGCCTGCAAACTACCAGTTCAAGTCGTCTAGAGACCTATCCAGATAGTCATAGATACCAAAGGAGAGAAAAACCTGATACAATTCTGGTCTTGTGAGATTTAGAGAAGTAGACCAAAATTAAGTATGTAATCCCATGTCTTCATGAGAAGAGAAAATTTATATGTGATTGATAGGCAAAGCAAAAAAAAAAATTAACTTGACAACACACAATATATAAAATAGAGCCAATAAGAGAAACTTACTTGCAAGGGTCAGCTCCCGAGTGTATTCTCAAACAATGGAGGAAAACATCTGAATTTGGTAAAAAGAACCTGAAAGAACATAGCAAAGTGAGCAGCACACATCAGAACATTTCAATCTAAACCAGTTCTGACAGGCTCTACACACAATAACAATAAAAAAATAAAAGATCTTCCACACATTGATAACCTAAATGATCTCGGTCTCATAAAATCAAACTCTGGCGAGACTGACCATCAATATTTTTTCCTCCTCAAACAAAATATGGAAAGTGAAATGGAATCAAAGCAGAGTTTAAAGAGTACATACTTTAAGCTGACAATAGATCACTACAGCTATTGTAATCTTTCCACAAAAACATTGACTTGAATCTCTCCAACTGCTGCAAAAATTCTATGAAAAGACTAAGCAAGAGAAAGTAAAAGCATGTGAATGTTGATCCGCCAAGCCAGGGGATACTTCATTGAAGAACTGAGTCATTGGAGCCTTTCTGGTGGATTAAGCCGCTTTGGTTGCCATTGCTTGATGTGCTTACTTGGTTTTTCGTTAGATTTATACAGGAGAAGAATCAGCGGAAGATGAAATGAAAAAATAAATGAAAGAGTAAAGACATGATTGATTGATGAAGTAAGTGTGGCGGCACGGCGATTACAGAGGAACGGATCAGTGAAGACGAAGCGCAACAGGCGGAGTTCGAAGACGCTCCCGACTGAGCATAGATTTAGTCGTGGTTTTGGATTCTGGGCTATAGCCAAATTTTGAAGCCCACAGAAAAGGCCTATTTTCACCCGTTATCCTCAAAAGCGGTGTTGACATGGCGATTATAAGCTCTCTGATTGGTCTGAATTTTCAATCTGATGTGGACATGCTTAGATGGCTTAATATCCTGCTTTTAGTATAGGTTAGATATGATCTATCTATATTATTAAAACACAGTCATGTGTGATATTTTAAAATGAACTTTCCTCTAGAATGTTTATCAAATTTTACATAATTTGATCATTATATCTTATTCTTTTATTCAGAATCATTTTAAATTTATTTAGAAAATTAATTAATTTAAATTTTAACTATCATAAAATATAATTAGAATTTAAAATTAAATTTATTTTTATTTTATGAACTAAAATCAAAATCATATAAAATATTTTGATTATATTTTAATGATAATAAAAATTTAAATTAATTAATTTTTCAGAAATACATTTTTATAAAGATCTTAGAAATATTTTGTTAGAAAGAAATATCCATTTCTATTTCAAATTAAATAAAATAAAAAATCTTATCCAACTTTGTGTATTTCAAGCAATTTTTAAATAAGATTTTTACTACAAAATTATTTTGCATGTACAATATATTATAGTTTCTTCTTAATTTTTTTTTGTTGTTCATAACAATATCTCAAAATATTTCTTCTCTATTATGTAGGTTCGATTTAATTTGACTTCCATATATATTTCAAACTTAGAACTAAATTTAAAAATTATCTAAAATAACATTTTTACATAATAATGTTCTCAAAATAAATTTTGTTACAAATTATAGTAATAACAATATAAGCCACTTAAAAATAGACATTATAGAGTTATATAATACATATAAATTACATTAATTTAGTGATATATTTTGTTATATAAACTAAAATGTTTTAGTATAAGAAGAAAAAACTCGCACGTAGTTTTACATTAAAGCATGATTGTTTTTATTGACTTCTACATCAAGCAAGTCCGTCATAGATAAATGCTTATGATAATGTACAAAATTATGTTATATGTAAATTTTTCGCTCTTACCACATACATAATTTGTTTACTGCTTATTATTGGTAACTTGATACCAGGTTTTAACCATGAATAACAATCTAAAAAGTATAGTATGAATTGTTAACCATTATTTCAAGCATCCGTTCAATAAATGCAAAATAAATATGATATTTTCTAGCTGGAACATTCAACTTCCTTTAATTTACGCTTACGATATGGCCAATCACAATTTTAGTAGGAATCAATTCATTTTTTTATTTATCATTCTTTACTACTGTTAAAAAATTTTTGTTGTTCATAACAATATCTCAAAATATTTCTTCTCTATTATGTAGGTTTGATTTAATTTGACTTCCATATACATTTCAAACTTAGAACTAAATTTAAAAATTATCTAAAATAACATTTTTACATAATAATGTTCTCAAAATAAATTTTGTTACAAATTATAGTAATAACAATATAAGCCACTTAAAAATAGGCATTATAGAGTTATATAATACATATAAATTACATTAACTTAGTGATAAATTTTGTTATATAAACTAAAATGTTTTAGTATAAGAAGAAAAAACTCGCACATAGTTTTACATTAAAGCATGATTGTTTTTATTGACTTCTACATCAAGCAAGCACATCATAGATAAATGCTTATGATAAAGTATAAAATGATGTTATATGTAAATTTTTCGCTCTTACCACATACATAATTTGCTTACTTCTTATTATTGGTAACTTGATACCAGGTTTTAACCATGAATAACAATCTAAAAAGTATAGTATGAATTGTTAACCATTATTTCAAGCATCCAGTCAATAAATGCAAAATAAATATGATATTTTCTAGCTGGAACATTCGACTTCCTTTAATTTACGCTTGGCCAATCACAATTTTAGTAGGAATCAATTCATTTTATTTATTTATCATTCTTTACTACTGTTACTCCATTTTTCTTTGTCACAATATAGACAAGAGCAACCAAGCTACTATCAGAAATAGCATAAATATTTTTAGCCTCTAGAAGTTTTATGTTCTCTTTATTTATAACATCTCTTAGATTCAGATTTGAGCTTCTTTAATATAATTTCATGATTTATCTTCTAGATATACCATATGCATACAAAGTTCAGATGAGATCCCATGATGGTATCTAACGAATAGCCTATACTCTATGATACTTCTTTAATTCGCATAAAAGTAAAGCAGACTCGTTATTGTTCAGTTCAACATTAATGATCACACAATAAATGGACTTACAACCAAAATGTGTCCTTAGCCATGTTGAAGTCTTTTGAGCTCCACTTTTAGAGATGTCAACACATTATGTGGGTTGAGAAGATCTGCAGTAGCCTTTGGTGTAGACGATTTATCTATGTTCTCATCAAGACTCACGAAAGCTACCATGCGTCCCATTTGTGAACAAGAATTTATCATCTTGGTGTATCCAGCTGTATCCGCATCCCCTACATCATACCTTGAAGCATAATAAATGGATAATATATGACCATCCAACGTAGGTCTTTTCAGCATTTGATCCACCTCAACCTTCATATGATTATGTCTCCTAGATGGAGATTTATATTACCTATTTTCACATCAATGATAGCTCTTGCTATAGCCAAAAAGAATGTCCCAAAATGAGAGGATCCATAGGCTTCCAGCTCCAACACCAGAAAGTCCACAAGGAACTTGTAGTTCCCAATCACGACCCCAATGTTCAAGACAACCCCAATCACTCACCATATCCTTACACTTAACTTCCTCTAAAACTCTGCAACATATGTTTGGTCTCACTGGATATGGTGCCTTAGAAGCATACACACGAACCACATGTGGTGTATGTACTACGACTATCACAATCTCTTCCTTCAATTGGTTCTGCACTTTCCACAGTTTTATGTTCATTAGAAGGTAGGTTCTTCGTCCCACTCCTAAGAGTGATAGCATTCACAAACTCCTTTCTTTGGTTGTGTTCACCTTTTCCAGGAAGAGCTCCACTGGGTATTTTGACAACCTAGTCGGTCGATACTTCTTTTAAATAAGCATTATTGTTCAGATCGATTTGTATACTAAGTTAATTAAACCTCTTGTATGTGCCTAACAACCTAGTTCAACATGATTAGTTTCACGAGTTGAACCGTCTCTCGCACCGTCTCTCACAGTTATTGATTATCGTATGTTCATGTTTCTAGTTAGCTACTCTAGAATAAAGGTAATGAGTTCAATCATGTGAAGGATTCCATTAAATAACCATAACATTTATGCGTTTTATAAATTCATCAAAACCCCATAAACCCCTAAATCTAATAAGATAACTACTCATACATAATTAAGTATGATATAGAGATAAACTGAATGAAGTGCATTAAAAAGATGAGGAATAGATACTAGAGTTCCAATCAAATTTTTGAAAGAGTCTTCTTATATTCTCTCCAAAACTGTAAGAGCAATAAAGCTTCTATGAAAGTATTCAAAAGTATGTTAAAGCCTCTTAGCCTAAACAATGGCTTAAAAACTATATATATTAGGTATAAAGTAGGCCAAGGGAAATCTTGTAATTTGTGGAGACCTCTGGGAATTCGAACAAGGAAAAGCCAAGGAACAACCAAACTTGACTCTGAAAATTGCATGGGCCCGTATTCACGTCGGTGTCGAATGATACCAAGGATGGTGTCCATCGACACTCCTTCTAAATCTTGATTTTTTCTTTTATTTTCTTGAACAACTACGAGTTTCCTCATCATTATGCTTCGAGTGATTTCATGATTTCCACAATGTTCCAAGACATACCTGAACCTGAAAAACTCTAAAATAAACTCGAAATATAATATAAAAACTGGACTTATACTATTGCTAAAAACCAGTGAAATTCATTATATTAATGTTATCAACCTTTGTGTTCATCTGAGCAGTGGTCTTTTGATGGTTGATCAACAATTGCTACATCATCATCATCAAGTTTAGACTTTTGAGCAACTGGCAAGTTTAGACTCTTGAGCAACTGGAACTGAGCTTCAACAGCTTGAAATAGAGATGGGTTCTTTGGATGGACGGTGTTGAATTGTTGTTTCTGCTGGTATCCTCCCTTATTCTATTTAGAGCTCTGAATCCGAAATGAGTTAACTCTGCACAAACAGTTTATTATGATACTTTTGTTGGAATTCATGTCCCTTGTCTGAGCTAGGTATGATTATCATTGACCTTATGGCTATTTTTATAGTTGTAGATAGAAAATAAATTAAAAGACCTTTTCTACATCTCAATCAATGGCCTATACTTTTGTAAGATATAAACATAAATTTTTTTTTTTTAAATGTATTGTTAAGTTTCTCAATAAACAATACCTGTGGTAGAGATGATACTAGTAATAGATAAATCAGTACCTTATATTTGATGACTATCCATAACCGATAGCCTGAGGATGTATCGTTCTATTAAGCCGGTGTCCAAATCCATCCGAATTTGAACTAGACAACATTTATAAGAGGCGAAAAATAAATACTCGACAACGGAGCAAGTATCGGGTTCGGGCAAACGGGTCAAAATAATTTTTAATGGGACTTTATCAAGTTCAAAATTGAAGCGGGTGGATCCGATAGTTTGAATTGAAATCTCGCCGGCTCGCGTAAAGCTCTACAGATTCGTACGAATATCTGATTCAAAATCTTCCGAAAAAGTTTCCGTTTGTTCCTCAAGCGAGCGGTTTGGATTGTGATCGGAAAGTGAAGAAGAGATGGAGGAGTATCTACAGTGTATGAAGACTCTCCGATCGCAAATGACTGGTACAAATCTTCCTTTTCGCTTATGATTTTCCTGATTCCAGCTGTGGCGATTGTGGACTTGACTTTGTTTATCATGGATTCGACTGAGGATAGATGTGGAGGATCACGCGGCGAAAGTCTCCGTCGAGGAGCAGATGCAGATTACCACAATCGATACCTTGCAGAAAGATCTCGATCATGGTTCGTCTTCGGATTCAGTAGTTTCAATTGAAATGTATGTTGTAGGTGAATTGAAAGCAATTTCGTTTGGAATTTCTCAAGCTTATTATTATTGATGTCTTCGCTCAGATTAGGCTGAGTTGTGATCAACTATTGAGAATTAGAGTAACAGTCCTTTGTTCAAATTTGGATCTGCGCTTTGTATTCATCAGATTCATACTCTTTTATCTTTTTATATCAGCATTGTGTGAGACAAAGAGACTCAAAGAAGAGACGGATCAGAAGACGAGGACTAAAGGCGAACTATGCTCACAGATTCTTGGAAAGCAGAGAAAGATTTCGTCAATGGAATCTGATTCAGCAAATCTTGCACAGGTACACTTGACCTCTTACGTTAGCCATGAATATGAAACTAGTATAAAAGGTCTTCTTATGCCTTTAGAAGTTATCACACTGTTGTTAGCTTTGTGTGCTGCTTGCACTGAGTGAACTGTTGTTTATCTTGTGTCGTAGAGTCTGGAGCTTATCCTACAAGAACGAGACAGTATATCTGCAAAGCTTGTATCCAAACGGTAACTCAAAAAGACCTTACCGCTAGAACTGGAATGTGGTTCTGGAATCACCTTGCGACTGTCAATTCTATTGTTTATAATTGCAGTTCTAACTATATAAAGACTGCAGAGGAAGCTAAAACCAAACTAGAGGAGCAGAAGGTTTTTTATTTGCATCCTCTTGTTGTGATTGTGTTTACCAACACATCATTAACCTTTATGTCGTCCTTATTTTGGTCAGGGCTGGTTTGTTTCCCATATGAGCAATGAAACTGGCCAACAAAGACAGGTTCGTTCTCCTATGAATCCTTACATACCTGTTCCATTAAAATAGACTTCCAATATTTGCATAGTAACTGACGTAAAGATGTCTCCTCACTTTTTTTGTTGGTCCTTGATACTTTAGAAAGAAAAATCAAGGAAAAACCTGATGGGATTGTCAGATTCTGCTAGAGCAAAGCTTGATCAAGCAAAACAGATGAGATCCGAACTTATCCAGGAAAATTCCAAGGTTATTATCAACTTGTTACTGTTGGTTCTCGAGATAAACTTACAGTTTATTTCCCTAGTCCGGTAATGCTACATGATTTATATCTTTGGGCACCTTTCTGAATTACAAAGTTTCATTTCAGATCAAGCTATCAATTGAGAATGTGAAGAACAAGATTAATGATTTCAAGGTAGTTACTCTCTGGGATCATTTCTACCATTTTGATTTTGCATAGTGCATCAGTTAGATCTTTTGCTCACATCAAGAGATTTCCACTCTGCCTTTCTATATTCAATTATGTATGGGTTTTTTTTTCTGCACCTGATACTGTTCTATTTCCTCAACTCGTGAACAATGCAGCCAGAGTTAATGCCATTGGATATTAAGATTCTAGAAGAGGAATACACCGCACTCTTGTCAGATGAATCTGGAGAGGCAGAGTATTTACATTCGCTGCAGAGACAGGCTGAGAAACTGAAGGTGACATTGATTTTGTTGGCTTGGTTTTGATTTTTAATTATGTGACGATCATGACCAACTACACTTGCTGCAGGGGATATCTTACATTGCTAAATGCGGTTGTGGAGAGGAATACAGTGTTGGTCTATATTAGGCTAAAGTCATGCATGCATCATCACCTTTCAAGTATATGAATATGTGAATGCATCGAGAACCAAAACGAAGCTTTCTTTATGTGCTACTTCTTTGAATCTGTGCTTTACCTAACGGGGTTCTTGTTTAGTTTGTTGAGATACAACTTCAATACTCTCTTCTTCTTTTTTTGCCAAAATTTGGAACTTCAGTACTGTCTTGTTGAAGTATATAATGTCTCACAGTTTGCACGAGAAGAGCACTTTTTTATAATATTCCGTTTATATATCTATAATACATAGGATAAGAAGCAGCAAGCAATATGAACCATCTGTTTGACTTGTCATCTTGATAGCCTGAACTTAAATAGTTTGTGCAAATCTAAATCTATAGCTGATACACAATGTCAGAAGACGAACATGAAGCTCGTAGACATTATAATTTGGGGGTAAAAAGGAAGAACTTAAGTCAAATAAGAGAAGAAGAAAATTGGAATAGAACTGATTTCTTTTGTTTCCTCAGCACAGTATTGCGAGTTCACTCCAAGTCCAGGCCTATTACCATATAAAGTTTAGAATGGATGGTGGGAGTGAGTAAAACTTATTCATCACCTAGAAAATTCTAACGTAAATGTATCACTATACAAACTTGATCTAAAACTGCGCTTATCTTCCGAGTAAAATTCATGGATTAGTTCTTTTAGTTCAGACCACAAAGTTTGTAGATGTAGTGAATAAAATGGTGCAATACCATGTACGTACTCTTACAAAGTGCCCTTACAGATAGTACAGTGAGTGCAATTACTGGAAGACAGACACTGAAGCCAATGTCAATTTTGTCTGTAAACTCAACAAACGCATAACTCCACCGAGGTTCCTCGTAAATCTGCAAGCTGCACCTCATCTGTCACACATTAAATATTGGTAAGAGTTATTGGCATTCAATCCTCAATTACACCGAGTTCAGCTTTGCCAAATCAAAAATGGAAAATAACTATCTTATTCAAAACACTTCCCGGTTTCAAGAAACTTATGCAGAATCACATAGGAGAAGAACATTTCAATATTGTTACTCTGTTTAAAAGCAACGCCATGTGAAACTATTGGTCTATCCAATAAGCAGAATTGCAAGGAAAGAAAATGAGGTAGTTGCAATACCTGAAAGTAAGCAGCTTTAGTGTTGATAGTTTCAGTATTCAACATCATCCATATCGCCCATGTACTCAGCAACTTGTTCAAGTCTAACATCAAGCATCTTGTGGTTGTCTAAGTCACGAACCACACCAGTTTCTTTATCCAAATCTTTCTCAACCAAATTCCCATAGACGCCCTTATGTTTCCCCAACAGAATCAAAACCGGTCCTCCTCGCCTAGGCAGTGCCGTCTCCAGCAGCTCCTGATCAACCCCTTGAACCAACTCTTGCGTCTCGTCCATCATGATATCACAGGTCGTTGGTCCGACAACATCAACAACTTTCCCTTTCTTCAGATACAGCCTCCCACTTTTAAAATCCTTGCTCACTATTCTCACCTTTATATGACTCCTGAGCCATGAGGGCTTCTTAACTCTCCTCTCACCTCTATCATGCTTCTCACTGACTCTAACTTCATTTCTACTCACTCTCTCTGTTCCTCTGCTTCGTTTACTCGCTTTCTTATCTTTCTCCTTGTCTTTCAACTCTTTTAAACACCGTTCTTCTTCCCGGGAACCCAAATCTGCTACATCACTCAAACCAACTCTCACTTCATCTTCACTTCCAGAGAGCTTCAAAGCAAACAAATCATTACCAAGCTTCTCCACAATCTTACCCTTTAATCCCATATCTCTACCAGCAACGATCCGAACTTCTTTTCCAACAAAAAAAAGATCCCCACCATTAACATCAAGTTTCACACTTTCTTTAACTTTATCAACAACAAGCTTAGACTTATCAAGATCGAAACCTAAACCTTCCTTAGCAGTCCAGCGTTTGTACTCCTTAATCTGGACATCATCTTTAGCGTTCTTACCAATCCCCTTGCCAGGCTTCCACCCATACCCAGCCATCAACGCAGCTCCAAAACCCTCCACAGGAACGCTCTCGAAGTCCTCTAAGGTCGGGTCATCAGCAAGCGACTCCAGATCTTTCCTCAAACTCTGCATCATAAGCTGCTCTATCGGAGCTAGGTTCCGATCTTCTTCTTCTTCGTCGTCCTTTGCTTTCTGACGCAGCTTCAAACCGTAGGTGATGTTCTCCTGGGAACCGGTTAAAGGAACCTCGGGTTCGAATTCGAGACCCGAACCGGTGTTGCCGGATTGGAGCGGGAGATCGAGATTCTTCATCTTCTTGTGAGGCCTCCATGTGTTGTCGATCGGAGGGATGACGTGTTTGGGAGTGGAATCAGCTTGGGTTTTCGAAGGATCGAATTCCGTGACGAACTCTTTGCTTGTACCGTCATCGACGGCGCCGGCGGCTGTGACTTTGGGTTTCGATTTGGAAGGGAGAGAGAAAGAGAGCTTCATGATTGATCGGTTTTCTTCTCTTCTCTCTCACGAGCAGAACCCGAATGAATGTCACAAAGACGCTCCGTGGGTCGGAGATGGGTGCTCGTAGATTACATACGAAACAGATGGGCCTATTAAGTATTTAGTAGGCCAATGGGCTAAACTTAGAGGCACGTCCGTTGGTAATGGTGACAAGCTTAACAGATATTCTTATCAGGTTTTTCTCTAGACATGACACGTTTTAGTCACAATTTGATTACGTAATCCAAACCCGATTTAATATTTTGATGGCCTTTGTTTAGGCATCGGACATATTATCCGGGATCAAGATTTGATCTGAGATACGTTTTGGATTCGCTCCGAAAATAAAATATAACTTTTAGGTTTAGATCTAATTTGGATCCATATTTTTAAAATATATTAATTTCATTAATATTTATATTTGATATATTAATATCTATACATAAATTAGTCTTATAATATTATATATTAATTTTTATAATATTATCAACACACATATTTATATATATTTATAAATTTTGTATAAATATTTAATTTGTGTATTATTTGTAGAATTAGTATTTTAAAAGAATATTTTTGAATTATTTTTATGGATCCGGATTCCAATACCCATGGATAATGTTATATTTAGACGGATATCCAGAAACCACGAATACAGATATTAAATCTACGAATCCGATATATCTGAATCCAGATCTGGGTATTTAGATCCGTCTCAGATCTACTTTGTTATTAAATCAGATCTAGCAGTTGCCCATATATTTTAAAATGGATTTAGTTGAATCCAAAGATATGTATGCCCAAAAAATAATGTTAGTAATTTAGTGTCATAATTTGACTTGACTATAAGAATATGTTAAATGACAAAACAACCATTAATGAAAAATCTTAAGAAGAGTAAGAAAGTTAATAGTTAATTCGTTTAAAAAAGAGCAATTGCACCTGATATACACGGAAAAAAGATTAATTCGTCGGGTGGTTATGTACTGTTTCAGTTTCTATATATTTCAAAAATAACCCTATATATAGGTGTTCGTACTCTGTATCGGCTACGATATAGGGAGCTAAAAATTCAAGATGTTTCTTTAATAATGAATGTTGTATACTGTAGCAAGTTATTGAATATATCAAACACTGCAAAGAATCCATCTTCTCCATTATAGCGCACATTACTAAAGTAACAAGAAATTTTTTGCGGAGTCTACGAAGAACAGCTCTCGATTAATAACCGGAAGAGGATTCTTGTAGTTATGGTTTCAGCGTGGTTTATTGACTGTTCAGAAGAACCTGAAGAACCAGACATGCAGAACATTCCGGAGATGATGTTTGCCGGCGGCGAAGAACCAGTTGGGGTTCGAATTCTTACTTATCAATCATCCAGTGCTCCACAACGCATCTTGAATGCGTTAGACGAAGAGGAGGTTGATATTATTAGGCGATCTTCATTTGGGAAGTTGATAGAGATAGCCGACAAACCTGCATTTTACGGAAGATTCGCGCGATATATGTTATCAAGGCAGCTGAAGACAAAGAAGAAGTATGAAACTTGGTTCCGATTTGCAGGTAAACCGGTAAGGTTTTCAATTAGAGAATTTGCGATTGTGACGGGATTACCTTGTGGGAAATTCCCGCAGAAGTCAAAGATGAAGTTGAAGGCAACAATAGCGGAGCAAACTTATTGGCCATGTTTATTTGGAAAAGTTGAAGTTGTTACAGTGTCTTCTGTTATTAAGATGCTCTACCGCAAAACGGTTAAAGACAGAGACATCCGTATTAGATATGCCTGCTTGGCGTTGCTTGAATCAGTTCTTCTTCCAACTAGTCTTAATATGAAGATATCTAGAGATCATGTTGAAGCTATTAAAGATCTAGATGCCTTTTTTCGTTTCCTTGGGGACGGGTAGCATTTGATATGCTGATGTCTAGTATCAAAGAGAGAGATGAGATAGCTTTGTCTCAAAACACTATCGCATTAAAAGGATTCGCTCTTGCAATACAGCTTGTAATGGTTGCAGCGGTTCCGGCGTTGACTGAGGTTGTGCAAGATTCGTGTTCTTCATCTGATTCTGATAGTGAAGATATTGATGGAAGTGGGCGCGATATTTTTACGAAGAAACGGACCCTCAATCCGGCACATGCACGGTATTTGGACAAGAGAACTGATGTAAGTCATTGTATCTCCCAATATTAGTTGTTTGTTGTCTATATATAGTAGGAACTTGCAATTGGCCATATATCTTATATTAGTTCTTATTTCATATTTGGTTACAAATTTTTTAATGCAGCCCTACTGAATAACATATTTTTCATTGGGTGAAGGTTATTGTTCATAGCATCTTGGTTCAAGATCCGGAGCGACCTATTGATGAGGCCATTTTAGTTCGGCATGATGAAGTTCATGATTCAAGAGTTGATAACTTGGTCGAGGCCATCAGGCGTTACCCCTGTTCGGAAACTCGATAGGCGCTATACGTGCGCTCGGGTTGGGCCTAGCGCCTAATGTAAAAATCGGAGATTAAGCGGGGATTACGCGGGGCCTAGTTTTAAGTTTATTTTATATTTTTAAATACGTATATATATAATATGTAGTTTATGTATTCATATCCGAGAAAGTTGCGGTGGCATAGTGGTAACGGTTCTACCCTAATGTCCCTCAGACCCGAGTTCAAACCTCCCTTCCGCCTTATTTTTTGCTTTTTTTACCAAAAAAATAAATGAGTGGCATTTTTGTAAATATCTTGTCGTCTTCCTCATTAAATCATTAGGGTTTTCTGGGTTCTGCAATTTTTCTTCCTCGCCGCCATTGATTTTCTTCTTCTAATCTTAACTATTGTTGCTGTTTAATCACGATTTACACATAAAAACAACACATTAGCTATCTATTAAACGATTTCGAGTATCAGAATGACGAAAAATGAAGATTCTTTTGTACCAGCCGCCTAGTTCGCCGAGTTGGGATCAATCACCACGGCCAGGGACCGCCGAGCGTTTAACCGCCGCAAATCCGGTCACGGCGGCCGCGTTTTAGAACAGGGGGCGTAACTATCAATTCAATAATTTGTGTTTCCGCGGTGGGCTTAGAAAGATTGATGTTGTTCATATGCGAGAAAAGGTCAAATCATCTGCAAAGTGTAAGAGAGCAAAGAAGGTTATTACTACTTCGGCGGAAGCTGAGAACAGTGTAATCGTTGACCTTGTGCTGGAAAAAATTAAACCTCAGATTGATGTACTGGAATCCAACATTAAGATAGGTTCATCTCGGGTTGATGCTATAGAGGGGGGTGTTCGTAAACAAGTTGAGACGTTGTTGGGTAAGTTTAAGGGAGGAAATGCTTTCATCTCTTAAGGATATCGTTTCAGACGTTTGTAAAGACCACCTTGCTGCGCATAAAGGCCCGGGAAATTATCAACCGTCTTCTCCGACAAATGTAATCGTTCCCGGATGTCATACCAGCCATGTTGCCGACGCAAATGCAAAGACAATAGAAAACGTTCTACGTGACATTAGTCAATACTCTACACCTCCCCGCTCGAACCGTATATGTGAGGTACCAATTATGTTCACATAACTTTTTTTAAATTTGTATAACTTTTTATTCCATGTCTTATGAACTAACTACTGTTTTTTATTACATTCAGTCCGTTAATCCTACTCCGACGAAGAAACACCAGGTTGAATCTGGCTATGTATGTGGAACTCCGGTAATTCAGTCAGGTGCGCAATCAGCTAATAGCGAGAATCGATCTAGGCAACAGTCATTCCAACATAAGTTGGTAAGATATTTGAACTGTTATCGGTTTGAATTAGTGATCTATATTATATGCTAGAATAGTTTTAATTTATTACATTTATTGTTCTTCTAAATCAGACTCCGCAAAATAACGAAGACAACATTGCGGATGAACCTTCGTTTTCGCTTGGTCTAACTCAGGAAGAACATATTCAAGAAGACATCCCTATTTTGGGAAAAACTTGTCCTGACCATGTACATTTGTCTCACACGAATGTGGATGACAATATTGAAGGAAGTTCATCGTCACGTAGAAGTAAGAGGCAAAAGACGGTTCCATCGGGTCTTGTAGAGGATTACCTTTGTGGACCTCATTTACTGTCAAGGGCTAGGGAATCTCAGAGGAGCATATTTGCGACATTTGATACTTCAGAGTTGGTAAGGAAGTTCACTAATCTGGAGTTCAAAATGAAGTCAAATTTGTAAGTTTAGTTCGTTCTTTGCATTATATTCAGTTGGAAATATTGAATATATTACTAAATGTTCTTTGCTTTTGGTTTTTAGTGTGATCAACGTTGCTGGTTTAACTGTGTCTAGAAGGGAAATTCTTCTAATTTGTGAGAGGCAAAGAAATTACACTACCAAGGTATTTTCCGGATTATAGTAGTATTCAACTATATATTATGGTGGTATATTTGTTCTTATATTATCTATGTCTACAGGTTGTTGATATTCTTATTAGAGTTTTACGGTCGGTTATTTTGCATCAGTTACCTTCCGAAGGTTCACAGAGTGCTGAGTTTCTTGATACCAAGTTTGGTGCTGCTATAATGAAGAACTTTCCCAAGTTCCTTAAGAGTAAGAACAAGGAGTCCTACATATTTCGAAAATCATTGAGTGGTATATTCCCAACCAAAGAAGCTCCAAAGGTTAATCCAAGGAAGTATTATTTTCCTTCAAATGTTGGGAACAAACATTGGGTTGGTATTTGTTTTGACACTGGGGCTGGGACTGTCACCATCCTAGATTCATGCTTTGCATTGCACAAGCAAAAGGCGTTAGAGAAGATAATTACTCCTGTCATACAGATGTTACCGTATCTTGCTAGATATGCTTATCTTGACATAGAAACTGATCCGGTTATTCAGTGTTATGATGTTGCTAGGCCAAAATCAGTCGCCCAGATTAAGAATGAAGCCGATTCTGGTTTGATGTCTTCGCTATTTATGGCGAGTCACGCTCTATATGGACCAGAAGCTTGTAAGAATATTGGTGATGATGTGCTCGTCGAGGAAAGTAAGAGTGCAGCAATACTGGCGTATGAGTTCAAGGAAAAGTTATAGGGTATGCTTGATGGTGAAGTGTTTGTTTTACTAAGTTTCCTCTTTAATTCTTGTAATGAGTTGGACTTGTATAAGTGAGACAACTTGTATGTAATATGTTGCATGTGTACGTTTTCTTTGGATTTTCAAACTCTGTTATGTTCTTGTACTATTTTCATGTATTATATTTGGCTGTGTTAAATTTTTTTTTTTAATACTTTTCAAAGAGTTGAGGAAAAAGCTATAATTTAACATTATTGTATAAATGGGAAGTAATCCGGTTTTAATAATAGGTTGATTCAGTTCAGTTACCTGATTATTGCATATGACCATCCTATTTATGTTACTAGAGGAAAATATTCTTAGTTTTGATTTTGCAAATACGACAACAAGTGTTGTTGTTGATGTTTACAAGTAGTGCACGCGTATAGAAAGTAGTGTGAGTTGTCTTATCTTTCCTACACAATTTTCAGCTATGTGTCTGTTCTATCAAGTATCGAATATCATCATCATACCTATAGTAGAGTCGGCAACTTTGTCCTTCAATTATTTTAGTGGATGAATTATTGGTTTATCTTATCCATGGACTTGTTACCAAAATTCGTCTATAAATTTCTATACTTGTTTACAAGTTATCATCCATTTAATTACGGCCAGAAGGGAGCAGTGGAATAGAGTAATATTGTTAAAAATGTTGGTTTAAATACTTGTACAAAACTCGGTTTCTAATTCCTCCTTTATATTTTGTAGATGGCAATTCCAATGAGTGTAACTTTACATCACGGTGCATGGCGTCGTGCCGACGATGGACATTGGACTTTCCATAGGAACCCAAGTGATCTCGGCTATACGGTTATGGTCAAACCAACTGAGACGGTGGAAGATTTGGAGACCATTATCCGTGAACGCTATAAATTGAAGCCTGAGACACCCATGGTACTGGCCTATCACCTACCTGAATGGATGCTTGAACCTGAGGGAACTCGTACACCGCCTATTACATTGACAACTACCCCACAAGTTGAAACGATGATGCAAATCCGTTCTTGGTGGTCTGAACTAAAGCTATGTGTTTCTTCGGGTGCTGAAAATGTGGCTCATTACCAGTTTCTTTGTCAAACTACTTTCACTATAAGTGGTGCAACCTTTGTATTCAAAGGTTAGATATATAGTACTTATATTGATACTTTCTTTTAGACAATATAAAAAAACTACATTTATTAAAAAAATTGTTTTGCTAGGTTATAACGAGAAAGAACTTGTTGCAAGCAAGGAGGTCCTTGAGGAATGCTGTAAAGAGGAAGAGATGGTTCCAATCTACAGGGCTCATCAAAAGAGGTGCGCAAGGTTTGCCCTCCATGGCTACATAAGCTGAAGGTTTAAAACATTTTATATGCTAATATTAATTTGTAAGTTTGGTTTTTTTAATAACTGGCTAACAATATATTTGGTTAGGTTCGGGATCTTCTCCCTCTGGGTCACAAGGGTAGAAGTTGAGGTGGTGAATGTGTGTGAAACAATTTCGGAAGATTAAGCATGCTACTGTGGTTTGCGAATGAAGTTGTATTTCCTTTGATCTTGTTATCTGAATAAATGTTGGTTGTTGTTCTTAAGTTTCTAAATTTCCTGGTTTTTTTATTGGTGTGTTTTGAAATTTCTAATGTAATGTATGCTGGAAGTATTTATGTAACATATTTAAAAATCGTGTTTAATAATTGTCAGTTTGGAATGTAATATATTTTATGAAACAAATATCTGAACTGCAACTCTATAGTATACGACTAATATAGGACCGTCATATAATATAGAATAGCGTTTAATATGCATCAGTTTTGAACGACAATATTATTTGATCACCTATGAAATTAGTAGTGCATGTCTATAGTATAGGACTAATTATGGTAATATCATGTTGCTGTATTAGTTTAATTGGAAACCCGAATGACATACCTTTCTTATTAAGGCGTAGAACAATTTTAAACAATTACCAAATATTCACACCTATATGAATATTTGGGTCCATACATTGGGAAGTAACTTGTTACGATGAATACTACACATTTGTGCTATGCTATAATATATACTTAGTCTCACTTATCATATAATATTACAATGCTGGCTATAAAACTTAGGCTTTCGTACTAAATTCCCATATACTGGATATGATTCACTATAGGTCATTGTATATTAGCTATAATAGCCGATGGTTTTCTTATCTATGTTTTCATCTTATCAACTTTAACGAAACAAAGGGTACGTCAGTTACTATACATAGTAGTCTTTAACGACTCATATATTTCAAACTTAGACATTGGCTTTTATTTATTTCATAATATCAGGAACAAGTACAACCCTGCCTCTAACCGAACATGGATACAAATATTTTACAAAAGCATGTTTAACTTTTTTTAGTATTTCACAATCCACCATTCTTATCAAACACCTTCATCATCCGAGATAAGCCAACTTTAACTTCATGCACTTTCTTTTTATATCGCCCCTTTGCATGTGGCTTTGTTATGACCCACGCCTTTACAACGTCTACACACATGTCTCTTCCTTGGGGTCTTCATCTACGAAAAGAAAATTGTGTAAGAGTTTCATATTATTTAAAAAGTTCAAGGTAAGCTGCTTACCCTTATTTCTCCAGTAGACAAGATCCGGCTTTTGCGAGGTCTCCCTGGTGGACGACGATTTGTGGGTGGGCATATTTGGATGGACTCACTTTCACCTTCTGTCCCTTCGATACTTGGATTGACCTCGCTGCTTATAGGTAATATATTCCCGGCATATGCAGCAACTAGAGTGTCAATAGTGTAAAAATCGGAAACCAGCGATTCAATACTTGATTTCTCTTTGATTGCCGCCGCAATGGCATGGGGGCAAGGAATGAGGAGCGTCTGAAATGAGAAACAGCTGCAAGATTTGGTGTGTAGGTTAACATGGTAAGATATTCCGTCTTTGTCTTTTACATCGAACTCACCAGCGTTAATCTGGCAAACAAGCATCCAACCGCTAATTTCAAAATTTTCTTCCACAATACTGGTCACACGTGGAGTTAATCTAAGATTGGGATGTTGTGTTACATCATGTCTTTCTGCGTACCATTTCATCAGTTTAGAACGGATGTACTCGACCAAATGTAGTATCGGATACTCTCTTGCATTTCGAAGAACAGAATTCCATGTCTCTGCTACATTGCTTGTCATGAGGTTGTACCGATTTCCAGAGCAATGAGCACGGGCCCAGTGCTCTAAACCGATATCTAATAGGTATTCAGCACATGTAGGATTTATGTTCTTTATTTCATTGAATGTTGTGTAAAACTCGCTGAGTTGAAAGGCCATGGCTGCCTTGCCCACCAAGTAACTGAGATGTTTGTTTTTGAAATAAGTTTGGATGTTGCGTTTCAGATGTAAAATACAAGCGCAATGCTTTTCTGCTGGATACACCTTCAACCATATACAATACAAATTCATATTATTATATTTTACCAATAAACATGTTTTACAAAAACACCTTTCTCTATGTAAGGAAGTAAATGTTGTGACATATTTATATATAAATTATAATGTATACCTTTGAAATTGCTTTGTATATGGATGAGTGTCTGTCTGAAATGAATACAACATTGTCCTCGTTTGGAATGAATTGCAAAAGCATCTTTAGGAACCACTCCCATGCATTGTCATTTTCACCGTCAACAATTCCCACCGCAATAGGGAAAACCTGGTAATTTCCATTCTGAGCTGAAGCGGTTAGTAAGCAACCAGCATATTTCCCTCTCAAATGAGCTCCGTCAATTATAATAACATTACGCATATGCCTGAATCCATCAATACTGGCACGAAGAGCTAAAAACATGTATTTGAACCTATGACCGACTCCAGCATCGTATATTGCATGGATTTCGGCTAAAGTCCCTGGATTTGCTCTACTAATCGCTGAAGATACTCCGGAAGCAATTTGTAGGATGTTGCACATGAGCCTTTCGCATAGTCTAGGGCAACCTCACGAGACCTCCATGCCTTCCAATATGATATCCTAATATCGTGATCTCCTAGCATTAGTTGGATAATCTCATTAGGCCGTGGTCCACTAGCTTGACCAGCAAATCTTGTCTTTATTATCTCTCCAATGACGGTATGGGTCGCATGATCTTCATATCCTGCGGTAGGTTTTTTTATTATTCATGTATTGTAATCTTTCAGGATACCATATGTAAGAAAAATTGTTTACTATTTCGTTATTACAAAGACATTATTTATATTTTATTTCTATATTGTCTTTACTCGAAAGTAATATATTTGTTACGCACTTGGCCTGATTCGGTTAGTATGGTATACTAAATTGTTTGTTGTATACCTGCACGTTCGTCGACGGAACATGTATGGTCCAAATTTAGTTTCCGAACTTCATATTTTTCAACATTCTTCAGTTTTACTGCATAAACTCTCCAATTGCAAGTTAAACTTATGCACTGAAGAACCATCCCATCTGGTAATGAACGTGAGTTTTTAAACCGGAATTTACATCTCAATGTGTAAGATGCCATTTGTTGTTTGAAATCAGCTCTATTTCTGAAAACCTTTCCCACATATAATTCCTCAGAATTATTTGTTTTGTTTCCTACAATATTCGGATTTGGTGCCTTTGTTAGTTACTAATAGGGAAATATAAAATAGGATAACATATTTTACATTCATATTTTCACATTACAAACTTCCACAAACATATTAGTTCTGCTTCGGTGATGTTCAAACAAGCCAAAATACGATATTCTTGAGCCAACTATTTCACAACAAAAGAGGCAACTTATTTATTCTAATAGATTTAAACATGCAGTTCTTAAAAGAAGGGACGAAACACACCGCTGCCCTCATCCGGGTCAGAGCACGAGCCATTCAAAGCTTCTATGGGAACATCTCCATTGCTTGGTACTTTATTTCCAAGAGTAAGGGTTAGATCAAGGGTAGGTTCTGCCTTGTTGGAGTTGTCCTCTGGAGTTGGGTCAATAGGAAATTCCGAAGATCCTGCTTGGTTTATGTTTACCACTGCTGTAGAGGAATCACCTACACAATCGACAAAAATAAAAAACTTGAGTTGAAAATTTCTATGATTCACAAAAATTCCCAATGTTTTTTCTTTTACTTTACCTTCCATAACAGCCGGTCCATTGTTTGATAGTTCCATACCAATTGTTGCGATATCTTCAGCCGGAGGCGCAGAAGTGATGATGATGTTTTCGTTCAAAGCATCTGAAGAAGCGGTGGTCGAGCCATCATCATCGTCGATGATGATTATTGTTGCTGGTTGTGGGGCTGCGATTCTACGATTTGGAGCAAGAGGCAAACCAATCACACGTTCAGTTGGGTGGGTTGAATGTGCATAGTACACTTCATAGTCATTTTCATGAGCGGCAATTCCATCCCAGTATTCCTCTTCCTCCGTCATGTCTCTCCAAACATTTAGCGGCTCCACTTCTAGAGGGGTTGAATGATTCAGAAGAGATGCTGGTTGGCCAATTGGGATTGCATATTGTATTGCAACTCCTCAATAGTCATCGGTTCACCATAGAGCATTAGGAATAAATTAAAAACATTAGTATTTGCTATATAGATTAAATATAATAACAAAAAAAATCGTATATAAACCGGATGTTCTTGTATCAATTTCAACTATTACGTATATCAGTCACAAGTGAAACAAGTGATTTATAAATCAATATATTACTTTAATATCACATTTCTAACGTTCTGCATATATATTACTGAAGAAAAAAATACTACTAGTAGTCATTACGGTTTAATTAGTACTACTATTAGTTAAGAAAATTAAGTCTCCTATACCTTCATCATTTTCACCATAGTAGAACTCTTCTTCCGGTGAAATGGTACCGGCTTCTGCCATAGATACAACATCGTCGACGGTTAACCGTGAAAACCCTGTTGCCTCTTCTGCTTGGACGTTGTCATTAGGCAGACCATATACCATTTCTATCTCAAGAGCAACACGAAATACAATGAGGAGTTGTGGCTCATTGAACATTATTTCTAATATGTGTTTGCTACATACGATCGGATGGCCTCCAACCAAATCTATGAAAAAATAAATATAAAATCAGTTAACCCTTCACATATGATTTTAAATAATTATTATGGACTAACCAAGAATTGCTTGCCGATGTTGGGCTTCTAATACGCCCTCTTCAAGGTAAGTTGTATCACCTATAGTGAAAGGCGATCGACGCAAGAACTCGTACCTTGCAACTAGTTCAGGTCCACTAGTTACATAGAGTACCGCCTCAGACATGTAGTCTCTTACACTTGTCAGAATCTCAACATCCTTGTCACAGGATAAGGTGATCGGCGGCGTTTTTGGACCATCATGGACAATCATCCAGTCAGGGAGTTGATAAGTCAAGGCAACGGGAGTTAGTATCCCGAGATTTAACCTTATACGAATCAACTCGACCAGACCATCAAAGGATTTGTTGTTGGTTATTATGATGGCTTCACCGTGATAATAAGAAGTTACCTCAAACGACCAATATCCATTTGAATTTTTAGTCCAAAGCCCTAAAGAGAGCTTTACCAATCTCCCCATCTATACAAAATCGTTTAAAAAATTTACACCAATGTCATATACTTGTGTATGGAAATCTAAAATAATCTAAAGCAGCAAATAATTTTTCTTTATCAGTAAATGATAAACCCTACAACAAGGAAAAAAATTTTGCTACCTTATTTTAACCCAATCTCCGGGATGGAACAAAGAAAACTGGATTTGGTGATGCTTCCTTATATCGCCATACTGATCTGGGAGAGCATGTATTTATAGCAATTATTGGAGGAGAAGGTGAAGTTACTTACACAATATCCAGCTAATACGCAAGTGTAGTCTGCACCGGCTTCCTAGTGATAGGCATCATGATTCTATTATAGGTTACAAAAATATCTCTGACAAATGCAATATTATATTAATATACAACATTCTCGAATTGTTCCTTGCAACAATTGCATTGTGAAATTGGTTTACATGTTTCGGTTTGTATAATTTATTTGACCAACATGTAAAAACCGATTTGGTACGACAATTTATCTTATTAATAGTAAGCAATTAAAATCGGTATGGTAAATGTTCCACTATCATATTGTCACGGTACAAAACGGTTTAAGCACAAGGTATTACTTTTGTAGACTTTATTTTTTATTCATCACCTACACACTTTTGATTTTGATATTTTATTGTCCTTTTTGATTAATTTGACCGATCTTATGGTTCTTAAACCTTGCTAGTTCCTATGATTTCAACCCGTTGGTAACCATATTTCCCACTTAACCAGAACTGTAATCTCCCATGACAAAAAATTTCGTAAATAGTATACCCACATTACGTTTCATTCCCCAAACAACGTACTATTGATGTCGAATGTTTTTTTTTCCTCTTTAAGCCTTCCAAGCAAAATGTACTTCATTTTTGATTCAAAGGTCATTTTCTATAATAAGTCAAACATTTCCTTTTATTGTACAGATACTTTCCGTGACAAAAAGAAAAAATATTTCAATTTTGTTTTTTACATATATTTGTCTTCGTTACTACATAAAGCAAGCTTCGAAAGCTCCGATGCGCGGGAGTATAAGTGAGACAAACTGTCTTTTCTTCTGACAACAACTGACAATCATATCTAAAATAGATATTCCCTACCTACGATACCGATATAGCCTACATATATATCATCACGTTTTCCGCGGGACTTGAATGTAAATTCACATGCTTCTTCCTGTCCGACTACCTAAAGAAAGTTGTTTCTGCATGATTTACTAATAATCTTGTGTTTCGTGTTTTTCTGGCCAATTTGGCCTTTAAAAAAACAATGCAAGACAATGAAATTAAATAAATATCAAAACAGTAAACATATGGCGCGTGTGAAATTTAAGGTTGGTAAAATGACGATATTGCCATGTATAATGGAGGATTCGTCTTATGTGCCGTAGGTGACGTACAATGTTGTAGCTGGCATTAGAGATTTAGTTTGATTTGTTGGTTAAAATTTTCTAAACGACAAGTGTACGACATAAAACTAAATAAATGTTTTTTCCACCATTGTTGTTTTTTTTTCATTCTCTCTTTTCTTCCTCTGTTTCTTTTTTATTCTCTAGTGAATTCAAGTAAACTAATCAAATGTGAGTGGTCTTCATATGCTAAAACCTCTCAATGTGTGATCCTCTGTATTTACCAAAGTGCTCCAAATTAAACAGGAAATAAAAAAGTCTAAGAATTAATGGAATTTTTTTTTATCTTATTAGAGGATAAAACACAATTTTTGCTTTTGAAAATAAAATGGCAGAAGGATACAATTGGGTATATGTAAAGGTGTGTGACTATTGCATGTTCAAAAGAGAGAGAGTAATAGACAATGGAGAGAGAAAACATGTTAGAAAAATTGAAACTTATTGATCTACTCTCTTCCTTCCTTTCTATATCTGATAAGATTTTAACTGAGATGATGGTGGGATCATTAGCGAAAAAGATGAACACGGCTGTGTGCATTGTGCACCTCGTTCCTTCTCATTAATTCAGTGCTTGTCAATCTACGCATAACCAGCATTGAAACATTCAAAAGTTGAACCAGATGCTGTAGATATTTTGATTCATGAGGTTGTTTACTTCACCAGCCCTCGCATGATTCTTCCTAAGTTCTAGGAGTGTCGAGCCGTTACAATGATCCTCCGTAGTTTCCTTGTGCAAATCAACGAGCGAGATCTATCATACAAAACCTCATAGTGTGAAATGTTGGGGGACAATTAACGACATGATTCAATAGGGTAACTGATTTTGTTATTTGATATTATTAGTTCGATGTGTAAATATAATATATATTATCCGCACAATAGTTTTAGTATCCCAGCTACAATATATATTAATTAGACAATAATTTTGGTACCCCAAACATAATAAAATATTAGCCGAACAATATTTTCTTACAATATGGACAATATTTTTGACAGTAGTTTTGGGTGTTAGTTATTTAGTCAGATAAGTGAAATATTATATTTTTCAGCTGCAGGTGCATAGGACCTACGTAGCATGGAATCGTTGGTGGTCATGCGTTTCGTGCTTCCGAAGCGGAACCGGAAACGGAATCGCTCGGAATCGCTCGGAATCGTCATGGAATCACGTTTCGGATAGTGAGACGTTTGGAACCGTAATGGAAGCACGCGATTCAGGATTGGAAGCGTCGATGGATAGTTGACGGAAGCGTCGATGGATATATGTTCAAAAAACTGAAAAATTATTTTGGGCTTTTAAATTTTGATTTGTTTTGTGATCCAATTAGCCCATTATAATAAAAAAAACCCTAGTTACCAAATAATCTAAAAAGATTAAAACTCTTGAGATTCAGTTACCGTAAGAAGCAGTTCTGATATTTCTTCAAGTTCAACCTTTTCCAGATTCTGAGAGAAGAGAAGCGAAGGTACGTAACTCATATATATATAAATAATCAGTTATTGTGCTTTGTTTGATGTGTTGTCACTTGTTTGTCTTTTATGCATGTGGTTTGCATATTCTATTGTTTGATCGTGAGTGTACTAAAGTCATGGCTGCACTTTTTTTGGTTTTCAATTTCAGTGCAAGGAATATTTTAAATATAGTATTATTATAAGTTGCTTTGTGTACGTAGCTTTGTGTGATATTGTTGTAGTCTTTTGTAATTTTATATTTCATATTTGTATTATGTTTGGTAAATTAAGATATTACATATTAGTATTCATATAACTTTTTCACAGGACTAATGTCTCAAGATCCTCTAAACATTGATGAGTCCTCGAACGTGGATGACAAGGCACCTTTGTGGATCTATGTGAACAAAATTGAGAAGTTAGCTGGAGGAGGATCATGGAGGTTTGAATGCAAGTTCTGCAGTAATTCATATGTTGGATCTCATAGTAGAGTTATGACTCATCTGCTGCAAGAGGGAAAAGGAATTAAAGGATGCTTGAAAGTCACTCCTCAACAAAGAGTTAACCTGAAAAAAGCTAGTTGATAATTGCAAAGAGAGGTTAAAGCGTGCAGCTCCCAAAGCAGTTCCACTTCCTTCGTCATCAAGGAACATGTCTAGTTCTTCTCTTGATTATGATATGAGCTACAAAGTTCCAAATGCAACTGAGTCTGATCCAAAGAAGAGAAAAGGTATGGGTCCTTTGGAAAAAGCATTTCAGAATGAAGCTAGGGAGCAATGTGATGGGGAGGTATCTAGGATGTTCTACACAGGTGGTCTGTCTTTTAACCTTGCAAGAAATCCTCACTACCGCAATTCATATGTGCGTGCTTCCCAAATTCCAGGATATGTTCCACCCGGGTATAATGCATTGAGAACTACACTTCTTCAAAAGGAAAGAAAGAACATTGAGATGCATTTGCAACCTTTGAAGAACACATGGAAACAAAAAGGAGTGAGTATATGTAGTGATGGTTGGTCAGATCCACAACGGAGACCAATATTTAACTTGATTGCTGCAAATGAGAGTGGTCCAATGATGTTAAGGGCGATCAATACTCATGGTGAGACAAAAACCGGTGAGATGATTGCAGAGCTGATCATAGAAGGCATAAAGGAGGCTGGGCATGAAAATGTGGTTCAGGTTGTCACTGACAATGCTTCAAACTGTGTAAAAGCTGGTGCGCTTATTTCAGCCAAGTTTCCTACTATTTTTTGGACACCATGTGTGGTTCATACCTTGAACCTTGCTCTGAAGAATATATGTTCACCATTACTGAGCACAAGAAATAATGAAGCGGTGTATGATGCTTGTTACTGGATAAAGTCTGTCAGTGAAGATGTGAATTGGATCAAGAATTATATTATGAATCACGGGATGAGGCTTGTAATGTTCACTGAGCATTGTGATCTTAAGCTCCTAACAATTGCTTCTACAAGGTTAGTTTTCTATATTTTTAATTGAGAGCTTACTTATATTCTTAATTTTTAAGTTAATAATCATTAGTTTTATTTTTACAGGTTTGCTTCCACGGTTGTAATGTTAAAGAGATTCAAAAAAATAAAGACCGGGTTACAACAAATGGTGATCAGTCCTAAATGGGATGATTATAAAGAAGACGGTGTAGAGAGAGCATCTGCAGTGAAGAAAAAGATATTAGATGAGTTGTTTTGGGAGGAGCTTGAATATGCTTTATCTTTCACTTTGCCCATCTATAGCGTGATTAGAACTGCTGATACTGATAAACCTTCTCTTCATCTGGTTTATGAATTGTGGGAAAGTATGATTCAGAATGTCAAGAGAGCTATCTTCAAAAAAGAAAGGAAACAACTTAATGAAGATTCCGTCTTTTGGACTGCGGTGCACTCGATTTTGACTTCTCGCTGGAGTAAGAGTAATACTCCTCTTCATTGTATGGCACATTCTCTAAACCCCAAGTAAGTTTATAAATCTGTTTTTATTCTGTTTTTCTTATCAACTAAGATTTTAATTGTTATATATTTTTGTCGGATCAGTAAGATTTTTGTTGGATGCAGGTACTATAGTTCAGAGTGGCTTGCAGAAGAAGACAGTAGAAAAGCTCCACATCAAGATTTGGAGGTTACTAGAGAAAGAAAAAATTGCATAATCAAGTATTTTCCAAATCAAGATGAAAGGAGAGAGGTTAACGTTGAATATTCTAACTTCTCTTTATGCATGGAGGACTTTGGTAGTGTTGATGTGATTCATGATAGGTTTATCTTAGAACCTTTGAGATGGTGGGCAGTTCATGGATCTTCAGCACCAAAACTTCAAATCTTAGCATTCAAGTTACTTGGACAACCATCTTCATCCTCATGCTGCGAAAGGAATTGGAGTACATACAAGTTCATTCATTCTGCTATAAGAAACAAGATTGTTCCCCAAAGAGCTGAAGATTTAGTATTTGTGCATACTAACCTCCGTCTTCTATCAAGAAGGAGCTCTGCTTATAAAGAAGGCCCTAGCTGTATGTGGGATGTAGGAGGTGATTAATTTGATTCGCTGGATGAGATTAATTTGGGAAGACTTGAGTTTGAAGATCTTTCTCTTGATGAACCAGAATTGGAAGCTGTTTTGTTTGGTGGAGATGGGGAAAATGAGAACAATGATGAGTTCGATATTTGACTTGAAGCTTGAATTTTTTTTTTATGTTATGTTGGTTTTTTTTTGTTAACTTTTATGTTGAACTTTAGTATTTAATTTATGTGTTGGATTTTTATTATTAAATTTTTTTATTTTATTAAGTGCTTCAATATTATATATATATATGTATAAACGCTTCCAACACGTACCCGCTTCCTAAATATTTTAAAATTTTCGATTCTACGCTTCCTTACGCTTCCGCTTCTGCGTCACCGCTTCCGATTCCATGCAGCATAGCATAGGACGCTTGCTAGAAGTAACAACAGTGACTTTAACTTTACACTGTCAAAGGTGGAAAATGTAGATGTAAGAAAAACTGCAACCATAAAATATATACATGTATTTCTATCAGAATGTTTATATCAAGGATTTTCTGCAAAAAACCTTCAATGTGTGTTTTTTTTTTTTGAAAATTAATCCACAAACTCATAAACCCACATGTCAAACCGCAATATAAATTACTTGTGTATTGATGATGTGGCAGCTGTTTACTATTTAACAGAAATCAAAACTATGTTGTTTTGATATCAAACATTAAACTAAAAATATTGCGTCCGGCGCAAATCGAACCCTGCACCCGACCCATTATAACCAGCGAGAAAACCAACTCACGTAACATGATCCTTATATGGGTAGGCGTCTTAATATGAAAGGCTCATTGAATGATGCTGAGGATGAAATGATATTGGGAATGAGAGTGCTAATGAGGATAATAGGGTAAATGACTCTTCTGGTAGTGATTCTGAGGTTGAAGAGAGAGGTGGCGTGATAAAGCAGGATGATTCTTTTGGTATTAGTGATAGTGAAGGTGTTGATTCGATCGTTGATGATAATCCGACAATATTCATGTTGGAGCAACAGTTTTCAAAACTGCTATAACGAAATATGCTGTGAGGAAGAGGAGGGATATCAAGTTTGATAAGTTTGATGGTAAGTGTGTTGTGGAAATTTGTTCAGAAAAGAAATTTCCATGGAGGATCTCATGATCCATTAATAGTAGCATCACTTGAATGTCTAGAGTTGTTGTTATGGTATAAAAAGAGGAGCACAATTGCACATGACAGGGGTAAAGTGTATTTCCTAACAAATAGTAAGATTATAGATATCTACATTGAGGAATTCAGAATTAATCTCAATATCTCAACTACTCAGTTGCAGCAAAAGCTTCAAATGCGCAACATTAATGTGCCAGAAACAATTTGTGAAAGGACAAGACTAAAATGCTTGTAGCAGTTTGACGATGAGCAAGCTCAGTCATTTGCAAGGTTGTTTGACTATGTAGAGGAGTTGAAAAGCATAAATTTTGGATCTACAGTTGAATGTGAGGTAAGGCAGACAAGATTCTATAGGTGTTTATGTGTGCTTTCAGGCGCTTAAAGATGGGTGGAAAGGTGCTTGTAGGAAGATTATCCACATTGATGGTATATTTTTGAAGTGGAGAATGAATGGAATGTTATTAGTAGCATGTGGAAGAGATCCTAATGAACAAACTTTCCCTATCGCATGGGCCATCGTGGAGGTTGAAAATAAAAATAACTTGTTATGGTTTATTGAGCATTTGGTCAAGGACCTAGGCTTAGGGCTAGGTAATGGTTTAACTCTAGCAATTGACCAACAAAAAAGTCTTATATTAGCGGTTCAAGATGTGTTGCCATATGCTGAGCATAGGATGTGTGCTCGGCATGTGTACACCAACTGAAAAAGAAATATGGTGGGGCTGTGTTCGAAGATCTGTTTTGGGGTGCTGCTGATGCTTACTACATAGCACGTTTTGAGAGGAAGATGGAAGAGCTGAAGACGATTTCAGTCGCTGCATATGATGATTTGAAGATTTCTCAGTCTTGTATGTGGTCAAGGGCATTTTTCACAGAATACTCATCTTCTGATGCTTTTGAGAACAACTTAGGGGAGCCTTTCAATGCAGCTATAAGGATAGCAAGAACAAAACCGGTTGTGGAAATGCTTGAAGATATAAGAAGATAGGTAATGATGAGCAATCACAAAAAAAGAGCTGAAGCTGATAAGTGTAGGGCAAACTACACTTATAAATCAGTTGCAAAACTCGAAGAACATATTGAACTTGCAAAGAATTGCAGTCTTTTGAGTTGTGGATTAGGAGATTATGAAGTTGGGTACTTCAATGATAAGTTTTTGGTGAAGATGAGATGTGACATTTTTTGTAGTTGTAGGATGTACAAGATCGGTGGCATTCCTTGCTGCCACATTGTCTCAGCCATGCGTTTAGAGAAAAATGCTGACCAAGACCTGAAAATACTTATATCTAATTGGTTCACCATTGAGAAACTGAAGATATGTTATGCACATCCTCTAAAACCCGTCAATGGCATGAACATGTGGAAGGTAATAACTAATGTGAGGATCAATCCACCTCTGTTTAAGAAACCTCCAGTGAGACCACCAGGTAAAAAGTGAAAGAGAGATAGAGGTGAACCTAGAGAACCACCAAAGATTTCAAAACGAGGAACGAAAGTAGTATGTATCTTCTCTTGTTATGCTTGTTTTGTTGTTTGTATTTCTTCTCTTGTTATTTATGATATTTATATTCTCTTTTTTTCATTTACAGCACTATTGAAATTGTGGCCAAGCAAGGCATAATAAGATGTATTGCAAGAAACATCCTTTCTCAAAACCACCCAAGAATCGACCTGGAAGGCCACACAAGGAAGTAATTACACATGTTTCACCTTGTCTATTTATTCATGCACCGGAAGGCACACCTGGAAGCCGAAGGACATGGTTTGCCTCTGCCTCACAGCCTGAACATGACGTCCCAAGTCTCTCAACGGGACTCCCAAAACGAGGGCCTGGAAGGCCTAGGAAAAAGCTCTCAGAAGGCGTCTACATCATCGCATTTTGTAGTATCATAAGTAATTTTTGGTTTTGAAGTTAATGTATGAGATTTATATTCTTGTATTTTAATTTTATTTCCAATTGTGTTTCTTCTATTCATTTTGAAGTAAAGCATATAAAATTATGATTATTTGTTTAGGTTAAATATTTAAATATTTTAGAGAGAATTTGCTGAATATACATACATAACTGGTGTCAAAATTAGTAATATACACATGATTTAACATGTGTAGATTACTCTATAATTCTTACTTTGGATTTTTAAATACTCTTTCTTACACTCTTTTTCTTCTTACACAATCTTACACTCTCTTTCTTCTTACACATTCTTAGACTCTCTTTCTTCTTACACTATTTTTCCTCTTATATTTTCACACTCTCTTTCCTCTTACACTTTTACATCATTTTTCCTCTTTCATATCTATTCCCACGACTTTAACTTTTATTTTACACTCCTCTTCTTCTTATTTTCCTTCTCTTTCCTCTAACCGAATATGTAAAACAAAAGAAATCTAAAATTTAATAAAATTGAAAATAAATATTATTGTGTAATTAAGTAAGTTTTTTTTTTTTGACGTCAAAAGGCCATTCTATTACTCAAACTTGAGGTGGTCTGGGTAACCAAACCGGAATAGAACAACCAATAAAAAGTAACTCCCTATGGAAGGATCTTGCAGTCTTAGCTAAAAAATCTGAAATCTGATTGCGCGCCCGTGGAACATGAATGATGCTGAAGTCCGGAAAGCATATCTGTAATGTCTCTATTCGTAATTAAGTAAGTTAAGTGATACTTGTGGCACATTAACAATATATACTATATGTTAAGATGCTTATTTGATTAGCAAGTTAAGTGTTACATGTGGCGCGTTAAACAAATCAGTAACATAATAACACTATTTATAATTTAGGCTTTTACTATTATAACCTAGCAAGTTAAGTGTTCATGTTTCTTTTACTCGAACATAAATAATATTTATATGTGGTAACTAGTTATCGGCCATTGTTACACATTAAATTTTACTATTATGCCTCTAACAATTCTTTTTTTTATCAAGGAATGCCTCAAACAATTTTAATAGTAAGGATTTAAAACATCATATTTTTAATTAGTTAATAATATAGATATTATTTAACAAAAAAAATAGTTGCTATCAAATTTAAATATTTGAGTTGGTTTGCTCGTCTAATATCATGTATTTTCAAGAGAAACAGATGGGTCCCGTTGATTGGTTTAATTCTCTGGATAAAGTCATGTTTTGATGGTCTCTCTCTCCACCTGACTGACATTTTCCAGACACTATATAAGGGTTAGATTATAGGTTATATGGATAAAACTGGAATCAAAATTATTTTCTAGTTATGAAGGATACTTCTTTAATTATGATCACACCAAGGACTATGGGAGCCGGTTATAGAATTTACTGAATATACATAACTGGTATCAAAATTAGTAATATACACATGATTTCACATATGTGTAGATTGCTCTACCATTTTTACTTTAGATTTCCAAAAATACCCTTCCTTACACTCTCTTTCTTTTTACACATTCTTACGCTCTCTTTCATCTTATACATTCTTACACTCTCTTTCATCTTACACATTATTACACTCTTTTTTTTTTCTTACACTATCTTTCTTCTTATATTTTCACACTCTACTTTTTCTTACACTTACACTTTCACATTCTCTTTCCTATTTCATATTTGTTCCCACAATTTTACTTTTACACTCTTCTTCTTCTTATTTCCTTCTCTTTCCTCTAACAAATGTAAAACAAAAAATATAAAATTTGTTAAAATTGAACATAAATATTATCGTGTAATTAAGTAAAGTAAGTGATACTTGTGGCACCTTAACAATATATATAGTAGGAAAAATTGC
The DNA here is from genome assembly GCF_020379485.1 of Brassica napus. Classification (NCBI taxonomy): domain Eukaryota; kingdom Viridiplantae; phylum Streptophyta; class Magnoliopsida; order Brassicales; family Brassicaceae; genus Brassica; species Brassica napus. Next base: position 15,227,618 of record NC_063438.1, read on the forward strand.
TAGAACGGAACTAAAATTCAACATGGTTGTCCCTTTGGTATAATACCATCATTAAATTGTTGTTTTAGTATAATCTTTTCATAATCTCAAAACTAACCCATGATTAATAAAATTAATAATAACAAAATACATTCTAAAAGCATTTGAATATTAAAAAACGAATTAAAGTAAAATTTCATTAAAAAAATATATATATATATATATATATAATTTTAAGTCAAACTTTTAGAATATATTAATAAAAATAAGATATTTAACGTTTTTATATTAATATAAAATTTTTGATATAAACAATTGAATTCAAAATAATTATATAAATACATAGATTAATGAAAATAAATGAATATATTAATAAAAATATAATTAACATAAAGAGCGCACAAAAAAAATTAATTTTTTTATAAACTGTACATTTAAATTACAGATATTTCCAAAATATATACTAAAAGTTTTAGTCGATATTTAACAATTTCTAGTGTATATTAACTATTTTATAAATTATTTAAATATCTTAAAGTCTTATTAAATATTTTAAATGTTTAATCATATTTGATAAATAATTTATACTTAAAAAGTTATAATAAGTAACACTTATATACTAATATTCTTATGATACTTATATACATAAATTCAATTATTACTTTTCATATATAATGTTAATTAAAAAAATATATTCTCATGCATTGAATGGACAATATCATTTATATATTCCCCGTGATAACACAATTGAATTTCAAATAATTATATAAATAAAAATAAAAATAAAAATACGTATATAATTTTTAGTCGATATATGTTTGTAAATATAACAAAAAATGTTGAATATATATATATATATATATGTGTGTGTGTTTGTAAACATATCAAAAATCTAAAATATATGTTTCTAACGTCTTAGGCAAGCACATAGATTGCAAATATTTTTAGAATATTTTTGTGACCAAATATACACGTTTTAGGAAGTTTGAATATTTCATATATTTTTAGAATATTTTCTTAACTGAAATTTCCTAAATTTTTGCGAAATTCAGGTTTTCTTATTAGTAGAAGACACTTTCTACCATGCGTAGAACAAAGACAAAAATGTTTAGATTTCATATTCTGGAAGTTGTAGAATACATAATAAAAGTAGAAGATGCATTCTACGGAAAAGTAGTTATCTTTACAATTAGTAGAATTCACATTCTCCATATTTAAAATTTCAAATAAAAGTAGATTGTTGGTTTTAAGAAAAATAGACGGACTTTTTTAATCTAGAATTCACTTTCTACTGATCCATTTTCCGTAGAAGATGAATTCTACTTTTAGTAGAAGTTAATTTTAAAATTTAATTTATTAAGTTGTTTAACCAAAAAAAAAATCAGTTTGTGTATATGGGTGTTTTATTAATTGTTTCCATTTTTACAATTTTTTTTGATTCATTTAACTATTTATTTCATTAACTTTTAGAATTGGAAAAGTTAGAAGAGAGAAAAAGTGGACAAATTTTTTTTTATACCAAAGGGACAACCATGATGAATTTTTGTTATGTTTTGGCAATATTTTCTATATACTATATATTAAGATATTTATTTGATTAGCAAGTGAAAAGTTACCTATGGCGCGTTAACAAATCAATAACATAATAACAATATTTATAATTTAGTATTAGTTATTAATCTAATATATTATTTATCCTGTAATATATAAGTTAGTTACTAAAATTTAAATTAACGAGTAAAATAAAAAAGTTAGCATGCAATAATCGTTATTGTAGGCTGTTAATAATTGATGTATCATTCAAAAGATATAGTAGCTATTAACATAGGTATTAGCTCTTAAATATCATGTAGTACATATAATAAAGAAACATACATATTAACATAGATATAATATTTTGTTTTGCACGGTAACATATATTAACTGATAATTCTCATGTTGTTTTTCACTGGAACATAAATCATATTTGTATGTGGTAACTAGTTATCGGCTATTTATAATTGTAACACGTTAAACTTTACTATTATGCCTCGAACAGTTTTTTTAATCAACCAATTCCTCTAACAGTTTTAATAGTAAGGATTTAAAATTTTATATTTTTAATTAGTTAATAATATTATTATTATTTAACAAAAAAAAAAGTAAAATAGTTGCTATCAAATTTGAATCATTGAGTTAGCTTACTTGCCTAATATCATGTATTTTCAAGAGAAACAGATGGGTCATGTCGATTGGTTTAATTCGCTGGATAAAGTCTCTTTTTGCACTTGACTGACATTTTCGAGACACTATATAAGAGTTAGATTATAGGTTATAGGGGTAAAACTGGAATATAAATTATTTTCTAGTTATGAGAAGTACTTCTCTAATTATGATCACATCTAGAGCTATGGGAGCTAATTATCTCAATATTTTAAATAATATTTATTATTAGTATATTTAGTTAATATAATTACTAAAATACTTTGGTTTTTGGTTCGGTTTGGTTTAAACCAAATCAACCGAACGATTTGGTTGATAAAATCTATAACCAAATGGTTTAGACATATGCTTTGGTTTGGTTTGGTTTGGTTCTGTTTTCTTGTCCCCTACTTAAATGTGACCATTTTTGCAAGTTTTCTCTTTTTTCATTCATTTCTGTTGGTTGCCACAACTTAACCAGTTAACCTACTTCTTATACAACAAAATAACCCGGATCATTTGCTTCTCGCATAATTTTTTTTAATTTCTTGCAACTGATCGTCTTTTCGCACAAGTTGCTGTATAGGATAATGAAATCAACCTTGCTCTCTAAGGGCAAGACAACGTGGCATGTGAAACGGACATACCACTTTCTGCCACATGCAAATGAATAGGTCAAAATCGTGGACTTTGACTTTCCAGCTCTCAAGTCGTCTCCTTCCCTCTATAAGTAGCTAACAATAGCTTCTCTCAATCCCCAGCTCTCAAGGAGTCTCCTTCCATCTACAAATAGCTAACAATAACTTCTCTCAATCCCACGATATCACCATGAACTATTGCTCCTTCACTCTCTTCGTATTTTCCGCCACTATCTTTCTCCAGAGTTTAAACCCTAGCGGAGCCGCCACATGTCATCCTGATGATGAGGCGGGTCTTTTAGCTTTCAAAAAGGGTATAACACGAGATCCTTCTGGCATTCTCAGCTCATGGAAGAAAGGTACTGCTTGCTGCTCCTGGTACGGTATCGCTTGCGTTAACGGTGACCGTGTCACCATTCTTTCACTAGTCGGATTTCCCAAGAAACCCGAACGCTCCCTCTCCGGCACTCTCTCGCCTTCGCTGGCTAAACTCCAGCACCTCGAAGTGATTAGCTTAGGAGGTCATGGGAACATCACTGGATCTTTTCCGCAGTTCCTTCTCCAATTACCGAAGCTTAGATACGTAAACATCGAGAATAACCGTCTCTTTGGTCCCCTTCCTTCCGACATCAGCATGCTAAGGCAGTTGGAAGATTTGTTTCTTCAGGGAAATAAGTTCACCGGTCCAATACCGAATTCTATATCAAATCTGTCTCGGTTATCTGGTCTCTTTATTGGCGGTAATCTCCTAACCGGAACTATACCCTTAGGGGTTGCTAATCTCAAGCTAATGCAGAATCTGAAACTCGGCGGCAACCGCCTCTCCGGCACCATACCAGATATTTTCGAATCCATGACGGAGCTCAAATTTCTCGATCTCTCCGGCAATGGATTCTCCGGAAAACTTCCTCGGTCTATTGCATCACTCGGACCGACACTCCTGCTCCTTGACCTGAGCAAAAACAATCTCTCTGGGACAATTCCAGAATATATATCAAGATTCAACAAGCTCGAAAAGTTGAATCTCTCCAAGAACCGCTTCTCCGGAGTCGTCCCAAATGGTTTGGTCAATCTGACCAATATAAACAATCTTGATCTCTCTCACAATCTTTTAAATGGTCCATTTCCTGCCTTGAACGTTAACACCATTGGGTTTCTTGATCTCTCGTACAACCAGTTTCACCTCAAAACGATTCCAGAGTGGGTTGCCTCATTACCGAGCATCTTCTTGTTGAAACTAGCAAAATGCGGGATCAAGATGAGCATAGAAAATTGGGAGCCAGCGGCACCCTTATACTACCATTACATTGATCTGTCGAAAAACGAGATCTCAGGGAGTCTAGAAAGGTTCCTTAACCAGACAGAGTATCTGCTTGAGTTTCGAGCAGCGGGAAACAAACTTAGATTCGATATGGGGAGGTTGACGTTCGCAAAGACGCTGAAAACCTTGGATCTGTCAAGGAATTTGGTATTCGGGATGGTGCCAGAAACTGTGGCCAGTCTGCAGAGACTGAACTTGAGCCAAAACCATCTTTGCGGAAAGCTTCCGACAACAAAGTTCCCGGTTAGCGCATTCGCCGGCAACGACTGTCTCTGTGGCGCTCCACTCTCTCCTTGTTTACTTTAGAGGCAAGAAAACTATATATTTGCAATGTATTTGCATTCACCGTGACATTTGAAGTTTGCTCCAAAAATGATTGGTATTTGTAACAAATAAAATAGAATTTTAAGTTCTCAATATTTAATCATTTTAAAGATATTTCTGTTATGAGTACAAAAATGAGATATTGAAGAAACTAAAATAAGAATCATTTATATATTAATCGAAGAAGCATTACAACATTCAAAGTGGTCATTCAAAGTGGCCATGTGTCACCATTAGGATAATTCTTAAAATCCTTAGGTTTGTCCATATAAACATATATTATATTTTTTATCAAACGAACTATCAAACTGATTAGTAGTGTACGAAAAATATTCTATATTTTCCTTAAATTAAAACTATGAAATTAACTAATATGATTAATATATATATGATAATTAATAATTTTGAATTATAAAGATTTGATAACATTTTTTGTAGAGAAAAAGACTAGGATAGCACCAAACCAAGTTTTTGTTCCCAAAGTAGCACTCAAGGTTCAAAGTCACAAAAATAGGTTTCATTAAAGAGGTAAATATACACTTATACCCCTTGGGTTAATTAATCCAAACCTTAGGGTTTAGAGTTAAGGAGTAGGGTTTTGGAATTAGGGTTTAAAATTTTATAAAAAATAAATACTAAAATAAAAAATAAAACTTTTAAAAACAGTTTCAAAATGTATTTTTAAATTATAAAAAGAAAATTTGAAAAAAAAATAAAAAAAAAATTTCGAAAAAAAAAAATTTCAAAAAATAAAAGATAAAAATTTTGAATCTGAAAACATATAATCTGAAACTATAAAAAAATTTTTTTTTTTCATTTTATTTATTTTTATTTTATTTATTTTTATTTATTTTGTTTGTTTATTTAATTTTAAACCAAGGGTATTAGAGATATTTTACCCTTTAATGAATTTTTATTTTTGTGACTTTCTCCTTCTAATGCTATTTTTTGAGACATAAACTTCAAAAGGTGCTATTAATGACAATTGCCCTTTTTTGTATTCTCTATCATTTTTGTTTAATTTTATATTATTAAAAAATTTAACTGATTACATTAACCATATACTAAAAATTATATTTATTCTTATATGATATATTTGAATTTTTTAAAACGACTATAAATTACTAAAACTGTTAAAATTCTCACATTGAAATTGTTGTGATCAGTGGTTTAAATTTTATTTTGTTATAGCAAGATACGAATGATCATAAAATCATATGAATATGAAATCACATTTAATCGATATTAAGATTAAATATATATATAAAATTTAATATTGTTTAAATTAAGCTATATACCATAAAAATACAAAATATGTTAATTTTAAAATTTGCTCTGAAAAAGTATTGAGACCTTGATATCAATTGCATTGAATTTGTTTTCAAAATTATAAATTACTAAAATTATTAAAAATCTCACACTGAAAATTTTAGATTGAGGGCTAAAATTTTGTTACGGCAAATATACAAATGTTAATAAAATCATATGAGTAGGAAGCCTCAGTTAATAAAAATTCATATTAAAATATACTATATAACTATTTTAACATCATTTAAATAATTATATACCATATAAATAAATAAACTTATTATTTAAATTTTCTTACTCCAACTTAATTATATAGATAACTGTTACTCGCTTCCCAGTAATATATATATATATATATATATATTATTTCATAATATGTAAATGAACATAAAATAAATAATATCATCTAAAAATAATTTTTATATATAATGTTCATCATGCGTAAGGTGCGAGTCTTAGCCTAATTAATAAGATATAATTCAGTCAAACCCAACTACTTCTAGAACTTGGTAGTTTCGGATACTCGGTGACACTTAACTCTAATAAATGAATTTGTATTAATAAAAATATAATTAAGAACCGTTTCTTTTTGAGTAGATAACGATTTTATCAAGCGATCAAATAATTTTATAAACTACATAAGGCTCTCTACGGCTTGAGACATGCGCCTAGGGCATGGAGCATCAAACTCAATACGATCTTGAAGGAGCTCGGTTTCACCCGTTGTTCGAAAGAACCGTCACTCTATAGAAAGGAGAAGAAGGAAGATTTGCTTGTTGTTTGCGTATATGTTGATGACTTACTTGTGACAGGTTCGTCATTGAAGTCTATCATTACGTTTAAGAAGGAGATGGCCCGAATATTTGAGATGAGCGACCTTGGTAGACTAACTTACTATCTAGGTATTGAGGTCCGTCAAAATGATGAAGGAATTGTGCTATCATAATGAGATCCTAGGACTCTTCTCTGGATGGTTTTGGATAGATCCTTGCATAAACGAATCAAAGACTCAAGTTTATCAAGGTGGTGGATCGAATGGTGACACAAGAGGCTGCGGAGAGGCTTCTTGATACTCCTAGGCTTAGATCGGATATGACACACCTTTCTAAAGCCCTTGGGCGTTGGATATTACACACCAACAGACTGGATACTACACACCAGACACTCTCTTAACTCATGAAAGCAAGGGAGAAGAAAACACAAAGGTTTAAGTGAAAGAAAACTTGATGGATGCTAGGGTTGCCGTCACACACATATATATAGTGAAAGGCTTGGAACAGGCTCCATGCATTTCGAAATTAAAGGAACAGGCTCCTCTAATTAATGTAGAAACAAAGACATAACTTAGATAGAGTTTTCGAAAATAAAAGACATAAGTACTTAGAAATAAAAGATAACATAAGGTTCTCCATGTGGTTTGGTCCGAGAGTATCAACAAGGTGATAAGATAGCAAGACTATGGCCTCGTTAAAAACCTATCATTGCAAAACCCAATGGGACAAAAATAATGATAGGAAAAGAGCACACATAGCTTGCTAGCCTAGATGATACTCAGCTTGATGGTAAGATGGCTTGAATGGTGATAAGTGTATCTTGAAGTATCAAGCTTCCTCCAAGACATTCTTCTTGCTCCAAGGACTTCCTGATTAGTCCTCCAATAGCTTCTTTGAGTTTCCTAGCTCTGGCTCGAGTTATGGGACCTTTAGGAATGGTTAAGACCTCATCTTCTTCAGCTGGTTCATCTCTAAACTCTCCATCTCTATCTCCATCAGTTGGCTGGTCCATGATCATATCATCCCCTCCCTCTTGAAAAGGATTTGACCTCAAATCAGGTTCATCTGCAATAAAAGGGATCAAGTCAGTAACATTGAAGCTATTACTCACATCATACTTACCTTGGAGATCAATCTTGTAGGCATTGTTGCTGATCTTCTTTGTGATCTCAAAAGGTCCATCAATTCTCGGCATAAGCTTTGACTTCCTCTCATTAGGAAACCTCTCTTTTCTCAAATGAACCCAAACTTTGTCACCCTCCTTAAAGACCATCTCACGCCTTCCTTTGTTGGCATGCTTGACATACTGCTTAGTTTTCTCTTCAATGTTGAGCCTAGCTTGCTCGTGGAGTTGTTTCACCATCTCTGCCTTCTTTTTGCCATCCAAACTGACCCTTTCACACTCAGGTAAAGGAATTAAATCCAAAGGAGAGGTGGGATTGAACCCATAAACAATTTCAAAGGGTGAAAACTTAGAAGCAGAATGCACAGCATGATTATATGCAAATTCACAATGTGGCAGATAGTCTTCCCAAGATTTCAGATTCTTTTTAATGAATGCACGCAAGAGTGTTCCTAGAGTTCTATTAACTACCTCAGTCTGTCCATCAGTTTGCGGATGACAAGTAGTGGAGAACAACAACTTAGTGCCTAGTTTAGACCAAAGAGTTTTCCAAAAATAACTAAGAAACTTAGTATCTCTATCAGAAACTATGGTCCTAGGCATGCCATGTAAACGCACAATCTCCTTAAAGAACAAATTAGCTACATGTAATGCATCATCAGTTTTGTGACATGCTATAAAATGTGCCATTTTTGAGAACCTGTCAACAACAACAAAAATAGAATCCTTCCCAGTCCTAGTGCTAGGCAATCCAACAATGAAATCCATAGATATGTCATTCCAAGGATGATAAGGAATAGGGAGAGGAGTATACAAACCGTGAGAATGAACCTTAGACTTAGCTTTCTTGCAAGTTGCACATCTCTCACATAGTTTCTCCACATCACTTTTCATCCGAGGCCAAAAGAAATGATCCTGCAAAGTTTTAAGAGTCTTTGCAATACCAAAGTGACCCATGAGACTTCCTCCATGAGATTCCCTAACAAACAAATCTCTCAAAGAGCAATTAGGCACACACAGTCTATTATCATAAAAGAGGAATCCATCATGTCTAAAGTAATGTCCAGCAGGAAATTTCTCACAAGAGTTATAAGCTTCTTTAAAATCTGGATCAGATTCATACATATCTTTAATCTGCTCAAAACCTAACAACTTGACATCAAGAGTGTTTAAGAGAACATACCTTCGAGATAGTGCATCAGCAACTATATTTTCTTTACCTTGTTTGTACTTGATGACATAAGGAAAGGTTTCTATGAATTCTACCCATCTTGCGTGTCTCTTGCTGAGCTTATTTTGTCCTTTCAAGTACTTGAGGGACTCATGATCAGTGTGTATCACAAACTCCTTGGGCCACAAGTAGTGCTGCCAAGTCTGCAAAGCTCTCACCAAGGCATACAGCTCTTTATCATAGGTTGCATAGTTGAGAGTGGCGCCTCCAAGCTTCTCACTGAAGTAAGCTATGGGTCTCTTTTCCTGCATCAAAACAGCACCCACTCCAATACCAGAAGCATCACATTCAATCTCAAAGGTTTTATTAAAATCTGGAAGTATAAGAAGAGGGGCGTGAGTAAGCTTCTCTTTAAGGCATTGGAAGGCAGTCTCTTGTGCTTCTCCCCACTTGAATCTGACTTCTTTCTTTATCACTTCAGTCAAGGGAGCTGCTATAGTACTAAAGTCTTTAACAAATCGCCTGTAGAAACCAGCAAGCCCGTGAAAGCTCCTCACTTCACTTATGGTCTTAGGAATTGGCCATTCTTGAATTGCTCTCACCTTCTCCTTGTGGGAACCGAAATTCGCACTGTCGATTTCCGTTTAAATAAGGAAACTGAGAAAACCCTAGTTTCCCAGAGGACCCGGATATCTGTTAATTACCACACGTCAAGCAATCAGAACACGAGAATAACAACGATAAAAATAAGAAATCGAAAAGAGAGCAAAGTAGATCTTATTCCGAATCTGCGTATGAGCGTTACAACAAGGTATAAGCCTGGGCTCGAGAGCTGTCGGCGAGATTCCTAGTTCTAGCAACCCTAAGACGGCTAAACCTAATTGAGTCGCAGCTCGAAATAACAAAAACGGAAAGTTGCCTAAATCGCTCTAAGTGCTAAGTTTGCTCTGAAAAAGTTCCTCCTTCTGCTCCTCGCCTAGGACTCCTTATATACTAGCTCCAAGGTCGGTTTACGCTTTTACTCTTCTGCCCTTAAGCCGTCATAGCATAAAAATGGAGATATTCCATTTTTCCCGATCTTCACAATTATCTTCAAAACTTCCGTATTTATCCGCGGAAACTTGACATTTATCCTTCCTCGTGGGCCAAGCGCGAACCATGCTGTGGTTCACGGGCTTTTGGTTAGGAAAAATCGTAGGATGGGCCTCGAATCGTGTTTTAGGTCCCTTTGGGCCGTCTTCCGACTCGACACGTTTACTACGAGTTTTCCGCGGTTTCTAATCCGCGAAGTTTGATCGATGAATTAGAATAGCGGGAAACATAGACTGAGCTTGCTACGGTCTTCGGGAGATAGCATTCGAAGGTTTGACGAGAATGCAAGGACTGGTGTCGTATCGATGTTCGGAAAGGTTCAATCGCTACACAGCGACCGAACTTTGGCTCGAGCCCGGTCGCTATGTAGCGACCGAGCGAAACGAGTGCTCGGTCGCTACGTAGCGACCGAGCTTCGGCTTGAGCTCGGTCGCTACGTAGCGACCGAGCCTTGGCTTGAGTTCGGTCGCTACGTAGCGACCTAGCGGGACGATCGCTCGGTCGCTACGTAGCGACCGAGCGGGACGGACGTTCAGTCGCTGCGTAACGACCTGTTTCGAGATTTCGTCGGACGTCTCGATTCTTTCTTCCGCCAAGCTTTTTCGTAAGGAAGAATCTATTTCGAAAAGTACTCTTCGGAGAAACTCTTATTTTCTTCTTCGGACGTTTTGAATGTTAAATTTGTCGTAACCGTTTTTGACCCCAACAGTTAGCCCCCCAGCCCGTTAGAGTTGTGACTCTAGCGGGCGGATAGATGACTTTGACAAGGTTAAGTGTATTGGACGAAATTTACAGTTAAAACTCCGCGGAAAAAAGTTGTCGAGGCGACAGTCCGAACCCATACTTCTATAAGTAGTGAGCTCTTGTCATTCATTTTCTTCACACCTTTCCTCCTTCATTTTCTTCAAAAACCTCTCTAGTTTCATAACTTTCCTTTCAACATGTCTTCCTCCCAAGGTGATAAGAAGGATTCCGACGTCGAGATGGGTGAGGCCACTTCTCCGGCTCCGGTTCCAACTTCTCCGGCGGAAGTGCCGGCTTGTGTTGCCGGTCATCTTTCTTTCCGAGAGAAACTAGTTCGTCGCCAAGCCGAGAAAGAATTGGCTCAGACTGGCTCCGAGTTTCCGTCTTCCTCCGCGCAGGTCGTTGCCCCGTGTCATGGGACCGGCGTCGCGGCTCCTCCCCCGCAAGTCCTACCTGCGGGATCTTCCACGACTCCGATCCTCGTCGAGGACAAAGAGAAGGCCGCTGACTCTATGCCTCCGCCTCCAGCCAGAAAAGAAATCGTTCTGGCATTGCGTGCTCCTAGCGCTGTCCAGGCTACTCAGCCTAAGAGTCGGAAGAGGAAACTGGCCAAGAGCGGTGACGGGGAGACTTCGCAGCGAGGTAGGTCGAGCCTAGCATCGGGACTTCGCGGAAAGGTTTGTTTCTTGTTTGAATTCTCGATCGTCTTTCGTGCATTCTTTTCATGGACTTAGTCTTAAGAATTTTTACCGTTCGCAATTCATATCGTTGATCGATGGGATGATCAGCGAATGTGGTTCTGAGACCAGTCGTCTTTCCGGGGAGTTGGTGGAGCTTCAGGGCAGATGGTCCGAAACCGAGGCTATGTTGACGGCTGTCGAGGACTCTCACTCTGCGAAAGTGTCGAAGCTCGAGGTTGCGATAGGAGAGCTTGAGAGGGACCTCGGGAAGACGGCGAGTTCCTTGCTTAAGGAAAAGAAAACCAGGAAGGCCAAATCCTCGGAGGTGCGTCGACTCCAGCGTCAGATCGAGAGTGACGCTGGACTAGCGCGCCGCGGGATCCAAGAGGCTACGGATGCCCTTCGTGCGGAGTTTCAGGCTCGCTTGGCGAAGATTTCTGCTTCCCTGGGTTCCCTCGAGTGTATCCGGAGCAGGGATTTCGCTTTGGCGACGATTGAGGGCGGGATGGCCGTGGTTCGGTCGTTCCAAAGTGAGACTCCCCCGACCTTGGAGGCCGAAGAGGCCCGACTGTCCGGCTGCAAGGGAGATATGGCGGCCGAGGATGGCGATTTCGGTCTCATCCTGGCCGACCTAAAATCCGCTTGCTTCCTTCCGACGTGTCCAGAAGACCCAGAGGGGAAGGATCCGATGGTCGGAGAGAACGGAAGCGACGCGGCTCCAGGCTCGGACGAGGCGGCGGGTGAAGAGGGAGCGTAAGTTCTGAGGGTGACTTGGGTTAGATCTCTTGCGAGAGATTTGTTTTTTTTTTTATGTCTTTATGCTTCGGCCTTGAACGGCCTTGTTTGTATTTCGGGACTGGCCGTGTGTGGCTTTGAATCCCTGCTGCTCCGCGGCTTTATGGTATGATAATCGGATAACGTTTTTTATGAATTTGTGAATAGTGGGGAGGAAGGTGATGAGTTGTCGTCTCATATCCTTCTTCGATTGTGAAATGTTTTATTCGAGACCTGTTTCGAGAGTTCTTCCGCGAGATGTGAACTCTGCGGGGGCGCTGAAGGTATCGAACGTAAACATAGAGGCGTGGTTTAAGAATCTCTTATCTTTCGATATCATGCCTTTGAGATGTTAGAGACCAGTGCGCTGGGTTTAGGGCAAGACCTAGGTTTACTTTCGGTTTAAGGATTGTGCGGTGACTAACCGGCTATCGTTTTTCCTGTCGCGATTTCTTCCTGATTCGTATCGATGTAAAGTCCGCGAAAAGTTCTCGGCTTATACGACTTGTTTGATACGAATCGAGCATCTCTCCGGAGACCGGAAGTTTGTCTGTTTAGGACGTTTGTGAGTTCGATGTGATCAGCATCGGACTTGGTGGCGTGTGCCGTTGTTTTGATTAATTTGCGCAAAATAAATGTTAATGTGTGCATATATGTGTCTTTTTGCGGAGATTTCGTTTGCTCGGAAGAAACCAATTTTGAGGCATCTTTTGCGACGTCTCGCGATGCTAAAGGTTCGATTCTCCCAAGCGGCCGACCAATTTCCGAAGACCTCGTTGCGATTTCGCGGGTGAGGATGTTTTGATAAGTCGAAAACACCAAAAGTGCGGTAAGAAGTTTTTCGATTTTTTGGGAGTATACGAGTATACGTACCCACTCCCCCCCCCTTTTTAATAAGGGAGGACAGCTGAATTTGCCTTTCGGCAAACTGCCTACGTACTCCTTGCGGAGATCAAGCCGTCTCGTAGTTCAGTGATTGCGAGTTGGTTCGTTTAGTGATAGTATTTTTTGAGATGCATCGCATTCCAGGTTCTAGGGATTTTAATGCCCTGCATGTTGGCTATTTCGTAAGAACCTGGTCGGACGACTTTTTTGATTTTATAGGTGTTGGGGTCAAAAACGGTTACGACGGAATTACAACCCGAAAATCCTCAGAGATCGTATTTTCGAAAGAGTTAGTAAAAGAAGGGATGTAATTTTCGTATACGAGGTTATTTCTACGAAGAAGTATTCTTTGGGATTCAAACCAAACGATCGTCCCGCTCGGTCACTACGTAGCAACCAAGCTCGGGCCAAAGCTCGGTCGCTACGTAGCGACCGAGTGATCGTCCCGCTCGGTCGCTACGTAGCGACCGAGCTCAGCCAAGCTCGGTCGCTACGTAGCGACCGAGCAATCGTCCCGCTCGGTCGCTACGTAGCGACCGAGCTCGAGCCAAAGCTCGGTCGCTACGTAGCGACCGAGCGATCGTCCCGCTCGGTCGCTACGTAGCGACCGAGCTCAGCCAAGCTCGGTCGCTACGTAGCGACCGAGCGATCGTCCCGCTCGGTCGCTACGTAGCGACCGAGCTCAGCCAAGCTCGGTCGCTACGTAGCGACCGAGCGATCGTCCCGCTCGGTCGCTACGTAGCGACCGAGCTCGAGCCAAAGCTCGGTCGCTACGTAGCGACCGAGCGATCGTCCCGCTCGGTCGCTACGTAGCGACCGAGCTCAGCCAAGCTCGGTCGCTACGTAGCGACCGAGCGATCGTCCCGCTCGGTCGCTACGTAGCGACCGAGCTCGAGCCAAAGCTCGGTCGCTACGTAGCGACCGAGCGATCGTCCCGCTCGGTCGCTACGTAGCGACCGAGCTCAGCCAAGCTCGGTCGCTACGTAGCGACCGAGCGATCGTCCCGCTCGGTCGCTACGTAGCGACCGAGCTCGGGCCGTAGCGACCGAGCGATCGTCCCGCTCGGTCGCTACGTAGCGACCGAGCTCAAGCCGAAGCTCGGTCGCTACGTAGCGACCGAGCACTCGTTTCGCTCGGTCGCTACATAGCGACCGGGCTCGAGCCAAAGTTCGGTCGCTGTGTAGCGATTGAACCTTTCCGAACATCGATACGACACCAGTCCTTGCATTCTCGTCAAACCTTCGAATGCTATCTCCCGAAGACCGTAGCAAGCTCAGTCTATGTTTCCCGCTATTCTAATTCATCGATCAAACTTCGCGGATTAGAAACCGCGGAAAACTCGTAGTAAACGTGTCGAGTCGGAAGACGGCCCAAAGGGACCTAAAACACGACTCGAGGCCCATCCTACGATTTTTCCTAACCAAAAGCCCGTGAACCACAGCATGGTTCGCGCTTGGCCCGCGAGGAAGGATAAATGTCAAGTTTCCGCGGATAAATACGGAAGTTTTGAAGATAATTGTGAAGATCGGGAAAAATGGAATATCTCCATTTTTATGCTATGACGGCTTAAGGGCAGAAGAGTAAAAGCGTAAACCGACCTTGGAGCTAGTATATAAGGAGTCCTAGGCGAGGAGCACAAGGGAGAACTTTTTCAGAGCAAACTTAGCACTTAGAGCGATTTAGGCAACTTTCCGTTTTTGTTATTTCGAGCTGCGACTCAATTAGGTTTAGCCGTCTTAGGGTTGCTAGAACTAGGAATCTCGCCGACAGCTCTCGAGCCCAGGCTTATACCTTGTTGTAACGCTCATACGCAGATTCGGAATAAGATCTACTTTGCTCTCTTTTCGATTTCTTATTTTTATCGTTGTTATTCTCGTGTTCTGATTGCTTGACGTGTGGTAATTAACAGATATCCGGGTCCTCTGGGAAACTAGGGTTTTCTTAGTTTCCTTATTTAAACGGAAATCGACAGTGCGAATTTCGGTTCCCACAGTTTGGCGCTAGAAGGAGGGGGATACGGATCAATCTAACCCGCAAAAGCCACACACAATCAGACATGTCAACCAACGACGCGGATAACGTGCAAACTCCCCTTAACGGAGGCAGCGGCACCGATCTCCACACTCCGGTAGCGGACGTATCTGCGGCCAACGCGCAAGCCAACGCCGCGACTCTCGAGGAGTTTAAAAAGATGTTCGCCACCTATGAAAAAAGGTCGGAAGAACAGGATAAGCTCGTGAATACCTTGACCAAACAGGTTGAAACCTTAACGGCAAGGACCCAAGCTATCCGTCCCCGCGGAACCACCAAAATCCGCGGGAAGAGGCTCGATTTCGCCACCCCACTCGATAGAGCAGGAGTCGCGCGGGAACGACCTTCCGGTCAAAACCCCAGCGAGAAGTCTCCCATCGAGAAGGGGAACTCTGAAAGTCTTCCGCTCCCTGCAAAGGACTCGGAGGATAACGAAGCCGAACACATTGACCTGGATCCTAGCGATGTCTCCAACGACACCGACGAGGATGTCGACAGACATCCAAGAAGGACCAGAAGCCGATCCGCTCGGGAAGGCTCCCCGTTCGAAAAACCAATGACGGAAGAAGAAGAAGTCGCCTATTGGAACGAACAAGAGGAGCTGGCCGAAAGGCAAACCGAGCTCACTCGCAGTAAGCGCCGACAGGCTCGGAAATCCACTGACGAGACATCGGATATCCGCGATCTTCGCGACTACATCACCAAGACTGCGGCAGAAGTGAGAGCCGTAAAGTCTCAAATCCATCATGCTACTAGTGCTGCCCCCGAGATCGATCGACTGCTGGAAGGAGCTCGAAAGACCCCCTTTACCAGTCGCATTTCGGACATGAGGGTGTCCGATCCGGGAAAGATCAAAGTACCGAAGTACGATGGTACGGCCGATCCAAAAGCGCACCTTCAGGCTTTCCACATCGCGATGGGAAGAGCAAGACTGAAGGACGGCGAAAAGGATGCCGGCTATTGCCGCCTGTTCGTCGAAAATCTTGAAGGAGCAGCGCTCGAATGGTTCGCACGCCTTCGTCGCAACACCATCGGGAGTTTTCGACAGCTCGCATCGGAATTCCTCAAACAGTACTCTGTATTCATAGACAGGGAAACCTCCGATGTTGATCTCTGGAGTCTCTCCCAGAGGGAAGACGAACCCCTCCGCGAGTTTATCAGTCGGTTCAAACTGATAATGTC
This sequence comes from Brassica napus, assembly GCF_020379485.1. Taxonomy (NCBI): domain Eukaryota; kingdom Viridiplantae; phylum Streptophyta; class Magnoliopsida; order Brassicales; family Brassicaceae; genus Brassica; species Brassica napus. Next base: position 15,243,824 of record NC_063438.1, read on the forward strand.
CAGGGTCAGCGGGATAAGCGACAAAGTGGCCATCGACGCGCTGAGAAAGACGCTCTGGTACAAGTCGAAATTCAGAAAATGGATAACTCTCGACAAACCGCGAACGATCCAGGACGCCCTCCACAAAGCAACGGACTATATCATAGTGGAGGAAGAAACTAAAGTCTTATCGCAAAAACATAAGCCGGCAAGACCATCCTCGAAAGACGCAGATCCGAAGGGGAAAAAGAAGAACTCTCGTAACGACAAGTACGTCCATCACGAGGGGGAAGATCTCCAAGGGGCGCATAACTATGCGATCAGTTCGGATCAAGGCCGGACCACGGGCAACACATGGACTCGCAATCAAGGGTATGACGAAAACACCTTCTGCGAGTTCCACCAATCCCGAGGACACTCCACGACCAATTGCAAAGTCTTGGGAGCAAGACTGGCCGCGAAGCTGCTCGCTGGAGAGCTTTCGGAAGTAACTAGCGTCAAGGATCTCATCCTCGATTCTGATCGGCCTCCAAAGACGGACAGAAATCCGCCCGCCGAAAAATCTCCTCAACGAAACCAACCTGGGGATAAACGCGGTAGGAGGCCGGATGACAAAGGGAACGATAACAATCGTCGCAGAGTCAATATGATCATCGGAGGATCTCAATACTGCGGCGATACCGTGTCAGCCATCAAGGCTTACCAACGGAAGGCAGAATCAAGCGCAAAATGGCCTACATGGTCTCCTCCTCGAGACGGCCAAAATTGCTCGATCACCTTCACGGAAGAAGAAGCCGGCGGTATCGACCAACCTCACTGCGACCCGCTCGTCATAGATCTCGTCATACGAGATTTAGAAGTCGGAAGGGTACTCGTCGATACGGGAAGCACGGTCAACGTAATCTTCCGCGACACTCTCAATCGGATGAGTATCGAACTCGGAGAGGTAATTCCGACGCCAAAACCACTCACGGGTTTTTCAGGCGAAGTGTCGATGACTCTCGGGTCAATCCAATTGCCAGTCATGGCCAAGGAGATCACGAAAATCGTCGAATTCGCGGTAGTCGACCATCCCGCTATCTACAACGTGATCATGGGAACCCCATGGCTCAACGCCATGCAGGCAGTTCCGTCAACTTACCACCTGGGTCTCAAGTTCCCAACGCCGAGCGGAGTCGCGGCCATCTGGGGATGCCAAAAACAGTCGCGACTATGCTTCCTCGCGGAGCATAAGTTAAGGCAAATCACGGCTTCTGCAAACGGCAAACGCGCGAAGATAGATCGATCTTCGGCCAAAAGCGCCCCGCACAAGGACGAAGTAAAATCGTCTGTCAACGCAAACGCGTCGGACGTCGAAGCTCGACATAAATCCGAAGCCCACGCGACAACTCAACCGGAACATCCGGAAAATAGCGTCGACCCAACCACGATCGACACGGTCAAGGCGGACATCGCGACACCAACCGCCGAGTAAGAACACTCGCGGCATGAAACAGAACTACGAGATGGCTTGATCCTCGAAAGGGGTACGTAGGCAGCTTGTCAAAAGACGAGTTCAGCTATCCCCCTCTCTAAAAAGGGGGCCACAAATCGCCATCATTGTAATCGAGTTTTTAGAAACATAAAATTTTTTTTACAATATACACTGTCTTTTTATCGAAAACGCTTACGCTTCAGTTTACGCTCGTCTGCGGCCTCATCCGGCCCAAAAATCGTAAAGATTATCACCTTTCAAACACGCATAATCCTCGAAAATAACTGCGAGACGTCGCAAAAAGTTAAAATTCGAGGACAAAGCTAAACAAATTGTCCGAACGCGACTACCAAAAACCTTACACCCCGTTCGTCGATTGGCCCCGACGAACACGCCAGCCGTCTTAAACAAACGCAATCCGATCACTCTTTTGATCTTTAAAAACGTCCAGCACAAGGACAAAAGCGCGCTACAACAAAAATCCGAAATTTTGGTTTAGCACTTCCAGTTGATTCTGAGAAGATGCTCGATTCGTACCATACAAGTCATATAAGCCGAGAACATATCGCGGACTTTAAATCGGTGCGAGTCAGGAAGAAATCGCAACAGGAAAAACGATAGCCGGCTAGTCACCGCACAAACCTTAACCGAAAGTAAACCTAGGTCTTGCCCTAAACCCAACGCTCTGGTCTCAAACATCTCAAGGCATGATATCTAAAAGATACGAGATCATAAACCATGCCTCTCCGTTCGTATCTCAATGTTCTCGAAAATCGTAAAGACAGATAAATTTTACGAAAATCACGAACGAACCAACAGATTGAACGTCTAATTAGAACTACATACGAGACGACAACTCGTATTTACTTCAACCCTACTCAGGAAAAACTCGAAACGAAACATTTATCATATAAATAAACCGCGTAAAGCGGCAAGGGATTCAAAGCCACCAACGGCCAGTCCCGAAATACAAATACGGCCATCTTGGCCTAAACGAAATCCAAATTCAAAGGGCCACATTCGGCCGAAAACAAGGATAACTGATCCATCCCTCATAATCCAAAGTCGAAGTCCCCGGACAACGAAGCACCAAACGCATCCGCAGGACGATCCACTTCCTCGCCACCGCCGTGAAAATCGATCGGGACCTCCTCGGTATCAGGAGAAACCGGGATGGAATCCCAGAACCCTTGAATCCTCTCGTCGATCGGAGGGATAAGCGCCTCAGCGTGGGCACGGTCACTCATCCCACTCTTCATCAAGCTCATTTCCTCTTCAAACACATAGTCGTCGGCTTGCGTCCTCCAAAGACTTCCGACCGAACCACGGCACTCGCGAAAGTCGCCCACCGAGGTAAAGGCATTCTTAAGATTCCCGTACTCAACCTGGAACTGAGATGCGCGAGTCTTCATCACCTCGACGATCTCTCTTTTGCCTTTCCTCTCCGATCTGCGAACAGCCCGCGCATGATCACGAGTAAGCTGTGCCTCTCGCTCCAGCATCTCGCCTTGCACGCGGGCGAGATCCCGCTCCGCTTTCTCCGCCTTGAAGCGGTAGACCATGGCTTCTCTATGACCCGCCTCGATGGCCGAGCCCAGCAAGCTCAGGCCCTGCAAAATCAATAGGCGTGTTACAAATCCATACATAGGATAATCACTAAAAAATTCCCAAGAAAAAACTAACCCCATTGATGATGCGAGATCCTTCCGCAACGACTCTCGGCCTCGCCGATTCTTTCGTAGGAGGAGGAGCATCGAAACCCGATGGCAGCCCAGCAAAGAAATCATCGAAGTCCGGAATGGGGGCCTCGCTCGAACCGCTTCCGTCGCCGTAAGCAAGGTTCGGATCCCATCCTGGAAGCATAGAGTCATCCATCGAAAACTCTATGTCGCCGAGATCGACATCTTTTCCCTTCCAAGAGCTCGACTCCGGCGCGGCTGTCGGAGCTTCAACGGGACTCTGGCCGTCGGGTTCGGAGTCGCTTCCCGTATCCGCGTCCAAAGCTGGACCAGGTTGCACAAATTTCAGTGCCTTCCGAACCCTTCTCGGCGTGAAAGAAGTCCAGAAGAAGGGACCATTCCTGAGAAGATCCCTCACCGCGATAATATCCTCAGGGAACGGAGCAAGAGGATTGATGAAGGGACGATTGTTCGGCAACCTCCGGAACAGTGGAATGCAACTCTCTTCGACGGACGCAGCGTCCAAACGAACAAAGAAAAAGAACTTCTTCCACGAGTTGAAGTTCGAAATGAACTTCTTAACCACCGACATAAATTTCCGAGGGACAAACCTATGCTTATCCGTATCCTTGACAAGTTGAAGCCTCAAAAGCGCTTCATAATGATCGACGGAAAGGGAAAGGCCATGCTCATAGCTTAGGATCAAGATCCCAATAAGGTGCTGAATGGCAAGGGGTGTCAACTGACTTATCGCGACTTCGAAACGGTCCAACACTCGGACGAGAATTTCGGGTATGGGGAACCAGAGGCGACAACGCACTATGAACACCTCATAACAAGTAAAGTAACCCTCCGGGGGGTTGTTAGCACATTCCCCGCGGCAGGGAACCCGGAACTCCACAACATCCGGGATGCGGTAGAACGACCGCATCGTCGCGAGAAACTCGTCAGTGGTCCTACTTGCGTCCTTTCCCTCGACTCCACGATGGACCAGGACCGGGAATGGCTTCTCCTTGGGAGGGATCAACGAGCCGTAATGAGCAACCCACCATGCCTCGTTCTCGGCAGGATGCACCGAGTGAGGCACGAACTCCGTCTTCGGAACGACGAGCTCTTCGTAAGGACTCGCGGACGAAGACCCTTTTTTCGCAATCTTTTTCTTGCTCGACATCTTTACACTTCTCTTAAGAGAATAGAGGAAAAGGGTGGAGAGAAAGATAGAAAGTTTTTTTTTGAAAGATCTTAGAGAAAAACAAGAAAGTGAAAAAATTATGGAATAAGTTACCTCTCTTCTTATAAGACATGAGGATTTACTATTCAAGCTCGGACTTTCGCATATTAATTCCATCCATCAAGCCTAACTTGCCAAACATGCCTAACCGCACGCTAGGATCCCCCCATGCATGATCCTAACGGGCTGGGGGGCTAACTGTTGGGGTCAAAAACGGTTAAGAAGGAATTACCACCCGAAAATCCTCAGAGATCGTATTTTCGAAAGAGTTAGTAAAAGAAGGGATGTAATTTTCGTATACGAGGTTATTTCTACGAAGAAGTATTCTTTGGGATTCAAACCAAACGATCGTCCCGCTCGGTCGCTACGTAGCAACCAAGCTCGGGCCAAAGCTCGGTCGCTACGTAGCGACCGAGCGATCGTCCCGCTCGGTCGCTACGTAGCGACCGAGCTCAGCCAAGCTCGGTCGCTACGTAGCGACCGAGCGATCGTCCCGCTCGGTCGCTACGTAGCGACCGAGCTCGAGCCAAAGCTCGGTCGCTACGTAGCGACCGAGCTCAGCCAAGCTCGGTCGCTACGTAGCGACCGAGCGATCGTCCCGCTCGGTCGCTACGTAGCGACCGAGCTCGAGCCAAGCTCGGTCGCTACGTAGCGACCGAGCGATCGTCCCGCTCGGTCGCTACGTAGCGACCGAGCTCAGCCAAGCTCGGTCGCTACGTAGCGACCGAGCGATCGTCCCGCTCGGTCGCTACGTAGCGACCGAGCTCGAGCCAAAGCTCGGTCGCTACGTAGCGACCGAGCGATCGTCCCGCTCGGTCGCTACGTAGCGACCGAGCTCAGCCAAGCTCGGTCGCTACGTAGCGACCGAGCGATCGTCCCGCTCGGTCGCTACGTAGCGACCGAGCTCGAGCCAAAGCTCGGTCGCTACGTAGCGACCGAGCGATCGTCCCGCTCGGTCGCTACATAGCGACCGAGCTCAGCCAAGCTCGGTCGCTACGTAGCGACCGAGCTCAGCCAAGCTCGGTCGCTACGTAGCGACCGAGCGATCGTCCCGCTCGGTCGCTACGTAGCGACCGAGCTCGAGCCAAAGCTCGGTCGCTACGTAGCGACCGAGCGATCGTCCCGCTCGGTCGCTACGTAGCGACCGAGCTCAGCCAAGCTCGGTCGCTACGTAGCGACCGAGCGATCGTCCCGCTCGGTCGCTACGTAGCGACCGAGCTCGGGCCAAAGCTCGGTCGCTACGTAGCGACCGAGCTCAGCCAAGCTCGGTCGCTACGTAGCGACCGAGCGATCGTCCCGCTCGGTCGCTACGTAGCGACCGAGCTCAGGCCAAAGCTCGGTCGCTACGTAGCGACCGAGCGATCGTCCCGCTCGGTCGCTACGTAGCGACCGAGCTCAAGCCGAAGCTCGGTCGCTACGTAGCGACCGAGCACTCGTTTCGCTCGGTCGCTACATAGCGACCGGGCTCGAGCCAAAGTTCGGTCGCTGTGTAGCGATTGAACCTTTCCGAACATCGATACGACACCAGTCCTTGCATTCTCGTCAAACCTTCGAATGCTATCTCCCGAAGACCGTAGCAAGCTCAGTCTATGTTTCCCGCTATTCTAATTCATCGATCAAACTTCGCGGATTAGAAACCGCGGAAAACTCGTAGTAAACGTGTCGAGTCGGAAGACGGCCCAAAGGGACCTAAAACACGACTCGAGGCCCATCCTACGATTTTTCCTAACCAAAAGCCCGTGAACCACAGCATGGTTCGCGCTTGGCCCGCGAGGAAGGATAAATGTCAAGTTTCCGCGGATAAATACGGAAGTTTTGAAGATAATTGTGAAGATCGGGAAAAATGGAATATCTCCATTTTTATGCTATGACGGCTTAAGGGCAGAAGAGTAAAAGCGTAAACCGATCTTGGAGCTAGTATATAAGGAGTCCTAGGCGAGGAGCACAAGGGAGAACTTTTTTCAGAGCAAACTTAGCACTTAGAGCGATTTAGGCAACTTTCCGTTTTTGTTATTTCGAGCTGCGACTCAATTAGGTTTAGCCGTCTTAGGGTTGCTAGAACTAGGAATCTCGCCGACAGCTCTCGAGCCCAGGCTTATACCTTGTTGTAACGCTCATACGCAGATTCGGAATTAGATCTACTTTGCTCTCTTTTCGATTTCTTATTTTTATCGTTGTTATTCTCGTGTTCTGATTGCTTGACGTGTGGTAATTAACAGATATCCGGGTCCTCTGGGAAACTAGGGTTTTCTTAGTTTCCTTATTTAAACGGAAATCGACAGTGCGAATTTCGGTTCCCACAATAAGGACCTTCCCAGTTTGCTCCGAGTATTCCCGCGTTTCGTTCAGCGGTGTTTCCCGCCTTATCTCCCTGATTGAACCTTCGGTTCCGTACGTTGGAGTTATAGTATCTCGCAGCGGCGTGCTGGTAGTTTTGAATTCGGATGAGCGCTCGATCCCGGCGTTCGTTAATGAGGTAAGATCGTCCAAGAGCATAGCATTGTTGAGTTCCTCTCGTTCGGGTAAGAACCTTCTTCGAACACCGGGAAATTCTACTTCCGCGGGAATCATGCACTCCGCGCCGTATACCAAGGCGAAGGGAGTTTCTCCCGTTGCTCGCCTTGGGGTGGTACGGTGAGACCAGAGGACTCCCTCGAGTTCGTCGTCCCATCTACCTTTTTTGGCCTCCAAGCGTTTCTTCAGTCCGTCGAGAATGGTCTTGTTGATTGTTTCAGCCTGTCCGTTGCACTGCGGATATCTGGGAGTTGACTTGTTGAGTCGTATCTTCTACTTTTCGCAGAATGCCTCGAATCGGGTGGAAATAAATTGAGACCCGTTATCGGTTACGATTTCGTAAGGAACTCCATGCCTACAGATGATGTTTTTCCATACGAAATTCTCGACTTGGACGTCTTTTATACTCGCGTACGAGTCCGCCTCTACCCATTTTGAGAAGAAATCGGTAAGGACTAGAAGGAAACGCTTTTGCTTTGAATTATGCAGAGGTCCGACAATATCCATGGCCCAGCGCATAAAGGGATAAGGCGACGTGATGGAGGAAAGAACTTCGGCGGGTTGTCGGATAGTTGGCGCATGCCTTTGGCATTTTTCGCATTTTCGTGCGAATTTTTCGCAATCTCCGATCATTGTTGGCCAATAGTACCCGTGGCGTTTGATTTTCACGGCTAGTGATCTTCCGCCGGAATGGTTGCCGCATGAGCCGGAATGTATTTCCTCCATTACTTTCCTCGCCTTTTCTCCTTCCAGGCACGTCAGGAGCGGTCCGGAGAATCTCCACTTGTAGATTTCGCCGTCCACTGTTACGTAGCGTGCGGCCTGTGTTCGGATCTTGCGAGCTGACCATTTTTCGGCGGGCAGTTGCCCGTCGATAATGTAGTCTCGAATCGTCTGAAGCCATGGGGTATCACAACCGTAATCGGATTGCTCCGATGGTGGTGGTATCGTAATCTCTTCTTCCTCGTCGTCTTGACCCTCTATGAGATTGACAACGACTGGGGTCCGATACTCGGATGTTCGATGAACTCGACCGGAATTACCCTTTTGAGTCCTGGATCGGAACTTGATGCTAAGGCCGCGAGGGCGTCCGCCTGGACATTCTCGGAACGGGGGATCCGGGTAAGGGCGAAACAGTCGAAGTCTTGAGCTAGACCTTGGACCAGTTTGAGGTACGCGTCCATCCGTTCGTCTCTGGCTTCATATTCTCCGCTGAATTGACTGGCCACTAACTGGGAGTCGCAGTAAGCGTGGAGATTGCGTATTTTTAAGCCGTGAGCCAAACGTAGACCTGCGATCAATGCTTCGTATTCGGCCTCGTTGTTTGAGGCATGGAATTCCAGTCTGAACGATTGTTCCAGGATCTCGCTTGTTGGAGATGTGAGACGGATCCCGATACCCGATCCTTGCTTGGATGAAGATCCGTCGACGTGGAGGAGCCAGGTGGAATTTGGTTCCTCGTTGGTTATTGCTCCCGTTGGAAGTTCGACCAAAAAGTCCGCGAGCACCTGTGATTTTGCGCTCGTCCTTGGTCGGTATTCGATGTCATACTCGCTCAACTCGACCGCCCACTTCGCCAATCGGCCTGATTGACTTGGGCTATGCAAAATTGTCCGTAAGGGAAAAGTCGTGAGGATAACAATCGTGTGGGATTGGAAATATGGTCGTAGTTTTCGGGCCGATGTTACGACCGCGCATGCCAATTTTTCCATCAACGGATACCTAGATTCGGCATCCAGCAAGGTTTTGCTTATGTAAAAATAGGTTTCTGCTCCCCGCGTTCTTCCCTGATCAGGACTCCGCTTACGGCTGTTGCCGATACCGCGATGTACAAGAACAAAGGCTCTCCTTCCACGGGTTTTGCGAGGACTGGAGGAGTAGCTAAATAACGCTTCAGCTGTTGGAAGGCGTTTTCGCACTCTTCCGTCCATTCGAATTTTTTATTTCCTCGCAGGACGTCGTAGAAGGGCAGGCACTTATCTGTTGATCGTGAGATAAATCGGTTAAGTGCTGCGATTCTGCCGGTCAGTCTTTGGACTTCCCGTTTATTCTTCGGCGAAGCCATCTCGATTAGAGCGTTGATCTGTTTTGGATTTGCTTCGATACCGCGGTTGGTGACCAAGTAGCCGAGGAATTCTCCTGATGCCACGGCGAATCTGCATTTCGTCGGGTTGAGCTTCATGTTATGGGAGTTTAGTTGTGCGAAGCATTCTTCGAGATGTGACACGTGATCCCTTGCTTTGAGGGATTTGACAAGCATGTCGTCGATATAAACTTCCATCGTTTTTCCGAGTTGTTTGGAGAACATTCGGTTCACGAGTCGTTGGTAAGTTGCTCCAGCGTTTTTGAGGCCGAAGGGCATTACCTCATAGCAATAGGTTCCGCGATCGGTAATGAACGCAGTCTTCTCACGATCGTCGGGATTCATCCTAATTTGATTATAGCCTGAGAAAGCGTCCATGAAGGATAGGAGTTCGTTGCCCGCCGTTGCTTCTACCAATCGATCGATATGTGGTAGAGGGAAGCTATCCTTTGGACATGCCTTGTTTAGGTCGGTAAAATCTACGCAAACTCGCCACTTCCCGTTTTTCTTTTTGACTACTACGGGGTTGGCGAGCCAGTCGGGGTATCTTACTTCCGTTATCGACCCAACTTTAAGCAGTTTTTCGACCTCATCGTTTACTGCGGTAGCACGTTCGGGTCCCAGCTTCCGTCTTTTCTGTTTGACGGGTTTGAATGTTGGGTCGATGTTCAGCTCGTGACATGTTATGTTAATGTCGATTCCTGGCATATCTTCCGCAGCCCACGCGAAAGTATTAAGGTTCTTTTTAGACAGGTTATGAGTTCTGTCTTTAAAGGCTCGTGGAGATTGGCTCCGATCTCGACGCAGCGTTCTGGGAAGGCTTCGTCGAGACAGATCGTTACCACGGGTTCACAAGTTGGCTCGCGTTTTTCATCTAGAGCTGCGAAGATACGAGATTGCCAGAAGAATTCCGCTGAATCCTGACTTCGCGTATCTTTGCTGGAGGTCTCTTTCTCCGCTTTCTTAGGAGTAATTTCGAGGATCGGTCTCTTTCGTTTTAGTTCCGCGGCGAAACAAACCTGAGAAACTCTTGGATTTCCCCAGATTACCTCGACTCCGTTAGGGGTCGGGAACTTGAGGCAAAGATGGTAGGTTGATGGGATTGCGCGCATGGTGTTCAGCCATGGCGTCCCCATGATAACGTTGTAAGATGCGGGGCGGTCGACGACTAGAAACTCTGTGATGTTTGTCACGGTTCCGGCTTTGACAGCGAGTCTAATCGATCCGTAGGCCATGGTCGTTTCCCCCGAAAGCCCTAGCAGTGGGCTTGGGCATTTTGCGATCTCGGATTGACTGATCCCCATCTTTTCAAGAGTGTCTTTGAAGATGATATCGGCCGAGCTTCCGGTATCGATTAGTACTCTAGCGACGTCGATATCTCGAATTGTCAACTCGATAACAAGGAGATCGTTCCGAGGTTTGGCTCGATCGACCGTTTCTCCCCCCCTGAATGAGATGACATTCGCGCACGTCGAATCTCGCATGTCTTTCCTGATCGTTGAGTGGTTTTTGCGGGTTAGATTGATCCGTAAGTCCCCCTCCTTCTAGCGCCAAACTGTGGGAACCGAAATTCGCACTGTCGATTTCCGTTTAAATAAGGAAACTAAGAAAACCCTAGTTTCCCAGAGGACCCGGATATCTGTTAATTACCACACGTCAAGCAATCAGAACACGAGAATAACAACGATAAAAATAAGAAATCGAAAAGAGAGCAAAGTAGATCTTATTCCGAATCTGCGTATGAGCGTTACAACAAGGTATAAGCCTGGGCTCGAGAGCTGTCGGCGAGATTCCTAGTTCTAGCAACCCTAAGACGGCTAAACCTAATTGAGTCGCAGCTCGAAATAACAAAAACGGAAAGTTGCCTAAATCGCTCTAAGTGCTAAGTTTGCTCTGAAAAAGTTCCTCCTTCTGCTCCTCGCCTAGGACTCCTTATATACTAGCTCCAAGGTCGGTTTACGCTTTTACTCTTCTGCCCTTAAGCCGTCATAGCATAAAAATGGAGATATTCCATTTTTCCCGATCTTCACAATTATCTTCAAAACTTCCGTATTTATCCGCGGAAACTTGACATTTATCCTTCCTCGTGGGCCAAGCGCGAACCATGCTGTGGTTCACGGGCTTTTGGTTAGGAAAAATCGTAGGATGGGCCTCGAGTCGTGTTTTAGGTCCCTTTGGGCCGTCTTCCGACTCGACACGTTTACTACAAGTTTTTCCGCGGTTTCTAATCCGCGAAGTTTGATCGATGAATTAGAATAGCGGGAACATAGACTGAGCTTGCTACGGTCTTCGGGAGATAGCATTCGAAGGTTTGACGAGAATGCAAGGACTGGTGTCGTATCGATGTTCGGAAAGGTTCAATCGCTACACAGCGACCGAACTTTGGCTCGAGCCCGGTCGCTATGTAGCGACCGAGCGAAACGAGTGCTCGGTCGCTACGTAGCGACCGAGCTTCGGCTTGAGCTCGGTCGCTACGTAGCGACCGAGCGGGACGATCGCTCGGTCGCTACGTAGCGACCGAGCTTTGGCTCGAGCTCGGTCGCTACGTAGCGACCGAGCTTTGGCTCGAGCTCGGTCGCTACGTAGCGACCGAGCGGGACGATCGCTCGGTCGCTACGTAGCGACCGAGCGGGACGATCGCTCGGTCGCTACGTAGCGACCGAGCTTTGGCTCGAGCTCGGTCGCTACGTAGCGACCGAGCGGGACGATCGCTCGGTCGCTACGTAGCGACCGAGCTTGGCTCGAGCTCGGTCGCTACGTAGCGACCGAGCGGGACAGCGACCGAGCTTGGCCGAGCTCGGTCGCTACGTAGTGACCGAGCGGGACGATCGTTCGGTCGCTACGTAGCGACCGAGCCTTGGCTTGAGTTCGGTCGCTACGTAGCGACCGAGCGGGACGATCGCTCGGTCGCTACGTAGCGACCGAGCGGGACGGACGTTCAGTCGCTGCGTAACGACCTGTTTCGAGCTTTCGTCGGACGTCTCGATTCTTTCTTCCGCCAAGCTTTTTCGTAAGGAAGAATCTATTTCGAAAAGTACTCTTCGGAGAAACTCTTATTTTCTTCTTCGGACGTTTTGAATGTTAAATTTGTCGTAACCGTTTTTGACCCCAACACTCCTGATCCACTTTTACTCCATCTGCACTCACAACAAAGCCTAGGAAGACCAAGTTATCCGTACAAAAAGTGCATTTCTTAAGGTTAGCAAACAGTTTTTCTTTTCTCAATACATCAAGAACAGACTTGAGATGATCTATATGTTCTTCTAGGTTCTTACTGTAAACAAGGATATCATCAAAGTATACTACCACAAACAAACCTATGAAAGATCTAAGCACATGGTTCATCAATCTCATAAACGTGCTAGGAGCATTGGTTAATCCAAAAGGCATGACTAACCACTCATACAACCCATGCTTAGTCTTAAAGGCTGTTTTCCACTCATCTCCCTCTTTCATTCTTATTTGATGATATCCACTCTTCAAATCTATCTTAGAAAAGACACTAGAACCATGCAATTCATCAAGCATATCATCTAATCTAGGAATAGGGTGGCGATACTTTTACTGTTATATTGTTGATTGCTCTACAATCAACACACATGCGCCAGCTCCCATCTTTCTTAGGCACAAGGAGCACAGGTACAGCACATGGGCTCATATTCTCACGGATATGGCCTTTCTCCATCAGTTCCTCAACCTGTCTTTGTAGCTCCTTGGTTTCCACAGGATTAGTTCTGTATGCTGGTCTGTTGGGAAGAGTAGCTCCTGGAACGAAATCAATCTGATGCTCAATCCCTCGAATAGGTGGCAAACCTATGGGATTATCTTCTGGAAATACATCATGGTATTCCTGTAAAAGAGCTGACATCTCACTCGGATACACCGGTGTACAATCAGTTAGAGACAAAAGAGATTCTTTAAAAATAAATAAGAGAACCGGTTGATGAGAATAAAGAGATCTTTTGATTTCACTAGCTTTAGCATAGAAGTTGTGTTGCTTATCTGGTTTGAGATCAATCTCTTTCTTTTTTCTGAAGCTGAAGTTGATCTTCATGCACTTCTTTAGGAGTTAGAGGCACCAAGACAGTTCGCTTGCCGTTGAACTCAAAAGAATGTTTGTTGGTGAAGCCATCGTGAATGACACGTCTATCAAACTGCCAAGGCCTTCCAAGTAATATGTGGCTGGCTTCCATGGGTATCACATCGCAGAGAATGTCATCTTCATACCTCCCAATGGACAAGGGTATAGAAACCTGAGTAGATACCCTCATCTCGCCTTCTTCATTAAGCCATTGTAGTCGATAAGGTCTAGGATGTTTCTGAATTTTCAATCCAAGCTTCTTTACCATTATTTCACTAGCAACATTGACACAGCTTCCACCGTCAATGATCAGGCTGCAGACCTTTCCTTGCACCAGAAAACGTGTGTAGAACAAGTTCTCTCTTTGTTCTTGTTCCTCAGTTTTGTTTTGCAAACTGAGAGTCCTTCTTGCAACCAAAAGTCTACCTTGAACTGGTTCCTCCTCATACTCAGCTTCTGATAGTTCTTGATCAGTCTTTAGTTTCTCATCTTCAGATTCAAACTCTCCATTCTCCAGAAGAATCATAACTCTCTTGTTAGTACACTCATTAGCATAGTGCCCACGCCCTTGGCACTTAAAACACTTCACATCTCTTGCACGCGAACTTGTAGCCTCCACTTTACCCTTATCTTTGTTGTAGATGCTACTAGACTTAGGCTCTTCTTTTGGCTGTGGCTTGCTCTCCTTCTGATAACTTGGTTTATCTTCCTTAGAGGTCTGATATCTACTGGAACCATAGCTGCCACGCGCATAACTTCTTCTCTTAACTTGCTGCTCCACCAAGATAGCTTTGTGTAGCATCTCCTCTATTTCCAAGTAGTGTTGCATCTCCACTCTGTCTTGTATCTCACGGTTGAGGCCACCAAGAAAACGTGCCATAGTAGCTTCACTGTCCTCAGATACACAAGCTCTCAGCATAAGCAATTCCATCTCTTGAAAGTATTCCTCTACAGACTTTGATCCTTGTGTAAGCAGTCTCAGCTTTTGATGAAGATCACGGTGATAATGACTTGGTACAAACCTCTTGCGCATCACAGCTTTCATCTCTGCCCATGTTTCAATGGGAAATTCACCATTGCGCCTCTTGTTTGTAACCAACTGATCCCACCAGCTCAAAGCATAATCATTGAACTCGGTAGCAGCCACTTGAATCTTCTTAGTCTCTGAGTAATGCTGACAGTTGAAAACGAGTTCTATCTTCTTTTCCCACTCAAGATAGGCATCTGGATCAGCTTTGCCATGGAAAGGAGGGATCTTAAGCTTCAATCCTGATAGCTCATTGCGTCTATACCTTCGGCCCTCATGATCATGTCGAGATCTTCTACTGCTATGTCTCGAACCGGAGCTATGGCTACTTCTCTCATAGAAGTTATCAGTTTCTTCTGATCCAGCATGCTCACGCTGGCCTTGTCTGTTTCTTCTTTGCTCACGTATCTGGCCAGATGCTTGTTCTTGCCCATCATTCGGTCTCTGATCATACTTCTCTTCCAGAAACTTCACCATCGCTTCCATCACTTGTTTGGTGATTGCTTCTTGTAACAACTTATTCCTTCTCACAAAGGTTTCATCATCCTCCTCAGACCCCATTGCTTCCTGATACACGAAAAGCTTGAACCAGTAAGTAGTTCAAAAGAATTCAGAACTCAAGATTCAAATAAGGAAACAAAGTATTCAAACAAAGCGGCAAATGAAGATACTTGAACAACACGCGACGATTTGAATTCTATCACTTTCGAAATTGAAACAACAACTCAGATTTAGCAGAAAAGGATTCGAGATTCAACAGGTGATGATTTGAGATTCAATGGCTACGGATCTTATGTTATCAACAAAGATCGAAACACACAACCACACTAAACTTTCAGATTTAAGAAACCGTAACGTGATCAACAAGAATGCGAAAGGTTTTGTATAGAACTTGATCGAAATTCTTAGATCTAGCAATATGAGACACGAAACAATCAGATCTAACAATCTTGATAATGAAACAAACAGATCAAGTGAGAATAAACACACAAGAACCAAATGATCAAAGATATGAAACGATAAAGAGTAGATCTTATGAACAAACAAAAGAGAAATCGAAACTCCCCTTCCAGAGTGCTCTGATACCACTTAATGAGATCCTAGGACTCTTCTCTGGATGGTTTTTGGATAGATCCTTGCATAAACGAATCAAAGACTCAAGTTTATCAAGGTGGTGGATCGAATGGTGACACAAGAGGCTGCGGAGAGGCTTCTTGATACTCCTAGGCTTAGATCGGATATGACACACCTTTCTAAAGCCCTTGGGCGTTGGATATTACACACCAACAGACTGGATACTACACACCAGACACTCTCTTAACTCGTGAAAGCAAGGGAGAAGAAAACACAAAGGTTTAAGTGAAAGAAAACTTGATGGATGCTAGGGTTGCCGTCACACACATATATATAGTGAAAGGCTTGGAACAGGCTCCAAGCATTTCGAAATTAAAGGAACAGGCTCCTCTAATTAATGTAGAAACAAAGACATAACTTAGATAGAGTTTTGAAAATAAAAGACATAAGTACTTAGAAATAAAAGATAACATAAGGTTCTCCATGTGGTTTGGTCCGAGAGTATCAACTAGGTGATAAGATAGCAAGACTATGGCCTCGTTAAAAACCTATCATTGCAAAACCCAATGGGACAAAAACAATGATAGGAAAAGAGCACACATAGCTTGCTAGCCTAGATGATACTCAGCTTGATGGTAAGATGGCTTGAATGGTGATAAGTGTATCTTGAAGTATCAAGCTTCCTCCAAGACATTCTTCTTGCTCCAAGGACTTCCTGATTAGTCCTCCAATAGCTTCTTTGAGTTTCCTAGCTCTGGCTCGAGTTATGGGACCTTTAGGAATGGTTAAGACCTCATCTTCTTCAGCTGGTTCATATCTAAACTCTCCATCTCTATCTCCATCAGCTGGCTGGTCCATGATCATATCATATCACAAGATCGATATGCTAAGAAGATCCTCGAAGAAGATGGTATGAACAATTGCAATCTTACTCATATACATATGGACATGAACGTCAAGCTATCTAAGTCGTCACGAAAAAGAGACATCGACGAGAGGGAGTATAGAAGAAGCATTGGGTGCCTTCGCTATTTATTACACACACGGCCTGATCTTTCTTTCAGTGTCGGTATGCTTAGTAGATATATGCAACAACCTAAGGAGTCTCACGGTGCGGCTTTGAAACAAGTACTGAGGTAATTGCGAGGTACTACTAATCTTGGTTTGAGGTTTACACGATCGTCAAGGCAAGCATTGGTGGGATTCAGTGATAGTTCTCACAATGTCGACGATGATGATGGCAAGAGTACAACCGGATATATCTTTTATCTTGGAGACAGTCCCATAACCTGGTGTTCTCAAAAGCAAGAGATTGTGGCATTATCATCCCGTGAGGCAGAACTTATGGCCGCCACGGAAGCTGCGAAGAAAGCCATATGGCTCCAGGAACTGTTAAGTGAAGTCGTGGGTGATGGTTGCAAAAGGGTGGTTATACGGGTTGATAATAAGTCTGTGATTGCACTCACTAAGAACCCCGTTTTTCATGGTCGAAGCAAACACATTCACAGGAGGTTTCACTTCATACGAGAGTGCGTTGAAAACGATCAAGTTGAGGTGGAACACGTCCCGGTAAATAAGCAACGAACTGATATACTTACTAAGTCCCTTAGCCGAGTTCGTTTTGCTGATATGAGGAGTTTTATTGGAATGCAAGTAGTATGTGAAGATGAAATCAAGCTTAAAGGGGAGACTGTTGGTTTAAGCTTGGGAGCTAGCTTGAACCACAAGCTATCCTAAATCTAATGTTATGTTTATCAATAGAGATTAGGAAATACTGAAAGAATAATTACTAATAGGATTAGGATTATCTAGTCCTATATATGTTGTTGTATCACCGACAAATTGTGAGAGGTGATTAAGCTTTAGTTTTTTAGTTATTTTTCTAAAGCAATACGAAAGTGAGTTTGTGAATTCGATCTTTTGATTTCTATAAAAATAAATTATTATTGTAGAGATTTGCAAAATTCTTTCGAGCTAAACTCATACCACAGTATTGTTAGACTACATACAACAATGATCACTCTCATAAATATAATGGTTACAACTTAATTTAAGTAATCATACTTTTTCATGTTTGTCGCAATTTTATAAATATCAAAGCTCATTTGAAATCATAAAGACTCATGGTTAAATGTGATTTTATTTAAAGTCAGTGAAGACCATATTAACTCATTTTGATATCTATATGTATTTAACAGAACATTTTTCAAAAATTTGTTCGGTTTTCGGTGCGGGTTGGACTGATATTGGTTTTCGGATATAACATCATAAGAACCGCTCGAATATATAGGTCAGGTCTAATAGAGTATGAGACTTTGATTTCTGGGTCGATTCCAAGTTGGTTTTTTTGGGTAAGAATATTCTTTATTAATTATGTTAGGTAACTACTAAGAAAATATAATATGTTGCAGACTTTAGGAATAAAGTTTAAATAATTAATTAAATTAATATGGAACACAAATATTATTAAAAAAAAAACAAAAATAAAAAATTAAATTTATTATAGTTAAAACAAAAAATATACCCGCCTTTTGAAAGGGCGGGTCAGAATCTAGATTAATTTATTCAACTAGACATTAGTTTATTCAAATTTTAAATATTTTACATAGACATTAAGTTTATCAATTAACAAAGCACATGATGTTAAAAATTGGGTTTAACCAGGTTTAAGTGGAATTTTAATAGAAATAAATATTCATAAAAACTCATTTAGTTTAATGGGTTTTAAATAGGTTATTCGATTAAAAAATATTTATTAAATGTGATTTTACTTAAAGTTAGTGAATACCATATTAACCTACTTACACATATATATATATATATATATATATCAGAATATTTAAAAATTAGATTTTTAAAAATATTTTTCAAAAAAATTGTTCAGTTTTTGGTGCGGATCGAGTTTGATATTAGTTTTCGGATATAACACTTTAAGAACCATTCAAATATATAAGTAAGGTCTAATAAAGTATGAGATTGTGATTTTCGAGTCGATTCTGAAACGATTTTTTTAGGTACAAATATTCCTGACTAATTATGTTAGGTACTAAGAAAATATAATATGTTGCAACCTTTATGAATAAAATTTAAAATTAATTTCTGAAATGCATATGGCATAAATGTATAGTTATGCAATTTGATATATTTAATATAGTTACCAAAAATTCAAATTAATATTAAACACAAATATGATTACAAGAAAAACAAAATATAAAAATTAAAATTTTCAAAAAAAAATTAAAAAAAAAATATACTCGTCATTTCAAGAGCCGGTCATAATATAGTAAATTATTGAACAAATAGACATATATGAGAGTTGTTTCAAAAAAAAAAAAAGACATATGTGAGAGTTCAAATGAATAGGCTGATTTTTTTTTGAAACACCTTTTTTTTTAGGGGTGCAACACGAGGACTTCCCGGAAGATCAACTATTCTAATACTACTCTCGCCCAAGCACGCTTAACTGCGGAATTCTGATGGGATCCGGTGCATTAGTGATCATATGATTGCACCCGAATAGGCTGATTTATCTTTGGAAAAAAGGAATAGACTGAAAAGTTATTTTTGTTATATTCATTCATATGTAGGGTCCCTCGAGAATATGGACGGTGAGATTGACATGGAGACCTTTTTGACCACCGGATTATCCAGGTCCGTACGGATTGCGAGTGTGGTGGTTAGTGGCGGTGGTAGTGACCTCACGTAACCATTTATTTTCTTTTAGTGGAAAATTCGACACGCGAGGCTTTACTATAATCCAATAAATTATTTGGATGACAGTCTTTTTTTTTTCTTTTTCTTTTTTGTGAAACATTTTGGATGACAGTCTGGCTTCAGTAGTTTACATCTATTAAATCGTGTTTTGGTTAACATTGATAGATTTCTCTTTCTCCGCACCTTCGTAACGAACTCTACACTAATTTGGTCAACTTGATAGTCTATGGGTAGATACAGATTTCATATTCTTTGAGAGTAAATGTCATCATCACACTTCTGTCAGGTCTCGTGCTCCTTTTTTTCTACATCTTGACTCTTGGACATACGTTCAAAAATCGTGTTATGCTGTTTTATGGGATAATCAAGATTCGAGAGACTACGAATTAAACCAACGCGTGCTTGAAAGTTCAAACCAACACATAGAAAAGTAGAGAACAATTACTGTAATCAGCATTTCAAATAGTAAATGATTACATTTACTAAAACCATTTACTTGGTGATATCAAAATACTAAAAAGGAATTATTGGACAACAGATTTATAGAAACTCAAAATTTTAAGACTATCTAAATAATAAGTACCTATTTTTTCTTATCAAAACCATTTAATATTCTGTATGATTACTTGATTAGTACTGAACTTTAGAAAATCATATATTTAGAAATAATAAATACTAGGTAATAATTCGCGTCTTACGTGGAATATGATTATTAAATTCATTATTTTTTTAATAAGGAGACAGTAAATCTGGTTAAGTTGGATATCGGTTTGGTTTTAAGTTAGATTGAATTTCCTAAAATATAACAATCATTCTAAATCAATATTTATTTTGGTTTGTTCAGTTGAAATGTTTTATGTTTTTGGTTTTTCCGGTGATAACCAAAATTTACTATTATTTGTTTGCTTTCATGTTCTGAATTTTAGATAGTTTTGATGTCGAACCAATGGTTTCTTATTGTAGCTTCTAAACGGATATATAATAGTTAAAGAAAAAGAAAATAAAATTATTAAAACAAATCATTTCATTACAATTTGGTCGATAGAGACATAAGCATTAAGAAAAATTATATTTCAACTACCAAGAAAATTAGATACTTCAGTTGTGGTGAATATTTAGTTATAAGGTGTTTACGTCAAAGTCCACATGTATGTGTATGTAAAAGTATATAAAGGTGGTTGATAAATATATAAAAATTATGTTAATTAATATTAAATGATATTTTTGTTCAAAATAACACATGACATATAAAATTCTTAAAAGAAAATGAATTTAAAATAAAATAGACCTAGACATTAGTAAAATAAATTTTATATTAATAAAATCAAATTTTATCCATAAATAGGGGTGGGCAAGGATCGAATTTTCGGATATTTGGAGGCATTTGTGTCCATTTGATCCTTAGCCACATGGATATTTGGTGTCTCGGATATCCAAAAATTTTAGAATTTTAAAGGATATCCGATTTGATCTGTAAGCAAAATAAATGTTTTTAAAATAAATGAAGAAATCTAAAAATAATAATATTTTACTACAAAAATAAAACATTATTTAACCTTTTAAATTCTAATACCTAATATAATAAATTAAAATGTTGTAAAACTTATATAAACTATAATATATAACTTATATATATAATTCTTTAAATATATGTATTTATATGTAGATAGCGGATTGAATTGGATATTCGTTCCTAATAATATTAGTATTTGTGATTTACTTTTTTTTGCAAATATTGCATTTTTTTTTTTTCTTAGTAGAGTTACGAATATCCAGATTTTTCGGTTCGAGTCAAAACATATAACGAATTGAATCAAAATTTATGAATACTTTGTCCAGCTCAATCTGTAAACAATAAAAATAATATTTTATATATATAATTGGTTTTTGATTCGTTATCCATTTTGATTCGAACCGAAAATTTCGGATAACGTGAATTTTATTTGAATCCTACATGTGAGTTTTATATTGAAAAAAACGTAATGTATATAGTGTTGACACATTTATATAGAGTTTAGCTAAGAAGCTTTCTACACTGTGATACGTCAACATACTAATTCTTAAATTGCTATGAAACTGTCTTATGTTCATTATAATATGAACGCATTTATTACCATGTTTATCTTTTAATATATAAAGGATGTGCTCACAATTCTAAATATATAAAAAAAAAAGCAGCGATGTTGTCCGTATAAACAGCAGCGGGGAGATATAAAAGAAAAAAAAATGTTTTATATTATTTTTAAAAATCGGTGGCATTAACATAATTGGCTGTACAACATTGCCAATCGAAACCTTAATTTAAAATCAATGTTATAACTTATAAGTATTTTAAAATGTAAGAAAGAAGTATAAGTAAGTTTTTGTCAAAAAAAGAAAGACGTACGAACCAATTAATAAATTTTCTTTGCATTTGGTCTAAAAAGTTTACAAAAAAAAACACAATCTACTAAACTGACTAAGGGGACGACTGGTTTTCCCGCTACCACCCGCAAACGCAGCTTTTACGATTGGTAGCGGTTATCGGCGGTTTGCAACAATCACTCAAATCGCTTTAAGCCGCTTCAAACCGCTATGAATCTCATAAATTCAAAACTGGCTCCAGCTAGCGTTTGTGGTTGCGGACGGTTGCGGGAGGGTAAAAAAATTTTTTTTTTAAACAATATATATACAAAAGTAAAAATATTTAATAAAAAATTTAAAATTGAAATTATTAAAATATTAAAATATATCTATTATATTTTAATTAATATTATAAAATTTTATAATAAAAACAATTTCAATAATTTTTCAAAAATTAAAATTTTAACTTTCTAAATATAAATTTTATATTTATTATAATTTTATAATTTTTTATATTTTTATAATTATATTAAATGTAAATATTATTAATTTATTATTTGACTGTTACCGCATTTGGTAGTTAACCAGTCATAAGTCACCCGCAAACGCACTAATTTTTAACCGCAGTACCAGTCATACAAATCTCTTAAAACCGCTAGAAACCGCAACTGCCCGCATCCACAAACTCCCGCAACCGCAATCGATGCGTTTGAACCAGTCAGGCCCTAAGAAAAAATAATCAATAATCGTATAACTGCCAGCAAGGATAGTAAAATTAGATCCTTACGAAGTCGTTTCGGGCTATTTGAAGATCATGTATGTTTTTGTTGAGAAAACCATGTATGCATTTTTCTTTTTCTTTTTTTCATGTATAAATTTTGTTATTAAAGACATGTAACTATTGATTTTCTTTTAAAAAATAAATCTCAAATTATATAAGTATTTGAAAATATAACTATAAATAAATAATGCTAAATTATATGAATACTAGATTCTGATGCGCACTTTTAAATGGCGAGTATATTTTTTTTGTTTTTAATTTTTATATTTGTGTTTTTCTGTAATCATATCTAAGTTAATATAACTTTTGGTAACTATATTAATTATGTCAAGTTGCAGAACTATACATTTGTACTATATGCATTTCAAAATTTATTTTTAAGATTTATTCTTAAAATTTGTAACATATTATATTTTCTTAATAGTTATCTACCATAATTAGTCAAGAATATTCATACCTAAAAAACTTGACTCGGAATCGACCTGAAAATCAAAGTCTCATAATCTATTAGACAAGACTTATATACTTGAACGGTTTTTCAAGTGTTATAACTGAAAACCAATATCAAACCCAATCCGCACCGAAAACCAAACAATTTTTGAAAAATGTTTGAAAAACATATTTTAATATATTCTGTTAAATATATATATATGTAAATGGTTAATATGATTTTGGGGAATTTGCCAAAACTAATCCACAACTTGATTTTAACCCTAAACCTATACTCAAACTTGAATCAAATGCAAAACTAACCTAAAAGCCTTGTGAAATTACAGTCCAGCCTCTTGTGACCAAACAAAAAAAACAGAAGCTATTTTTACGATATAGCCCTAGTAAGTCGTCTGAGATGCTGGAAGTCGTCTGGACAACTTCAAAGTAAGTCTTCTGGTGTAGCTGATCTTAAAAATAATTTATAAATTTTTTAAAAAATATTTTGATAAGCGAAAAATTAAAATCATGTAATTATAAACAGTTTTAAGTGATATAAATTAAAATATAACAAAATTGAATTGTTTTCAACATAGATGAGTATAGGTAGTGAATCATGGTATTCTTTGGTATAGGATTTGGCAACATATGTTGTAGTATTGTATGTATTCTTGGGGTTAGATTTTGGAAAGCTTGAATGTTTTTTTGAAAAATTAATTTTTTACCTATACGTGTTTATTTTTGTGTATAGTAAACACATTTTAAGTTTAATTTGATTTTATGAAGTGTATAGTTAGTTAATTAAGTTTAGGGGTTATGTTTAGGGTCTAGACGACTTACATTTCAGTCGTCTGGTGAAGAAATTAAAACAGATGACTTACATGTAAGTCGTCCAAATATTCCCGCCTAAAATTTTTTAAAAAATTATTTTCCCGCTTAAATAATTTAAACCAGACGATTCGTCTGGAAAGTCTTCTATTTTAGTTTCCCGCTAAAAATATTTTAATTTCCCGCTAAAAATATTAAACTCTTTTGGATGACTTACAAGTAAGTCGTCTAGGAAGTCGTCTGAATCAAAAATATTTAACCTAATTGGATCTTTTGTCTCCCTATATAAAGAAAAATTTACACATTTTCTCTCCTCCTCTCAAATGGTTGCAACAAAAATGTAATGTTCATCATTCTAAAACTCTTCAACCTCTCTCTAATCTCTTTGACTTGAAAACACCAAACTTTATATGAATTTTTCAGTTTTGTCTCATGTATTTATTTACTAATCTATCTCTTTTGCAGGTTTTTAGTCAGATGGTACTCATCTTCCACAAATTTAAAGGTAGATCTATTAATTTTAGATATGTATTTTTGTGTGTTCTATAAAGGTAGATTTATCTAATCTTCCACTCATTTTCTCTATTTTTAAGTCATTTCAACGTTTTTGGATATGCAGGTTTTTCAGATCTAGATTTGAAGTCCAGATGACTTCTATACAGTCTAGACGACTTCGAGGAAGTCTTCCAGTCGTCTGGACTTCCTGGAAGTCATCTGGACTTCATGGAAGTCTTCTGACGAAGTCTCCCTTTCATAATAGATCTGAGCGTTTTGGTAAGTTTTTATTTCTGAATTTTCTTTATTTGGTAACTTCTTGTTGTATAAAGTTCTTACTTTTTTCCCAAACTAAAACTCTCCAAACCCACTCTAATCTCTTTGACTTGAAAACACCAAACTTTATATGAATTTTTTAGTTTTGTCTCATGTATTTCTTAATAATCTATCTCTTTTGCAGGTTTTTAATCAGATGATACTCATCTGCCACTAATTTAAAAGTAGATCTATTAATTTTAGATATGTATTTTTGTGTGTTCTATAAAGGTAGATTTATCTAGTCTTCCACTTATTTTTTCTGTTTTTAAGCCATTTGAACATTTTTGGATATGCAGGTTTTTCAGATCTGGATTTGATATGCAGGTTTTTCAGATCTGGAAGACTTCTGTGACGACTTACATGTTAGTCGTCTAAAATATAATGCACTAGACGACTTCCAGGAAGTCTTCCAGACTACTTCCACTTCAGTCGTCTAGACTTCCTGAAAGTCGTATGGACTTCCTGAAAGTCGTCTCGACTTCCTGAAAGTCATATGGAAGTCGTCTGGACTTCCTGAAAGTCATCTGGACTTCCTGGAAGTCTTCTGACAAAGTCTTCTTCCATATCAAGTGGAGTCCAAGATTGTATTTGTAGAGGAATGATCTATAATAGTTTTGTTTGTGGTCTGTTTTGTGAATTGCATGTCTACTCTTTTAGTTGTGAATTTTTTGTAAAATCAGTAATAATGTTTCCCAAGATGTAATACATGTGCTAACAATGTGTTTACACATTTACAAATCAATGAAATAATAGACTTCAGTAGCCTTTTTCTTATCTTTGGATCTCTCATATGCAATAATAAACTCCAATGGTTTTTTTCTCTTCTTAATAAACAAGAATGTTGGTAGCTTTATATTGATTTAACATTTTAAGAAGCATTTTATCCCTTTTTCCAACTCATAACAATAATCATTATTATTGTCTATAACAATAATACTTAAGAGATGGAAACAAACAATAGTAACTAGTCAAAGCATATCATATTTTTTATAAGTTTGCGTTGAAAAACTTAATCAAATTTAGTAAAACTAAGGGAGAGAACATATTTTGTAAATATGAGTTTTACATATCTTGAAGTTACCTATCACTCTTAAAAATACAAATTATTCAAAAACTAACGTAGAAGACATAAAAACTAGCGGAGAAGACTTCCACTGAAGTCTTCTCGGATCAGTTAGAAACTTTAATTAACGTGAATGTTGGTAACCTCATAAATATCACCAATTAAGTTATAAATTTCATTCAGTAGCCCAAATATTCATTAATAAACATGAATTAACAAGAAAATGTTAAAAAGTCTTTATAGTTTTAGAGAAAATGCAAGTTTATTAAACATTGACGCAGACGACTTCAATCTAAGTATTCCAGATGACTAAATTATAAGTCGTCTGGTCAACGCAGAGGTTATTTTTGCAATTGACTTTGAAATCTGTTATTTGAGACGACTGAAAAATAAGTCGTCTACTTTTGTTTTGTTAAAAAAAAACTCCAAAAAAGCTAGACGACTTACATTTCAGTCGTCATAGGTTAGTTTTGCATTTGACTGGATTATTTCAGAAGTTTGACTTTCCTGGACGACTTACATTTCAGTCGTCTCGTGAAAATTAAAATATCAATATTTTTTTTAAACTAGACGACTTACAATTAAGTCGTCATAGGTTAGTTTTAGCAATTGAAAAAAAAACTTTAATATTTAATTATATATAGACGACTTACAATTCAGTCGTCTGTCAGACGACTTACTTGTAAGTCGTCCAAGATTTACGAGGTTTGGCCAGAATCTCGGAATAAAATCATGGACGACTTACATGTAAGTCGTCGGGCGGATGACTGAATTGTAAGTCGTCTGGGTATGATTAAATATTGAAGTTTTTTTTTCAATTGCAAAACTAACCTATAACGACTTAATTGTAAGTCGTATAGTGTTAATAAAATATTGATATTTCAATTTTCACCAGACGACTGAAATGTAAGTCGTCCGGGAAAGTCAAACTTCTGAAATAATCCAGTCAAATGCAAAACTAACCTATGACCACTGAAATGTAAGTCGTCTAGGTTCTTTGGAGATTTTTTTGTAACCAAACAAAATCAGACGACTTAACTTTCAGTCGTCTCAGAAAACATATTTCAAAGTCAATTGCAAAAATAACTTCTGCGTTGACCAGACGACTTCCAGGTAAGTCGTCTACTGCCAGACGACTTCCCATGTAAGTCGTCTGACGAACAGATCTGGAAAAAAATTTGATTTCATACCTTAAATTGGTGAGATAACTTCCTTAACACACATAAGGCTTCTCCAAGCACACAGAATCTCAAACGAAAGTGACCCACCCATAATCGTTAGCTTATATGACTTTATGAACCATAAAAAATGTAAAATCAAAATCTTGGTTTTTTTTAGCTCAATGTGGAGAGAAAGTGAGAGATATGTTGTGTTTAGTTCATAAGAATGGAAAAAGAAGAAGGGTAACTCAATTTTGGGAGCATTAAGAGCTTCAAATTGGTTGTTCACGGTGGTTAGGGTATTGATGACAATGGCAATCTTGTAATTACTTGAAGATGATGAGGGTGAGAGAGTAAAAATGTCATTTTCGAAAGAAGAAAAAAATTTATGGCATTTTCGTGAATTATATGAACTTGTGGGGTGAATAGGGCAAAACCAATTTTCAAAAAATAAAGAGGTTAGTTTTGTGTTTGACTTTAAGTTGTAGGTCAATTCTGCAAAAAGCCTTATGATTTTTACCTGTAATATATTTTTATTGTTTTATATCTAATTTATTTTAATGTTTGTGTTAAATATTAAATGGTTGGGATGATATAATCAAGTTGTAAAAAAATGGCAATAATACTGATTTTCAATGAAAATATAAATTGTTTTGAATATCCTATAATGTTTAGCAGAGATTATAGCTGAAAATGCACCTATTTATTCACTTATTTATTTATTTAAAACAGCTTTCGAAAAATGCACTTGTTTATTCATGTTAAAAAAACAGCTTTTTAAATTATAGAAACCCATCGATTCTGTAGAATTAGACACATGCATGCATGACAGCATAGTCCCACTCCACAGGTAACTACGTGGGAAGCTCACTTCACCTGAAACCAAACAAAGTCATCCACAAAACTTCCATCCCATCATTTCATGTCTGTTCTTTTACTCTCTATATATACGATTCCACTTAAACACGGACTCTATAACTCTGTCCTCGATCTAATTAAGCACATTTCAAAACACACACCCCTCTCATAGGTATTAAACACGTTTGTATTAGTTACATGGAAAACAAAAATGTTGGTCAACTAGAACAATTCTCTGTTGACCAAGTGTCTTATAGAGGCGTTCGCCAGAGGAAGTGGGGAAAATGGGTGTCGGAAATCCGAGAACCCGGTAAGAAAACCCGTATTTGGCTCGGAAGCTACGAGACGGCCGAAATGGCCGCAGCTGCTTACGACGTTGCGGCTATTCACCTCCGAGGACGTGGGACACATGTCAACTTTCCGGAGCTTGCTGACAGTTTTCCTCAGCCGCAAAGCTCAAGTTCCGAGCACATTCAAGCTGCTGCTCAG
The DNA here is from genome assembly GCF_020379485.1 of Brassica napus. Lineage (NCBI taxonomy): Eukaryota > Viridiplantae > Streptophyta > Magnoliopsida > Brassicales > Brassicaceae > Brassica > Brassica napus. The sequence continues at coordinate 15,271,444 of NC_063438.1, forward strand.
GAGGCAGCACTGCTGTTTAAACCGGGCGTGTCGTCTACTGAAGCAGATCTCGGGTCGGGTCAGGGACATTCTCGGGTCGGATTGTCTCCGGATCAGATTCAGGCGATTAATGAATTTCCATTGGACTCGCCGAGGAGGGGGTGGATGCAGGATTTGGAAGTGGATGATTATGAAGAGTTGTACGGACGAATTTTTGGTCAATGCGATAGAGATGAGTATTTTGAAATGCAGCAGCTTCAATCCATATGGGATCTTAACTGCTTTTGATATACATAATTGCTTAAACATTTAATTCTTATTATGAGGCTACCAACCATTTAAGGTTTTGACTTAACTAATTATTTATTCAGTGACGTATAATAAACTTGGAGCCCCGAAGTATTTTTCTTGGGTTTAATTTGGAATATTCTAAGTTCTAACATTGAAGACATCGTATTTTCTTACACCAAAAAAAAATAAAAATCGTGTATATATATATATATATATATATATATATATATAATCAACCAAAAAAAGAAACAGAAATTCAAGTGTTAATTACAAGGTTGGTTTGAATAAAATTTTCTAATTCAAAAATTACAATACTAGCTTCGTTTGCCCACTATATGTTTCGCTAGAGCGCTCTGAAATTGTTAAAGTATCATTAAATGTTTTCTGTCTTCGATGATAACCACTTAAAAAGTGAGGTTTAACTCATTGCTTCGGATGCCGGTTCTTTTGGAATCATTGCCGGAGTAGCTAGTCTTAAATGATCGCTTCAAGCTTACTTTCTTCATGACATTACAAACCCCGAATGGAAGAGAGGCTGTGATGATACATATGGCCTCGGGAACCAGCAGGTGAAGATTGAATATGCTGGATGATCTCGGAACCACCAAACGAAATCCATCCATCCATCCTCAGAACAAATATGGGATGCGGTAGAGACAACATCAAACACCAAGATCTTCAGAAATCAGAACCCAACTAGCACAATTTAAGGCTCTCAGCTAAGGTCCAGAGAACCTGAAACCGGTCTTCTTTACGCCTCAGGGCTGGCCACGTTGGAGAGGTGAAGTGAAAACCAATGAAGCATGACTAAAAGAAACTCAAAACCACTCGCAAAATGGCTAGAGCAATCTTGATTCTCAAACATGGAAGGACATGAGAGGAACAAGAAAACAGAGAGCAGCCTCGACATTGAAACATAAGCTACCATAAACGACAACTCAGTACAACAGTACCTAAACTGCACACGCTAAACCCCCAAGGAAACAACAATCACACAACTGCCAATACCCTAAGCATGCGCCGACAGAGAACAAGACATCTGCTGCCTCCCCTGAGCTTAATCTAGACCTATTTCCAAGACAGGACACCAAGCCTCGATACAAAGAAAGTTACACACTCCACTCCACACCGAAGAACTGACTTCGCACACCAACCAAATATGAACCAGAGGAGAGAGGCAGTCATGTACCTCATGTGCCTCCACCGCTAAGAACGCTGAAAAGATCTACAACGAGAAAACTATATCCGCCTTAGCCTTGCCCTAAAAAGCTGACTTCTTCTGCCACAAAACCCTCGACGCCTCGTCTAAGCTCTAGAGGAAGAAGAGCTCAGCAAGCCAGATCTATCTCCCCCTGGAGCAGATTTTGAACCCCAACGGCAAGACCTCCACCAGAGAACATGCATATCGACGTTAAGCAGAAAGGTGAGAAGAGGAGCAAAGAAAAATGAGTAAGAGGAGGAGAAAAAAAATCATTTTCTCCATTGTCACTGAGTCAAATTTTCAATTATATATGTTAATTTTTTACGATAAACCCTTGGTATTACTTAAGAAGGTGAAGTCGAGAAATAACAAGAACTACCAGAACTCTTTAGTAGGAAGAAATCACTACAGAAAATGTGGATATTAATAGCGTCGTTAAATGCTATGAGTTTGATATAATAGAGTTTCCTAAAACGCTCAGACAGCGCCCATTATCATAGGTCTGACACTTTTGATATCAGATCTTTTAGATGCTATAGTTAAATAAACATCGATAGCGATTGGTTCTACAAAATTGTTAAAATGACATAGATATAATACTATAATTAAAAATTAAATTAATTATTGATAAAATTTATTAAATTAATTGATTAAAAACTAATTAATTTAAAATAATTGATTAAAATCAAATCAAAACTAATTTAGAAATAAAAAATTAAAATTTATTTATTAATTATAATCAGTTTACAAATAAATTCAGTTTACACGTTAAACCAAATTTGTTTTAATTGTAAACAAAAAATAAACAAAAAAAAACATAAAAAAATCCCTAACTCTTCGCGCCTCCGCCTCCTTTGCCGCAGAGCTCCACTTCCGCGGCCACCTTTACCGGATTCTCCACCATCGACACTTCAAACACGCTGTCAGCTACACCATCTGATGTCTTCTTCCATCATCCACCATCACGAACTTTTTCACCAATTCTCCTTCCCGTGTCATCATCTCACCGTCTTCCTCCGCATACATAATCCGACACAGCTCCGACTCGACTCCCTCTTCGACTCCGGCTCGTTCCGATTCCGGCAAGATATCTCCTTTGAATGGCATCGAGCCAAAGACAAGGACTTTCTATGAGAATATGACCCCGGTGAAGACGGATGGATATGAGAAGCGATGGTGGTGGTGACGAGCGGATGTACCATCGTCTCTTCAGCTTCTCATTTGTTGAATCGACCCTAAAAACAAAACAAATAAAATTAGATTTGAACTAGTAGAGAGAGACAGATCCAGCGTTGTTGTCATGTCTTCCTCCAGCCATGGCTTGAAGAATATGCTTTGATATTGAAGGAGATGACTGAGGAAGAAGACGGGACTGAGATGCCAACACGTTTCAAGTTCGATCCACCTGCTGCGCGAAACTAAGTCACAATTATCCTGGTCACCTAACACAGAAATGAGCCTATGCTTTAGGGCCCATTTGAATACCCGGAGAGAGGATCTATCCGTGGGCTGCACCTCCTCTTGGGGATTAGTCTGGGCCTCTCCATGGGCCTGGGATACCCCCAGGTTAATCAAAAAAAAAGTTTTGAATTTGTTGATAGGGATATTAAAGATTGAGAGAGAATCTACAGAGAGATGAGTTTTCAGAAGAAAAAAAAATAAAGGCAAAGAGATAGTCAAAGAGTCTGTCGACACGGAGAAAGAAGAAAAAGAAAGAGAGAGTATAGTTAGATTAAATCCAATCCAATGGTAAAGAATGTGATATGGATAGATTAATATTAGTGGTCAATGACAGATTTTTTTTTCTATCTATTTTATGTTGTTTTATCTCTTAGTAGATTTGTATAGTAATTTCTATGTTAGATAATACAAAAATATGATTTTATATTTTGGTTTCATCATTAAAATTCAGTTTTTATTTAAATGTTAATGTATGTGATATAGCATTTGAAATATGTGATATGGTCTAATGTTTTTGATGTAAAGTAATGATAATATATGATTTGAGGTATATATATATATATATATATGTAGGTTTATAGTTTAGATATATAAAATAAAATGTTAAAATTTAAATTTTGAAAATTAACTTTTGTAAGTATTGGATAGTATAAATTTAGGATCTTTTAAATTTAAGACTTGATGTTAAAAATATTAGATTAGACTAAAGACTTTATATGTAGGGTTTAGGTTTGGGGTTTAGGGTATTAGATTTAGAGTGTATATTTAGTGTTCAAAGTTTTAAATTTGAGATTATAATTTTTAAATGATTAAATTTTGAGTTTAAGTTTAAGATTGAAGTTACATTATGAAAAGATTGAATTTTTAAAATTTATGTTTAGGGTTTAAAGTTTAGGGTTTAGGATGTTGTTATTTAAAAAACAAATTACAATTACCACATACAAATAAACAAAAAATATATTTATAAAATTAAATTTTTAAAAATTACATCCGGTTATAACTGTGAAAAAAAATAATTTTTTTTGTTAATTAAAACTAGAATTCTGGAGTATGAATGTATGATTAGGTTATATAATTATGGTAAATTTTAAAGTATACAGTTTGAGAGTAAAGTATGTTACTAATTATACTTTTGGTTTTTCATAAATATGTTTTAAATTTTGGATTTTAATTATACTTTTGGCTTTTCGAATACTTTTCGGTAATTTCAGATATTTAATTGCCAAATATTATATCATAGAAAAAAAATCAGGTACTGACAATCTAGAACCGGTCCGCAACCAAACCGAAACACTCACTTTCAGAACAATTTGGTCACAAAAACAGATGAAAGTAGAATTATGTTATACAAATGAAAAGACATGTATTGGTTCAAGGTTTCAAGATCACAAGCGTTTTGCAAGTAAACAAGCTGTTGGCAACCATGTTTTCTTTTTTAACCGAAGAAAATGAAATGTCCAGCTTACGTAGATAGCGATATACAGCAATCTCAACCCACCCTTGACTCCCATAAAGAAAGACGCAAGTTTTCTATGACAGGAGCTCTATGTAATGGCAGATTCTTGTCGATAAAATCCATAAGTACAAACAGTGAATGTTGGAACTAACGATAGTACCCTCACCAACAGTTCATTAGACAATTCACTGATGTTATCCATTTCTTACAATACCCTTCAAGACCTCAAAGAAAACAAGACCATAAGAAACAAAAAGCATTTGTCATTCAGAACATTTGACAAGGACTGATCTAAACTAAGACAACGACTCTCGCCTTGTTATGATGCTCCTCAGTCTAATTCAACACAACACCTTTTAACTACTTAGCAGAATCTAAAACTAAGAAACAGAGTGAGATTGGGAAACGTACTTCCTTAACAGACTTGGTTTTGGAAGCTTGCCTAGAAATCTCCTTCTCAACATCATCGCTGTCTTCGCCAACAGGAAGAAAACAAAGATGTCACAGAAACGACATATAACAAGAACATTATAACAGTCATTACCACTGAAGAATGCAAATCTGCATACACAGCAACATCAGCTGCAGATGGCGTCAAACCATTTCCCAAGACCTGGAATATGCAGAAACAAAATGTGCATTACGCTAAAAGATAAACCGAATAAAAATTCATCCTTTACCACTATAGATAAGACACTGCACTGTAACTCAAACAAACTAATCCCAACTTGTCAAAATGTGATAGAAACGAGAATAGAGCTCAATAAAAATTTCAATTTTTAAAGTTCAGAAGTACCTCCTCGTTGTTTTGTGAAGACACTTCCTTTCCTGATGCCTTCAATACATTATAATACAGCGTCTTGACATCATTCTCATCAGACCAATCTTGATGTACAATTCAATTTCACTACCCCCATTAGAACGAAAAACAGAATCAGACATACTCGGCTACTTTGCAACATAATCATGAAGAAAAAGGTGAAGCTTTCTTCGTCGGACTGATTCTTCACGGAGGTTTCTCTGCTTTAAAGTGACCGGTGACGAAAACCCTTTTGCCGACCGATGGAAAGTGGGGAATTGAAGAAGAATCTGGGAAGGAGCGAAGGATGCTAGAGACGAGGTGATGAGTCCATGGCTTCGCGGCTGTTGATGTAACTAATTCCTTCCTTGTGCTGCTTTGCCTTCGGCTTCTCCAATTCCATGGCTTAAGCGCTTGAAGCAGCCGTGCTTGGATTCTCATTATCATTCTCCTGCATTTAGATCGATAAACCTTTCCGCGACTTGTCTCTGAAACGAATCTAACCCCACCTCCATTTGATTCGACAACTCGTTGCGGCTGCCGGCGATTGTCATTGAGTCAACCGAGTGTTTCGATATTGAATTTGGAGCCAGAGAGAGAGAGAGAGAGAGAATGAGTGATGATAAGAACCCTAATCAAGATATAATTGTTATTTTTTTCTCAATGAGATAGAACAAAGAAGAACGATTGAACGAGAACGTACCTTATTGTAACAAATTAAGCAGCAAAATTTCTTTATTTTCCCACCGTAACAAACATAACGTTTTTAAATTGACAAACGCTAAAAAAAATCAAGCGTCGTTATACAAATAGCAAGACTGTTATAAGCGCTATAATATCCTTTTCTTATTAATAGAGAATCATTTTTGGAGAGTAACATTTATTTTGTAATCAATCTATACTATATAAAAGCAGCTATCAAGGCCATCCACATAGAATTTAAAGCCACCAATCATATTGTGACAAATCAGCATTTTAGATTGTTATTTCTAAAAATGTCAATATTTCAAAATAAATAGAAATTACTATCTAACAAGGTAAACTAACAAAGTAAAAGAAATTATAAATATGTTAACTTAATATCTATATCATTATTTCAAAATTTAATATAAAATAATGGGCAATTCTCATAAATAGATAATTTTTAAGTTTTGTTCACAAAAATTGATCACAAGGAGGAAAATGACCAAAATGTTTCATTTAATAGGTAAAAGGACACTAATACCCTAGATATATAAAAAATAAAAAAAAATATAAAAAAAAATAAAAAAAATAATTTTTTATATAGTTTTAGATTATATGTTTTCAAATTCGAACTTTTTTATTACCTTTTTTTTTAATTTTGTTTTTCGAAAATCTTTTTTATATATTTTTTACAATTTTCTTTTTGTAATTCGAAAATACTTTTTGAAACTATTTTTAAAATTTTTATTTTCAAATTTTTAATATTTATTTTATATTTTATAAAATTTTAAACCTCAAACTCAAATCCCCATCCCTTAACTCTAAATCCTAAGATTTGGATTAGTTAATCCTAGGGGTATAAGTGTATATTTACTTCTTTAATAAAACATTTTGGTCATTTTGATTCTTAGAATCTATATTTGTGATAGAAACTTTTTTAGTGCTATCCTAAGGTATTTCCCTAAAATAATTATAAAATATAATAATTAATTAAAATGCAAGATTTCCAAACAATTATAACTATATAAATTTATAATACATGATTTTTAAAATTTAGGCTATATGCTTTTGAAAATATTCACAAATAACATATAATATATATAAGTTGAGGCTAAAATTATTGAAAATATCCACATATTATTTTAAAGCAGCAAAAAATGTCAAAGCAGAAAATGTCAAATCAATACCCAAAATATGTTTCTTTCAAAATAAAAATAGAAATAATTATTAAATTTAGTAAATAATTAAAGAAAAATTAATAAATCGAAGAAATTTGATATATAAACAAAATCTTTGGAAGATTAACATAAAAAATGTTAAAAGGCTTTCATTAATAAGAGAAAATATGAAAGAGGCAGCAAGTTAGTACAAAAACAAGGAAAAGTAAAGAGGCAGCAGAATACATCCAAATTTACTTAGGGCTCTAATCTCCCGACCAGAATTGCTGGGGTGGAGCCCCGGTACAACGTCTAAGATTTACCAGAGCAGTAGCCTTGTTTCTTAGCAGAGAAACCAAGGAATTAAAAGTCTTGTGAGGAGGCATTGTAATCCCGTCATGATAACGGCTGTTCCGCCCATCCCATATAACATGGATTGCTCCTTGCTAAGCTTGAAAAATAGCCACCTTCAAGGTGGTAGATCCAGAATTTGAGATCAGCCACTGAATCAGAGTTGGCCACGAATGAGGGGCATTGAAAATCCCTAGCTTCACCATAAGATCTTTCCAAATATATAGAGAGTAATGACAGTCCAAAAACAAGTAATTTCTTGTCTCTTCATGGAGACCATATAGAATGCAAGTTTTGCCGATGTCATAACCCCAAGAATGTAATCTATCCAAAGTGGGATTCCCGTTGAGGACGAATAACCAGGACGTCAAAGAATGACGTGGAAGAGCTGTCCTGTGCGAGAGAATATTTGGTACTGACCACGTGGGTTTAGAGATTCTTATGTTATTCCACACTTGCCCAGAGATAAATATATCATGAGCAGGACTGATCATGAATACTACCTTCCATTGTTACACTGAGGCGTGTCCGAATCAGAAGACACATTTGTATGTCTCAAAGTCCCATGTATCTCTAACCTCTTTTTTTTTTTTTCTTTGCAGCATGCAGGTGATCGATGGTAAGATTTTGTTGATACCCACGTCAACCAGATCAGTGAAGAAAGGAGACCTCGGCTGCTTACTTTCTGTTCTATAAACGTTTAGTAGAAGAATAATGAAAGCAGAAGCTGAAAAAGAGAAGAAAGAGGTACGTGAAGTTTTTCCACTGTTAGCGAAGCTTATTAAGAAACATCACTGGCTAATTCTCATCATTAGTGCAAAGATCAGGATCAAAGCAGCTGAGTTGAGGACTGATTACAGGATAGGGAGAGAGGAGAGTAGGGAAGAAGAAGATCAAAACCGGAGAGGACATGTTGCGGAGAATTCATTTCATTTTTAGAAAAAATTGGTATCCAATAACTATATTCAATTAAAGAGGAAGATTAGATAAATGCTTTTGAACAAAACCCTTGTGAGATATCTTCTAATTGTTTTTAAATAGCACATACAAAATAAAATAACAAAACAAAATTAATTTAAAATAAATCAACTTGCTATATATACTATTTTTGGAAAATAGTATATAAAAATAAAACTAACAAACATTTTTTAAAAAGAATACCATACCTTTAGAATCAAAACTATAAACATTTTAAAATTAATATCAAATTAAAAACTAATAGAAAAGTCATTAAAAATCATTTGCATCTTTGGACGAAAAAAATTATTTATTTTCCAAAGCAAATATGAATACAAATGGAATAGTATAATAACAAATATGAAGGCTAATTAAATAACTATAATACTAAGATATATATTAAAATCGAATTTCCTACTTGATGACAATTACTATTGACTTATGAAAACATTTCATATGTTAATATCTTCAGAGGGAAGTGATAGATAAGTTGATTAATTAGTATTTCTCTCCACAAACTTTCGCTAATCAGAACGTGCTGTATCTATTGTTACTTTTTTTTTTTCACTGAATTTTCATTGATCATCGAAAATTTAAACATATACAACATTACAGAGGAACATCAACAACAAAAAATGCCTTTGTATCCCCACTACCACTCAAACAACACAACAAAAGGCTCAGGTAGAACTAAGAACAAACATTCTCCCCCGAAACCCAACACCATAACTAACTGCCCATGAGAATCACTTCAGAGGTAACGGCTTTCATTGACAAAGAATTCAAAAAGCCAAGGAGGGTAACCAGTCTGAACATATGATCTCACCAATCCCTGCTTAGTAACGCTTTGAGCAATGAAAGATGCTCCTCTGTTCGCTTCTCTGCTTACCACTTGCAGCTTTCAACCAACAATTCTTGCCATACTGATTCCTATTTCACCTGCAAAGTGAAGGAAGGAAGGCCATGCTTGTGGTCTTTCAACAGCTCTAAACATTTCACAGAATTCACCAGCTATGATGATATGGGACATTCTGTGACTCTCCATACTCTCCAAAGCCCAAAGTATCACCACAAGCTTAGCCTGATCCCTAGATTGGATATTACTGAACGCTCTTCTACTATGGCAAAGCACAACACCTCTCTCTTACGAATCACCCAGCCACCACCCGCAAGATTTTTGGATTTATTCCAATCAAATCCTACATTGCACATAGACCAATCTTTTGGTGGCGGCTTCCACTTCTCCTTTCTCTTCTGAATATTAACTTGAGTCTCGGAAAGAATTTTTTCCTCCACCACTTGCGCTTCAAACCATTCATCGGCATCTTGATTGGCACACAGCATAACATTTGAAGGAATTGGAGTAAAACCTCTGAACAAGAGCTCGTTTCTCGACTTCCATAACGACCATAAGATCCAAGGCCAAACTCTAAAAGAATTTGGCACCACCTTGCGTTTCTTCCCCAAACTCAGCAGATAACTGAAGTTTACAAAAATCGAAGTTTGGTGGAAGCCATTTTGGGGATTAGGGATACCTGTGTAGGAAGTATATATGGAAAGGTCTTATGTGTAAATTATATTGTCATGTAACCCTAGCTAGTCTTGTATATATATTGTAACAGCATGCTCTAATAAGATTACGCTTCCCATTACATATGGTATCAGAGCTTTCGATTCAAAAACCCTAAATAAACTAGCCGCTTCTTCTTCTTCTTCTTCTTCCCCCTTCCTTCAGTCGCCATGACTCACCCAACCAACCATGAAACTGTTATCACCATTGATTCAGTCAAGCTCTTAAACGTCAACATGACCAACGTTACGAAGCTCACGGCATCCAACTTTCTTATGTGGAGCCGTCAAGTCCAGGCCTTACTCAATGGATATGGCCTCGCTGGATACATCACCGGCGACACCCCGATCCCAACCCCGACGATCATGACGGCTGAAGTCGTCACGGTCAACCCTGAGTACACGTCTCACCAACGTCAAGATCAGCTGATCTACAGTGCCCTCTTGGGTGCGATCTCAGCTAACATCCAACCCATCCTCGCTACTACAGCCACGTCTGCGGAGATCTGGGCGAAACTCTCCGCCACCTACGCTAAGCCAACTCGCGGACACATCCAACAACTCCGTCAACAGGTCAAGCAATGGAAGAAAGGCACAAAATCCATTGACGAGTACCTGCAAGGCTTCACCACTCGCTTTGACCAGCTCGCTCTCTTGGGAAAGCCGTTTGATTTGGAAGATCAGATCGAGTTCATCGTGGACGGACTGCCTGAGGAGTATAAACAAGTCGTGGATCAAATCCAAGGGCGTGATGTTACTCCTTCGATAACTGAGGTTCATGAAAAGCTGTTGAACCAGGAAGTTAAACTTCATGATGCTACGTCTGATGTCGTACTCCCGATCTCTGCGAATGTGGCTCAGTCCCGCCCTCAGAACAACAACTACCGCAACAACAACTACCGTGGTCGCTCGAACAATCGCAACAGTGGTAACTCATGGTCCCCACAGCAGCCGTACGCACCACGCCAAGAGCAACAATCACGTGGGTATCAAGGCAAGTGTCTATGGTCATAGCGCGAGGCGTTGCTCTCAGATGTCTCAACAAGGAGGCTACACTAACCCTGCCTCGGCACCATGGCAACCTCGTGCTAATATGGCAGCTGCTGCGTACAACCCCAACAACTGGATTCTTGACTCCGGAGCCACACACCATCTCACTACCGATCTGAGTAATCTGGCGCTCCATCAGCCATACAATGGTGGTGAAGAAGTGACCATTGCTGACGGCTCGGGTCTCTCCATCTCTCATACGGGTTCCTCAATTCTTCCCACTCCATCTCGTCCTTTAAGCTTAAACAATATCCTATATGTTCCTAACCTTCATAAAAACCTTATATCTGTTTACCGCTTGTGTAATGCTAATACGGTGTCTGTTGAATTCTTTCCTGCCCACTTTCAGGTGAAGGATCTCAGCACGGGGGTCCGATTACTTCAAGGCAGAACTAAAGATGAGCTATACGAGTGGCCAGTACCATACTCCAAACCCACGTCTCTCCTTGCGTCACCAACCTCCAAAACGTCCCTCACCTCTTGGCATTTGCGACTTGGCCACCCAGCACAACCTATCCTAAACACTCTTGTTTCTCAATTTTCTTTACCTACTTTGTTGTCATCTCAAAAACAAACTCCTTGTTCTCATTGCTTAATCAATAAAACCCATAAACTGCCTTTTTATTCAAATACCATTGTCTCAACCAAACCACTTGAGTATGTGTATAGCGACGTCTGGATGTCCCCAATAAACTCAGTAGACAACTTCAAATACTATGTTCTCTTTGTTGATCACTTCACGAGGTTTACTTGGCTATATCCGCTGAAGCTCAAGTCGCAAGTCCAGGCTACCTTCATCGCATTCAAAGCACTGGTAGAAAACCGGTTTAATGAGAAGATCAAGACTCTATACTCGGACAACGGTGGGGAATATCTTGCGCTGAGACAATTTCTTCAAACTCACGGTATCTCTCATCTGACGTCCCCACCGCACACACCAGAACACAATGGGATTTCCGAAAGGAAACACCGTCATATTGTGGAAACTGGTCTTACTCTTCTCAGCCAAGCGTCCATGCCTACTTCATACTGGTCTTATGCCTTCACCACTGCCGTCTACCTTATCAATCGCATGCCCACCCCAGTCCTCAACAACACATCACCCTACGCCAAGCTCTTTCAACAAGTCCCAAACTACCATAAACTTCGAGTCTTTGGCAGCGCATGTTATCCCTGGCTCCGTCCGTATGCAAATAACAAAATGGCGATGAGATCGACTGAATGTGTCTTCCTTGGATACTCACTTACACAAAGTGCGTATCTGTGTCTTGATCGTGGCAGCGGCAGAACCTTTGTGTCTCGCCATGTCCAGTTCATCGAGGACAAGTTTCCGTTTGCTACTCCACCCAAACCCACACCCCAGCCTGAGTTGTCGCAAACCTCTCCCCCTTTCTCTGTTGTCCCACTTACCCTCTCATCACACCCGGCGCCACTCGTGTCTGCTCCATCTATGCCTTCCCCGGGCGGGGATCCTCACCGGCAGGCCACGCCTGACATTCCATCCTCTTCGTCTTCACTGATGAATGATGCTGTGCTATCTTCTGATAACACACAGGTGGACCCAGGTATTGAATCAACAACACCCTCTGGCAATGCACAGGTATGTACTCCAACTCCCACTCCTCCAATAATCACCACTCAACCAGCCCAACCCCCGCCACCTGCGAACCCAGCAACCAATATACATCCCATGCGGACTCGCGCAAAGAACCAGATACACAAACCAAACACTAAACACTCTCTCCTCACCATCAAACACCAAAGCACCCCACTGATCCCCACTACCGTAACCCAAGCCTTGAGGGATGAGCAATGGCGTAATGCCATGGGCGAAGAGATGGATGCCCAGATACGGAATCGAACTTATGATTTGGTTCCATCACATCCTAGTCAGCATGTTATTTCTACTAAGTGGCTCTTTTCTCATAAATATTTTCCAGATGGCACACTCAAGAGACATAAAGCAATATGGGTGGCGCGGGGACACAGACAACAGCAAGGCATCGATTACTCAGAAACGTTTAGTCCCGTGGTTAAGTCGCTCACTATACGACTCGTTCTCCAGCTTGCTGTCTCCCGCGCGTGGCAAATCAAACAGCTCGACGTCAACAACGCCTTCCTCCAAGGAACCTTAACTGATGAAGTCTATGTCAGCCAGCCACCAGGCTATGTAGATAAAGACCGCCCTCATCATGTTTGTCGTCTCCGCAAGGCACTCTACGGCCTGAAACAGGCGCCGCGTGCGTGGTATCAGGAACTCAAGACGTTCCTCTGCTCCCTTGGGTTCCGCAACTCTCTAGCCGATACCTCTGTGTTTGTTTACAATGATGCAGGTCGAATTGTGTATTGCCTCGTCTACGTTGATGACATCATTGTCACTGGTAGCAGTCCGGCCCTTGTCACGAGCTTCATCACTGCCTTGTCCAATAGATTCTCCCTTAAAGATCCAATGGACTTGGATTACTTTCTAGGCATTGAGGCGACAAGAACCGGTCATGGTCTTCATCTCATGCAACGCAAATATATCAATGACCTTCTCCGTCGCACCAACATGGTTGATGCAAAGCCAGTCACCTCCCCAATGGCAACAACGCCGAAGCTGTCTCTCAAGTCTGGCACTGCCCTCTCGGATCCGACTGAGTACCGAACTGTCATTGGTAGTCTACAATACCTTGCGTTCACGCGGCCTGATATAGCTTATGCGGTGAATAAGCTCTCTCAATTTATGCATTGTCCGACGGATCTACATTGGCAGGCTACCAAACGGATCCTTCGTTATCTCGCCGGTACCTCTTCACATGGCATCTATCTCCGTAAGGACTCCCCTCTGTCTTTACATGCATTTTCAGACGCCGACTGGGCAGGAGATGTTGATGATTTTGTCTCGACGAATGCGCACATTCTGTATCTCGGAACCACACCCATCGCATGGTCCTCCAAGAAGCAACAAGGTGTGGCGCGTTCCTCGACGGAAGCTGAGTATAGAGCTGTGGCTAACACAGCCTCTGAAGTGCGATGGGTCTGTTCTCTCCTCTCAGAACTTGGTGTCACGTTACCCTCGACGCCGGTGATATATTGTGATAACGTCGGCGCCACGTACCTCTGTGCTAATCCAGTTTTTCACTCTCGTATGAAGCACTTAGCCTTGGACTACCACTTCATACGCGACAATGTCAGCTCCGGGGCTCTGCGCGTGTCACATGTCTCCACTCATGATCAGCTCGCGGACGCACTTACAAAACCGCTTGCTCGAGCACGCTTCATCTACTTATCTAACAAGATTGGAGTTCGACAACTACCTCCATCTTGAGGGGGTATGTAGGAAGTATATATGGAAAGGTCTTATGTGTAAATTATATTGTCATGTAACCCTAGCTAGTCTTGTATATATATTGTAACAGCATGCTCTAATAAGATTACGCTTCCCATTACATAACCTGAGATAGCCCAAACGAGTCTTGCAAGAGGACATTCAAAGAGAATGTGATTGATAGATTCAGTTGATCCTCCACATACTTGACATCCACTGTCCACCTTGATTCCTCTAGCTTCCATAAGCTCCGCTACAGATAGGCCACCATTTAATGCTTTCCACAGAAAAACTTTGATCTTTGGAACCGTTAAGACCTTCCAAACCTTCTCTTTAAGCGGATTAATAGAAGGTTGGTTAAAAGCTTCCGGTTGAGATAGTCTAGTCTTCTCTTCAAAGGCTAAGTTATAAGCCGTTTTAACAGAGAATTGACCACTTCGAGTCAGCTTCCAAGAATAAAAATCCTCTTTTAAAACTGCTGGCTGATTCTTTAACAACATCTCAACATCTCCTGGAACAAAGATTTCACACAGAGCCGTTGGATTCCACAAGCGAGTATAGGTATCAATCAGAGAGCTCGCAATCAGGTTCACATCGAAAAAGTAGTTCTTAATCCAAGGAGCTCGCATACCTTCCACTGGATCATCAATCCATTTATCAATCCATACTCTAGTCTTTTGTCCATTACCACTCTGCGAATAATGCCTTTTGTCAGAAGCTCTCTGCCATGCAACAAACTACGCCAAGCGTAAGACGGCCTAAGTCCTAAGGGAGCTGACAAAAGTTCACCATTAGGAAAGTATCTACTCTTCAGGAATCTCGCAAGCATCGAATCCGGTTGAGATTATACTTTCCAAGCTTGTTTGGCCAACATAGCTTGATTGAAAGCTTCAAGATCTCTGAAACCAAGACCACCTTGGTCCTTAGAAAGGCACAAACGTTCCCATGCTACCCAATGAATCTTTCTTTGATGAGGATTAGCTCCCCACCAAAAGGCCGCTAACATGCTGGTGAGTTTGTTAGTGATAGATTTGGGGAGACGAAAACAAGACATAGCAAAGGTCGAAAGCGAGGAGCCAGAAGACTTTATCAATACCTCTTTCCCAGCCTGCGAGAGGTGCTTATAATACCAAAAATCAAGCTTCCCATGAGTTTTGTCTTTCAGATAAGAAAATAGATCAACCTTCGAACCCGAAAAACACTCTGGGAGGCCCAAATATTTGCTTGCTCCCCCTTGATTGGAAATACCAAGAGTATGTTGAATTGTTGCTCTTGATTCTTCACCGACCTTGTCACCAAAAGAAATGGAAGATTTCTCACGGTTAATTGTCTGCCCAGTAGCCTCACCATAGAAACTGAGGATTCTTTGTAGCGCTGAAGCTTCGCTCACTGATGCTTTACAAAGGAACAAGCTGTCGTCAGCTCAGCAAACAAGAGATGGGAAATAGCTGGACCCTCCTCTGAAAATCTCATTCCACTGATCAAACCATTTCTCTCCGCCACATTAAGTAGATGCGTAAGCCCCTCAGTGCAGAGAACAAACAAAAATGGTGACAACGGATCGCCTTGGCGTAATCCTCTCTGTGGATTTATCAACCCAAACGGTTGATCATTAATAAGAACCGCAAAGGATACTGATGTAACACACATCATCACCCACTCAACCCACTTCAAGCTAAATCCCAGTGCCAACATCAGACTCCTAAGATAACTCCATTCCACACGATCGTATGCTTTCGACATATCAGTTTTCACCGCCATCATCTCCTGAGATATTGGTTGATGCATTTTGAGGGTGTGAACCGCTTCGTGTGCTATGACTATGTTATCAGATATGAGACGATCCCTAACGAAAGCAGATTGATTGGACGAGATAATGTCCTGTAAGAAAGGTTGAAGCCTTCTTACCAATATTTTTGAAACGGATTTGTACAACACGGAGCATAAACTGATGGGCCTTAAATCCTTCATGAACTCCGGGTCATTAATTTTGGGAAGAAGGAAAATGTATGTGAAGTTACAATCTCTAGGGAGAGAGGCCATCTGAAAGACCTCTTGTATCTCACTGGTGATCTGCTCTCCTACAAGATCCCAATGCCGTTGAAAGAAGAGCCCAGTCATGCCGTCAGGACCAGGCGCACTGTCTGGATCAATTTAAAAGATCGCTTCCCTAACCTCCTCTTTAGAAATGTCTCTTGAGAGGACCTCATTCATCGAATCAGAGACTTTTGGAACCATACTTTCCAGAACTGGAGTGTAGGGCCGAGGATTAGAAGAACGGAAAAGAGTCGAGAAATAGTCAATAGCAACTTCGGCTTTGGCGCCTTCCGACCATTGATCCTTTCCATTCTTGTCCTTCAGCTTATCAATCAGGTTTCTGGATCTGCTTGTTTTGACCGAAGAGTGGAAAAATTTAGAGCAACGGTCCCCATGAATCATCCACTTATCCCTGCTCTTTTGTTTCCAAAAGAGTTCCTCTTCTTTGTAGGCCTTAATCAAATCCTTCTTAATGATATTAATCATGAAAAAACAAGGATAATCTCTTGATTGGATCCATTCCAGTCTTTCTTGCAACAAACGAATCTTGTCTTGAGAATTGTAGACAGATTGTTTCTTCCACCGGCTGAGAGCATTTCTACAACTTCTTATTCTCTGAGACACTGATTGATGCCGACCATTACAGTTCCTCGCCCAAGCTATGCTAATCTGTTTCTTCACATCATGTTGGATTAGGAACTTCTTATCAAATCTGAAATGACCTTTGAAAGCCTCATGGTTAGCATAGAAGTTTAACCAAATAGGTCTGTGATCAGAACCGCGCTTCTCCAAAAAAAATTGGTTCGAGCCCGGAAATATCTTGAACCATTCTTCATTTCCAAAACTCCTGTCTAAGGCGCACTGAATCCATTTATTCCATCTTTTGCCACCCCAAGTCAGCTTGTCGCCCCTACTAGACAGTTCCTCCATACCACAGTTCTTCAACATGTCTGCAAAGGGCAAGAAAGAAGCCTCAGACCGTCTTGGACCACCTGATTTCTCTTCATTATTTAGAATCTCATTGAAGTCCCCTATGAGGCACCACGGTTCTTTGCGATTAGTTCCAATTCGGTTAAGTCTTTCCCACACCTCATTACGCCCCTCGATGATCGGATCTCCATATATACAAGAAAGAAAAAAGGTAATCTCTCCATACTGTACCAAACAGTCCAAAATGTTTTTATCTGCAAATTTTACATCCATCTTCATGTTTTTCTTACAAAAAAGGGCAAGGCCTCCACTAAGGCCATCAGGGCTAACTGTATAAACACGATCATACCCCAACCACACCTGAGTATCTACCAAAACATCGCGACAGTTCTTCGTTTCCATCAAAAAAAGAATCTTCGGGAAGATTTTTTGACGCAACTCCCGAAGACGTTGAATTGTCAGACCTTGAGGCTGCCCCAAGCCCTGACAATTCCAGCTGATTATGCTCATTGGGCGTTGGGCGATCCCTCACTTGGGATCACCTTAAGGCATTGCGCCTTATTGTTTGACCTTCCACCCATTTCTTGCACCACTTTCTTCCTCTTTCTGCTACCCATTTCCTGCTTACCCTCTCTTCTGTCTTCACCATCATCAAACTGTTGTACCATCAGACCTGAAGATAACTTCTTCCTCAAACCTTTAGGAGGACGCCTGCGCACATAACTACTCTTCCTGATAGTCCCGGAAGATCCAGGCTCATGAGAACCTACACGGAAAACCGTTGAACTATCAAAGAAAGGATTATGCACACTGGCTTCACTACTGTCGTCGAAGAAACCAAGCTCCAACACCGGCTCACTAAGAGTGACCTGAGGTTTGAAGGCTTTAAACGCTCCCGCCATAAGCTTGTTGGGATTGACATTTAAATCAAATGAGACCTTCTTTTGACTTTTCTCCCTGTAATCAAACACCAACCCTTTTCCTTTGTTTAAATCAGAAGTAACCACGGGGGCAGCTTCTAAACGCAGAACAGAACGTTGAGCTCTTGGATCAGCTTCAGCCTCTTTGACTGTACTTCTCAATTTATCCACCTTGATTGCTTTGTCTTCCCCTGTATCAGCAAGCATATACCTCCTCATTTCATCCATAAACTCCTTCGCGATTCTTGGTCTCCCTGAAAGAGGATCCAAGCCAACCTGAGACTCTTCCAGAACACCATAAAGAGGATCCTCCAGATTTATCATCGCAGCAGGGGCCTTCTGTAACGCTACTTTAGCTCTGTTTCTTCTAGCTTGAGATTCCTCCTAACGTTTCCTGATTTCAATCGGACAGATGCTTTTTTCATGATTGAGACGCTTACAAGTAAAACATCTCTTTTGCAGTTGCTCATAATCAAAATGAATGGTCGCCGTCTTTCCACCCTTACGATTTATAACTCTGGACATCTTTAATGGATTGGCCACATTGAACAGCACCTGAAAACGGATATAGTCTTGGGTGACAGGCTTCAGAAGGTCAAACGCCACCACTATGACTCTTCCAATCATGTCTCCAAGAGTTGTTAAAGCCTCAGTAGTGTAATATTCTTCTGCAATATAGCTGATCCTCACCCACAGAGGAATAAACTGAAGATAATCCTCCGGAGGATATTATACCCAACGCTCAAGCACCATCGCCCATTCATTATAAGTCTGAACCCCTTTTTCCAGAACATCAAGAAGATCATATTCGGAATTAAAGATAAACTGAAACCTCTCTCGAGATAAGGCGATACCACGAACTTTTCCTTCCTTTTGCCACTTTCGAGGCATAGTGATGATCAACCCCAACATACGCTGGCACTCAGGGTTTAAAGACCTCCCCATGATACTGAGACGATTTTCTTCTATGGAAGTGAATCCCAGACGATCTGGCATGGTAAAAGGCTCCTCATCTTCTTCATCCAGGGACAAAGCCATTAAGGCCCGATCCATAGCCACAGACATATTTGCAGACGAGAACTAGACGGAATAGGTCTTTTTTTTTTCTTTCTACAACCCAGATTCAAAAGCGATAAGAACACCGAACAGAAACACTGAAAAGATCTTTCTTTTAAGCCAAAACCCACTTAAATATAATATAAGAGGATAAGAAGGGAAAAATAAAACGTGTTTTAAAGACCCCCACTCATCAAAGACGAGTTGAACTCTCTTTCTATTAAAAGAACACTTTAACCCACTTGGGGTTCCTAGAGAGCAAATTCTCACTCTTCTTTCTCTCTCCAGAAACGTATTAGCTGATTCGATTTCAATGTGTAAAATGTTTATATCTATTGTTACTTTAAAATATATGTTGAGACTATTATTATTATTTTTTTTAAATCAAATATGATTTTAAATTATCAATCAAAAATATGTCAAAATATTATTTTAATTTATTCTTTTTAAAAATTAATTTTTAAGAAATTTTTATTTAGTATAAAATAAAATTTCATATCAAATCAAAACTAATAAAAATAGATCACTAAAAAGGAATTAACTTAATATAGATACTAAATGGTTGAAAATTAATATAAATTTAATTAATAAAAGTAATTGGAGATTTTCCAAAAAAAAAAATCATTCTGTTTATATATAACCTATAAAATTAAAGATAATCTCACACGAGTTCTATCACATAAAGATATTTAAAGGAACATATTTATAAGGTATATATATATCAAAAATTAAAAGTCTAAGAACATAAATGACTATCAAAAATATTTTAGTAATAATTCCAACAATATTTAAGGACTATCATTATAGCATGAATGACACCAAAAATAACATGAGAAATAGACAATATTCATTTATTAAGATACTTATATATTATCTAATATGCTGATAAATAAACTAAAAACGATAAATTATTATAAATTTCTATCAGTTAAGGAAAGATGTTAAGATTAAAGTGACTTTGTTATATATGAAATCTATTAAATATTAGCCGGCAATAAAAACTACAAAAACAATTATTAAGTAATAAGAGCTTTGAAAAGATAGTACAATTTGTCATGTAAATGACAAATCAAACAAATTTTAGCTATCTTACCAAAATTTTATTTTTATTCTTATATCAAATCTATTGTAAATAAATTATACAGTAACATAAACTTTAGTGCTTTACAACATAGTTAATTAGATCAAGTATAAGATAAATCTAATACGCAAGATTATTTATATTATTATCTTAATAAATAAAATATTAATTAATATTTATTAAAATTCATTATATTGGTTTTCATTATAAAATTATCTAACAAAAACTATTTAATATTACTTAAATCTCATAAAATATTAATGATGATTAAATTTAAAATATTTATTTTTTGCTATCTCATATATATTTAAATAATTAAATAAAATCTTTTCAAGAACGTTTGTGCACACAATATATACACATATATATAACCACACATTCATTATAAGAAAAATTCAAAAAACAAAACAAAGTTAAATATTATACTGATAGGTAAGCCTATATCTTATTCAAATAAAATAGATCAAATATATAATAAAATATTTATAGTAGTATATAGCACAGTATATGCATCGAACAATATATATAATACTATAATTTTATATTTTATAAGAAATATAAAGACATTAATAATGATCATTTTTAATGATACATACAAATAAATAGCTAATAAGTATTTTTTCTAAAAATTAAAAGAATATAAATAGGGAAAACAGAAAATAATATCTAAAATATACTAATAGATATAAATTTGTATAAATTAATTATAATTATAATTTTAAATTATTAAAAAATTAAATTAAATTATTAAAATAGAATCGCGCGTAGCGCAAGTATAAAAAATCTAGTACAATACTAAAAGACAAATATAAGCCATGGAGAGAGAGTGTCCGTGTAGAATAGGAAAATCAACCAATCATAGAGCCCGAGGTTGCCACGTCATCTCATTAATTTTTCATAAAAAATGAAAAAATAATGCGAAGGAAAGGATCTAAGTCGGGTTAGTATGACATAAACATATGACAGTTACCATTAAGCCATTGAAACTTTCTTGGACACATATACAAGAATCACTAAGTATATAATCACAAACTAATATATTCTTTGAAAGTGTGAGAACATTGACAAATATGAAAAAAACATAAATTTTTGTTTTCGTGACAAAGTTAATAATTTGTAAAAATAAGTTTAACATATAAAATTTTGTGACAAATATGAAAAAGCATAGATTTTTGTACAATTTTGACAAAACAACTCAAAACATAGTTCTCTAATGTCTTAATAAAATATTATTTAAGGGTGCAATAATTAAATATATCAATTCAATAAATTTTGTAATTTATAGAAAAACAATAACACAACAAATTTTGAAACATTTGTTTAACCTATCGATTTCTTTTCATGAGAATCCAACTAAAAAAGATAAAAACAATTAGATTTACAAATATTTAATTACCATTTTCTTCAATTTTGATTAATTTCAAATTGTAATAATATATCTTTTTGAAGTTACAAAAAAAATAATGTTCTTTTTTTTATTACACTAGCATTATATATCGATTCTATATACACAAATAAATATAATATAACAAAATAAGCTTGCTTTCCTCGATTCATATGAAAACTTTTTAAGTTATCCACCAAAGCAAATTTAATTAAATCAATCAAATTGTTAGAATACAACAAATTAATATATAATTTTATTTTAAATTAAATTATTTTAAAAGTGTATTTTCATTAAAAACAAAATAATAAATAAGTAAAACTGATTTGATGGTAATTTTTATGACATATATATATATATATATATATCTATTATGTGAAAGAAATAGAAGCTTAATATGGAAAAAATCATAAATACAAAAAACTCTAAAATTCAACAAAAAAAATGAATAAAAATTAAACTATGATATCACTTGAAAGCTTTTTAGACAATATTAATAAAATATTTAAGCGATAATTAGACAAATTTGATTTTTTTTGCTAGCCAAAAGTTTATTATTAATTAGCATCAGTTATTTCAAGATGTTTAAGAAATGATGGACAAAAAAATAGGATGGACATAAATGATATATGAACTATGAATAGTACTTTGTAAAGCTGACTTAGATAACACATTTGCACATCCATTTCCAGTCTTTTTTGATGCTTAAATTCAATTTGTTCAGAGCAGTTATTCCTCAAAGAGATCATATGAGATATTGTTTTGATATTCAGATTTGTTTCTTGACTGTTAAGAAGATTGATAACTGTAAAAATGTCTCCTTCGAATATGATATGTCTATAACCGAGTCTGCAACATGAGACAAGTTTGTTTAAAAAGTAAATAATTTTATTTTTCTTATATTATATACTCCCTCCGTTCCTATAAGATGTATGTTCTGGAAAAAAAATTTGTTTTAAAAAGATACATTTTTTATATTTTCAATGTATGATTTTATGACAAATTTTAAGTTTCAAAAAAATTAATGGTATTTATTGAATTTCTATTGGCTAAAAGTTATGAAAAATTGTTATTCACAAAAAACAATGCATATTTAATGAGTTTTCTTAATATATGTGAAAAGT
Organism: Brassica napus; assembly: GCF_020379485.1. NCBI lineage: Eukaryota > Viridiplantae > Streptophyta > Magnoliopsida > Brassicales > Brassicaceae > Brassica > Brassica napus. The sequence continues at coordinate 15,294,241 of NC_063438.1, forward strand.
CTAGAATATGCATCTTTTAAAAACAGAGGGAGTAATAAATATATATTATTTACTGATATTAAAAATATAGTTATTCATCTATCACAAATATCTATGCAAATATGTGAATCAAATACAACAATCAAACAACATAATGATTTCCACAAAGAAAATTTAAAAAATATATTGATGTTATGTAGTCTTATTTTATATTCTTTAAATAATATAATACAATATTATACTTTATTTTTTTAGAATTTAGAAATACATATAATATATTTTCCGCGCGTAGCGTGGTTAAAAAATCTAATTTATTTATAAGTTTGCCATTATGGCTAAGGTGTAGTCATTCTCAAGTTCTATTCTTAATAATCCTTTATTTACTAGATAGATTACACAATATATGTCATTGGTACGTACTCGTCACGTAACATAATTAGCTTGAAAAAAAGATTATACATATATTTTTTTTTTCTTTAATCGATCATACCAATTTAATAAGATGAATTTTTTTCATTTGTGAGATTAGGTCGCCGATGTCGGATGTCGGATTTAGAGCAAGGTTAATGAGAAGGGGAGGTCATTGAGGTTAAAGAGACGAGCGAGGTAGAGTCCTGACATGCCGTTGTGGTGGCGGAGGAATGAAGAGACGACGGAGAAGAAGTGGAACAAGTCAGGGAGGCGAGGTCATGCGGAAGATGACCTGCGAGGAGTGGGAGCTTCGAAGATTACTATGGCGGATTCGTTCGGTGCTGTCGTTTTGGGTGGTATCTTTGATTTATTGCACGCTGGGCATCAGACTTCAAGGTTAATTATTGTTTTCTCTGTGTGATTTCTGCTTGAGAATCGGAACTAATTTATAAATATATTTGTTGGTGGGGATGGAGAAATCAGGTGGTGGAGCTAACCATGGATCGAATAGTAGTGGGAGTATGTGATGGCCCGATGCTGATGAACAAAGAAGTAAGCCATCTATCACTCTCGAATCTATTATCATCTTTCCCTTTTCGCCTAGATTAGTTTAGCATCCTACACCGTTTGATATAAGCAAGACATTTGAGAACGAGGAATCTAGAAAATTATATGAGATTGAAGTCTCTCTTATGGCCAAAAATGGATTGTATTTCGAGTTTTTATCTTTGTACTAAATGTTTCTGTGGTTTAAAGCTGAAACTGTTACGCTTTGTTGATGAGCTCAAAAATTTCAAGGTCTCAAAGGAATTAAAGAGTTCAATTCCACTGGACCAAAGGACTTCCACAATTACTTATTAGTTAGGATACACAATTATATAATATACTAGGGGTTGGCCGGCGCTACGCGCCGAATTTTCTATTATTGTTATTATTTTAAATTATTTAATAGAATAATTTGTGTTAATAATTATATTTGTTTTTTATTCTTTTGTTATTTTTTTGATATTGTTTTATTATATTGATAGCATATATGATGTTTTTAACTTTTATATTTTGGAAATTGTTCAATAATTAAATAATTTAGTTTAGAAAGTATAGTAGCCAAATTGGTCAGTTATTATATAAGATCATTTGATAAATTCACACAGTTACTTCGCATATATCCAGCCATGTTCCTTGTCTAAAGACCGATAAAATCTAAGCTGCAATCTAACTTGGAGTAAAATAAACATAATAAAAATAAAAAGAGATGAATGGTATTTATTTTTTGGTTTTCAAAATTTGTGGTCACCTGGACTTGTTTTGGTGCAACCTTGATTGTTGGAAAATTTGTAACAAATATTACATGCCCGACAGTGGTCATTGTCTTAAAGATTGAGGTTTTGAATTTTCCTATTGGCTACCTTACAGAAAAGAAAAGAAAAGGAATCACGACAAATCAAGCATCATATTACAATTATGCAAGTAAATTTCATGCTCAACAAAATCAGGTAATCAACACAATCAAATAATTTAATCACAGCATACTCGTCGCACCAAAAAAAGTGAAAGAGAAGCTAGTATTTCACATGAATATCTCGCATGAAGACTAAACAACCAACACACGTTTTGTGTTAATTGTTTCTCCTCTATTGGAATAATCATTAATTGAAAACAGAAATGAGTGAGTATTGTGCGGGCTCTTGCATATCAAAAGGGGTTCAACGAAGCGTTTCTCCTTGGTGTCTTGTCTTGTCTGCAGCAGGTTCATAAGAAACTGCATTTGTTCCTTCTTCTCCATGGTCTCTAAGACGCTCCGACTTGAGTCTAGAACCAAAGATCAAAACCATGAAAGATGACTGTAAGCACAAATTAAGAGAGTTGAGAGCAGTACAGTTGAATACCGTGCTATATCTGTAGACGGTAGGCCGGTAGTGAGATTTGGGACACATTTAGAGGCTTGGTATTTTTGTTTCCAGTGTGCTGTATGGTCATCGCCTCATCGGAGAGCAGTAACGCGTAAATAAGGTACCTACGAAGATGATCGGCCCTTGGTAGGATGAGGAAGGTCAAAGGCTTTTGATGCAAGCAGATTCAAGGCCGAACAATCCTAGATAAAAGGGCCAGACAGATTGTTGGTTGTCATCAACTAAGCTGATCAAGTTTAAGAAGAAAAAAAAATTGATAGTAGAGTACGCGGGGAAATAATACTTACAGGTACGTTGGGAAAAATTTTAGCAGATTTGAGAAATAAGAGTCTGCTTCTCCACACTGAGAGCACAACAGTAAGTATTGCATCTGAAAAGTATAGTCAAAGAGCTAATATAACGCTACTAAAAATATTATACTTTCATGTTCCCATCAGTGGCAATCTAAATGTTGCAATCCTATAAACATATACATGAAATCAAACACATATATCTTGATGAACTATCCATCGGGAATCAAAAAGAGAGCATCAAGAACAGAGGGGAGTGTAAACACACATCATCTCATCATTTATGGGATGCTATAGAGAGCGAGTCAAAGAGCTAATAGAACGCAACAAAATTCATAAATTCATGTTCTGACCAAAGGTTTTCACAATAATTACCAATTCAAAAAACGCATATTTGAAGTCACGCTTAATCTTCATGAATTATCATTGAGAATCCGAAAGAGAAAACCGAAAACACATGGGTGTACACACATCATCGCATCGTTTATGTAATGGTATAAGGAGAGTCTAGGAGCTAATAAATAGCAACAAAATTTCAGAAAGCATGGTATTTACAAAATCATGAATTTTTCCAAATAGAACTTTCTTAGTTAAAACATAGAAATTGAAATCTGATCTAGAGATTTAAATCCAGCTTCAGGATCGGCATGTGAATACGCACAAAAGAAAAGAAAGAACTAACCATCAAATTGCATGAAGCTGAATAGTAAGCTCGAAGTATAGCTCGTACATCTGACCCATATCATCAGTATTTCAGTTCAAATACCGAAGGGTTGTGACGGCCATAAGGTACATGATGTACATAGCGATGGTATCGGTGGCTCAGAGCCTGAGCAGAAGCTATGTTGCTTTGTTGACTGCGGCCAAATAAGAACACTTGTAAGAAGAAGAATCCAGAAAGTGTACAGGTTTTTAAATCGAAGTAGACAGTAAGAATAATTAGCTTTCGATTGACGCCCATCAACTCTCAAATCTCTTATTATTTCCAGCTTCCGAGAACAGAATTTCTTAATAATTCAAGTTTCCAAAAACATAAGAAGCCTTGTCACCACAACCTTCCTACAACGGCTAGCCTTAAGCTCAGAGAAATAGAGCTCCACAACAACATGACATCGAAATCTCTAGCAAAACCAACAATATAAACATTGAGAGAGAAGTATGATCATAGAAAAAGGAAGGAGTTGCGCAAAAAAAAAAGAAAAGAAAAAGGAACGGGATAATGGGATAGCAATATAGGGATCGATAATTGAGAAAAGGAAATGTCTCAGTACCTTTCCATCAAGCCAGGACCAGATCACTACCCATCGACGCTCCACCTTTCTTGACCATAACCAGATTAGTGGGTATTGAGGTTCCAATTCCATAACGATTGCCATTTCTCAGCTGGGGAAAGGAATCGAAACAGACAAGATTCCTCAGATCGAAACGAACAAACAAAGTGAAGGAGACGTGTTAGGACTTTTTTGGTCAAATGAGAGATTGGGCCTTGTCATTTCTACAGAAACATAAATGGCCCAAATTGAAGTCAAGAAAACTGGCTTGCGGAAATAAAAGATGGACACGATAAAAGATGGACACGTGTCCTTAATTGCCCTCTCCTTCCTGATGACCTGGAAGCCTAAGAAGAGAGAAAAGTCTCCTTTATTAATAAAGATATATATATATATATATATATAATTATTCATTAAGGATAAAAACGATATTAACTAGTTTAACTTTTAACGTGAGAATTTTGTTACAAAAAAAAATAACTTCACAAATAATAGTATACTAGGTGTTTTGTCCGCACATGCGGACATAATTTCCTTATGAATATTTATTAGTTTAACTTATTAATTCAAAAACTAACATAATAAGTTATTATCTCCTCGTGAACTCTTTTACTTATATTGAAGAATAGGATTAGATCACATTTGATAACATATAACCGCAAAACTACGGAAATTGAGCAAGCTTTCCATACCAAGCTTTAAAAGTTAAAACATACAAGTCCTTCTTAAGCTTGCATATGGTTAAGATACTCTCGTGATTGAAGACCAAATTATTTCTCCATAACAATTTTTTTATCAACCTCACATTTATAAAATCATTCTTCACATATAACTGCCATAACCTCCAACCAAAACTTGTAGCTAAAGATATGAGTAAGCCGTACAATAGTAATCTTTGTTACTGGGCTGAAAATCTCATCATAGTTTTCTTCATACTTTTGAAATAACCCTCGAGAAACCAATCCTACTTTGTACTATCAATGCTTCCATCAGCGTTTCGCTTTAATCGATACACACATTTACAAGAGATGAAAATTCTTGGGTTTCAGAACCAAATCACGAATTTTATTTTTCATGTGAGCATCCTTTTTGGTCGTTGATTGGTGATAGATGCACAATTATTTTCCTCTTTTTTTTATCTTGGTCAGTGTCACTCTTTCACCTTGAGTCTATGATTTAAGACTTTTAATGTGACTTAGAAAATGAATATTATGTTCATCAATCTTGGAGGAACACACACCATCTTCATAAACCAAGACTTGAGGTAGCCCATAGTATAATAAACCTCTTTCAAATAAACCTCACAAGACACTATGTACTTATGTGTCTCCAGATCCATGCCCTTATAGTCTTTCCATTATTGGTCGTAACTGACAAAAATGCACTTCTTTATCTTTGCCTCCAACTTTTTCATTTGAAAGTAGAACACATTTATGTAGCCGACTGATCCTATGTTTTATTTGCCTAAGAGAAGTTAAGTCTTAAAGAATATATCCATGTCGTAGACCCCGAATAATACATTGTTTTAACCGTGCTTCCAAAATATATTCAACCTAAACAGGAGTATTAATCTCAGAGTAAAGGTTCTTTATCTTGATGAAGAACTATGGAAATTGAAGACTCCCTTTGCTTCTCTTTTGCGAGTTTATTCTCTGCTAGCTGTAGCCTAGCCTCATTATTCTTATTCAAAAGTTGATCTAATGCTTCGAAATGTAAATAGCAAGTTTACACCTTGTGACACACTCCAATACACCTGCAAATATGAAACTCTTCAAAGCAAACTCCGCTTTAGCATTTTTCTGTGTCCACTCCTTGGTTGCTTCCGCGGTTGTATCATCTCCCCTTTTTGATGTTGTGCCACTATCGCCAACGCCATTCCATAAGTCCTCACTCACCAACTATGGCTCCATTCATGATTTCCATAACTGGTACTTAGATTGGTTTAATATTTACATTGGCAATCCAACAACACGACCCATTGGTTCCACGCTTAAAACATATCCGAGCTCTCTTTTAACCCCGATCTTGATAATACATGATTATAATGACTCTGATATCATTTAAAAAAGTTTGGATAGTGCTTAGAACTAGTGTAAAACCATAATACCCAAAAACCTCCAAAGGAATAAAAGACCTTTAAAGTATGAATAAGAATATTAAAAAAAAACATCAAGAGAAATCTTAAAAGCATTTAAAAAAAAACCCAAGAGAACTTATGAGAAACACTTTATAACTTTATATTACAAATGGTGAGCTGAAGAGATGTTTATAACTTCTTATACATCTTATAAAATATCTAGATTATTCGACCACAACTTTAATTACTTCCTATTATTTTATTAATCTCTAAATTTTTCTACTGCAATATCTAGATTTTATTAGGTTTTTTTTTTCAAATATGACTCAAAATTTGAAGTCAAACACAAACATGACCCATGTTTTTTTCATGAAACTTTATTTTGCAATATCCATCCTAGAAGTTTGAATTATTCACAAAAATACTACTACTTTTTTTTCTTCCAAAACTGAGTGTTTTACTCATTCATCCCCATCTTCCTCATTTATTTATAACATTGCCATTGTCATCAAAGCACCAACCACCATGAACAACCAATTTCAAGCTCTAAAAGCACCTAAAATCAACATATACATCTTTATATCCTCATTTTTTACACACATAAACCATTTCATTTCACTTTATCTCTGATTTCATCCAAAAAATCCTAACGATTTTTTTACAAAACTATAAGCTTATTAGAGTTACTTAAGTTCATGATTTATGGTCAAGAATGAGTGAGTAACTTCCATTAAGAAGTTATGTGTACTTGTAAAAGCTAAACTTGAATTTCACCGGATCTAAAAATGATTTTTGATTTTTTTCATATCTGTTTCGCTAATACGACTTCTAGAGAAGTCTTCAAGTCAATGCATAGGTTAGTTTTGCAATTGACTTTTTATGTGTTTTTTTTGCAATTGACATAGGTCAACGACTTTTTTATCTTTTTTTTAACAAAGTAAAATTAGAAGACTTATGTAGAAGTCTTCTAACTTTACTTTGTTAACAAAAAAAATGAGAGGAGTCTTCTCGGGTAAACAAGTTATTTTTGCAATTAACCGAAGTTTGTCAAAAATTTGACTTTTCATAGAAGACTTCATGAAAGAAAACTTCTCGGGAAATCTTCTTTACTGTTAGATGAAGTCTTCTCACTATCGCAAGAAGTCTGCATAGATTAGTTTTGCAATTTAATTTATTTGATTGTTATTTTTTATAAATTTTATAAATTACTTTTAAGATCTAATACATGGGAAGACTTCTTGAAGACTTTCGGAAGACTTCGCTTTAGGTGAGAATATGTCAGAAGACTTCCTTCTTCTGACAGTCTTCAAAAACCTAACCTAATCAAATAACTAACTAAATAGCAAAAAAAAAAACAATTTATTAAACTTAAAACAACTTATAAAGTGTTTAATATACACAAAACTAAGCACATGTAGGTCAAAAAAAAAACAATTTTAAGTTAAGATTCCAAAATCTAATTCTAAATAATAGCAATACTATAACATATGTTATCAAACCTTAAATCAAAGTCTTCTGGAGTCTTCTAAGCCATATAATAAAATAATTAAGCAAAAACAACTTCCGTAAACTTGAAAGAAATTTAAAAAGTGTTTAAATCAAGTTATTAGCTAATCACTAAACACATATAAGTCAAAACTAAAAAAAAAAGAAGATAAGATTTCAAAATCTAACATATGTTACCAAACCCTAAACCAAGGACTATCATTACTCAATCTACATTCACTCACCTATGTTAATAATAATTCAATTTTAGTCAAACTAAATTACATCATTTATAAATGTCTATTATTACATGATTTCTATTTTTTCCCTTTCAAATTTTTTATTATTAAATTTATAAATTATTTTTTTTAGATTTAATACATGAGAAAACTTGCCATGGAAGACTTCTGGAAGACTTTGATTTAAGCGAAAAACCTAAATTCTACTGAAATTTAGGCGGAAAACCTAAATTCTACTAAAATTCAAGGGGGAACAGATCAGAAAACTTCTTAGGAAGTCTTATAGAAGTCTTCCAAACCATAACCCCTAATCAAATTATTAACTAAATAGCAAAAGAAAAAAAATTCACTAAACTTAAAATCAACTTATAAAGTGTTTAATATACAAAAAACTAAACACAAGCAGGTCTATTTTTTTTTTCTAAAGTTATGATTCCAAAATTAAACCCTAGAAATATAAACATTACTATAACATATGTTACTAAACCCTAAATCAAAGCTATCATGACTCAATCCACATTCACTCATCTATGTTGAAAACAATTCAATTTTAGTTAATATAAATTTCCATCATTTATAATATTTTATAGTTATATGATTTAAATTTTTCTCCCATATAAATATTTTTTATAAAAATTTATAAATTATTTTTAAGATCTACTGTATGACACGCGGAGGGTTATAATGGTAAAACTTAATACATATTTTTTGTTTGTTCATAAGATTATTATTGTAATTTCACCATATAAATATTTTTTATAAAAATTTATAAATTATTTTTAAGATCTACTGTATGACACGCGGAGGGTTATAATGGTAAAACTTAATACATGTTTTTTGTTTGTTCATAAGATGATTATTGTAATTTCACTAGCCTTTTGGGTTACTTTTGCATTTGATTGAATTTAGGGTATATATTTATGTTCAAAATCATGTTTTGAGTTATATTTGGCAATTTTCCCAAATTTTATTAAGGGTAACATTGACTTTAACCGCTCTAACTTGTAACGTGAGAGCTCAATTGCAAAAATTCATTTCGAAATTAAAAGTATACTAGGATAAGACATTCGCCTTGCGCATGGTGAGTTTATTTGTATATATTATCGACATTTATTTATATATATTTGATCATTTTATTTATTTATATACAATGTTTTTTTGTTGCAATTATATAATTTCTTTCCAATGGACCAGATCAATTTTTATTAAAAAATGTGGAACTAAACTATAATTAATATATCATGGGTTTATCGGATTGGACATTAAACAAACTATTTACAAAAATCTTATTTTTTTTTCCACCGAACACATTCTTTAAAAAAAATAACAGTACTGTTTCCGTAGTTGAATTATTTTGACCTTTATTTTCTATATGGTTTTGAAAGGTTTCAGACCAACCTTCGAATTGATACATGTCGTTTTAATGTTTTAGTCGTATGCTTAAGGAAAACTTACATATTTATAATTTAAAATCATTTTAAAAAATTCAAAATATAACATATAAGAAAAATATAACTTATAAGTTTTACTCATTTTTTTTAATTTAAAGTCGTTTAAAAAAATTAAAATATAATATATAAGGTTTCTTCATTTATTTAATTTAAAGTCATTTTAAAAAATTCAAAATATAACATATAAGAAAAAAATCTAATTTTTTATTACATGGTTAATGTGATTTTTTAATTTTTTTAATAATATAAAATTTAAAAAAATGAAGAAGGATGCAAAAATTGTTATAAAATCTCTATTATTCATATTCAGTGATTGCCATATATATATTAATCATATTAGATAATTTTGTAGCTTTTATTTAAGGAAAGAAAACACGCTTCTTATATTTTTTTGTTAATATAATGTTTCCTAGTAATTGGATTTGGACCAACATTTTTCTCAATTGATTCTTAAGTTGTCACGTAAGCTAAATTGTCATCATAATTAAATGACACAAAAGCAGAGTCTCTTTTTAATTAATACAAACTTAAGGTTACAACTTTTTAAATGATTCTCAATTAGTATATAGGGGATATATATATATATATATATATATATATATATATAACATTTTTATATTTTTATTTGAAAATTTTATCCTTTGATTTTCCAGTATTAAATTTAAGAAAATTTATATGTCATATAAAATACTAGTAGAGAAATAATGTTAATGAGGAAGAAATACTTTTGTAAACCAATTATATTGGTTTAATGGTTGATATCTGATAACTCCCTCGTTTGATTTGATTTCAAATGGAAACAAATCTGATTTTATTTAAAAGTTGTCATTTTGTTTTAACTTTGATTTATAACCGACCCGGTTTACTGATAACTATTATTTATTTCAAAATATAGTTTCCATTTGTGTTTTGCATCAATAACTACATATAAGCTATTTTCAATGAATTTCATTAGATGAATCAAATATTCTAGAGGAATTATAAAATTTTGAGATTTCATTGTTATTTGTTTATGAATTTTTAAAATCTGAGTAGAATTTATTGTTATTGGAGTGAAGAATTTTAAATTCCAATCAAAATCTTTTATTATTAGAAAAGTGTAGTTTTCATTGATATTAAGATTCTATTAAAGTCTATTAGTATTGAGATGTAATTTTTTTTTTTACTTATAAGACTCAATTTTGAGAATATCTTCTATATCCATAATTTTTTTTAAAATCTATGTAATAAAATAAATTCACATACAAAAACACACAAAATTGAAGAACGAAATAATACAAATCACAACTTTATTACTACAATCCCATTTTCATGCAAACAGTTTGAAGTATTTGGATTTTTTCTAAAAAAAGAAAAAGAGAAATAACAAATATGTGTGTTGTCCCAAGATTGAAGGGTTCTCCTGATTTTACTCTAATGCAAACCATATCTTGCATCATTTGTTTTCCATCTCTCTATTGACAATCTTTCTTTTCCTTATTTTCCCCGGATTTTCCGTTTTGTTGAACCGCTGCTGCAACTATGATTCTCAACATTTGTTTGCTCTTGAATAGTAAAACCTTGTTGCGTTTGTTTCTATAGAATTTGCCAACTTCTTCACCAAATTCACAATCTTTTTTGGGGTTTAGAAAAACCCCTTTTGGTTTCTTGCCGCAAAAACTTAGATTTGCATTCATCTCGATTAATCTGTCCAAGTGATAGAGAGATCTTTGATGCTTGGTGCAAGGTCATGTTTTAAATCATTGTAGAGTAGTAGGATATTTGCGTGCGTAAACCAAGGCAGAGTTATTATTATTATGGGCTGCATTTGCTCGAAAGGAGCAGCAGAGGAAGCAGACGATCTTTCATCTCATCGTCATCAGAAAGGAAAAGAGTATTGGAACAAATCTTCCTCGGTGCAACTGATTGCTCCTCTGCCTTCAAGTAAAGATGATTTCTCGCACAAAGCGGTAGATGGAAGCTCTGGTGGTGGACGAAGAGCGAGCGGTTTGATTGTTCCTATAGATGATAGTCACGAGGGTAAAACAACGATCATAGAGAGACCTTCGAGGTCTCATCGAGGAAGAAGAGTTTCAGACAATGGCAAAGGAGGAGGATTGATTATTTCGAAAGTACCTCGTAGCGCAGAAGCAGATCTTATTGCAGCTGGATGGCCTTATTGGTTAACCTCTGTTGCAGGGGAAGCCATAAAAGGTTGGGTTCCTCGCCGTGCAGATTCCTTTGAGAAGCTTGACAAAGTTAGTAGTAGTCTCTTTCAACTTTTCATTTGTCTGAATCATACAGTGTATTGGTTTGTAATGATATTGTATTTTTTTTTTTGCAGATAGGTCAAGGGACTTATAGTATTGTGTATAAGGCTCGGGATCTTGAGACGGGCCAAATAGTGGCGATGAAGAAGGTGCGGTTTGCTAACATGGATCCGGAAAGTGTGAGGTTTATGGCTAGAGAAATCAACATTTTGCGCAAACTAGATCATCCAAATGTTATGAAGCTTAAGTGTCTTGTCACTTCAAAGCTATCAGGTAGCTTGCATCTTGTTTTTGATTACATGGAGCATGATCTTTCAGGTCTCGCCCTTAGGCCTGGTGTCAAATTCACCGAGCCACAGGTACTTTAATAAAAGCTTCCGTCAACTACTCACCCATGTTGTGTTCTCTAAGACTAACAAATCAAATTTCACTATTCTCTGTGATTAGATCAAGTGTTTTATGAAACAACTTCTTTGTGGACTTGAGCATTGTCATAGCCGCGGAATTCTTCACCGTGACATCAAGGGTTCGAACCTTTTGGTGAACAATGATGGTGTTCTCAAGATTGGAGATTTTGGTCTAGCCAGTTTTTATAATCCGGATCTTGAACAGCCGCTCACTAGCCGTGTAGTCACATTGTGGTATAGAGCACCTGAGCTTCTACTGGGATCTACAGACTATGGACCAGGCATTGATCTCTGGAGCGTTGGTTGCATTCTAGCAGAACTCTTTGTAGGTAAACCAATCATGCCAGGAAGAACTGAGGTGAGTTTTTAGATTCAGATTATTTGTACTGCTTTTTTAGCCTATAACCACTGATTTTAAACTGATTTGTATCTTGCAGGTGGAGCAAATGCATAAGATCTTTAAGCTGTGCGGTTCACCATCCGAAGACTTTTGGGAAACAACAAAGTTCCCACAGGCGACAAGTTACAGACCGCAACATCCTTATAAGCGTGTCCTACTAGAAACGTTCAAGAACTTACCATCTTCTTCTCTAGCTCTACTTGATAGGCTTTTATCTGTAGAACCAGAGAAAAGATGCTCAGCTTCTTCTACTCTATTGAGTGAGGTAATGTGCCCTCTTCTTGTTTGTTAACATTTTTGAGTGAGGTAATGATTATCTTATTCATCTCTCTAGTTCTTTACAACCGAGCCACTCCCTTGTCACATCTCAAGTTTGCCCAAGTATCCTCCAAGCAAGGAACTTGATGCAAAGAAGCGCAATGAAGAAGCAAAAAGGTGAGAGTATGCAATGAGAGGTCCATGAATGATCAGAGAGATCCTAAACAAACTTTTCATTTTTGCAAAATTTCAGGAAGAAAGCAGAAGCGGTGAAGTGGCGTGGACACGAATCTGCGAGAAGAGGTGGAAGAGACTCCAAGGTAACACCGGAGTTCATGGCTTCAGGGCACTCTAATGTCTCAATCAACACCCCATATGGGTTCAAGAAAGAGAATGGAAGAGGAAAGCTCTTTTCTGCTTCAAGTTCAGTGATCCATCCAAGCTTAACCGCAACATTGAATAAGAATAAAAGCTCTAGGATCAGTGTAGGAGAGGTGAGAGCTAATCGTTCCAACAATGTGCCTGTTATAACAGGGGGCTACTCATCTAGCTCTTCGCAAAAGGAAAGTGTACCATCACGAGAACCCACAACGGTAATAACTGACTCTTTAACTCTTCTTCCTTCCTTCCTTCCTGTTAAATAATGTTTCCTTGATATATTGTTTCAGAGATATATGCGAAAGAAGAACAGAATGCACTGTTCGGGTCCGTTGATGCCTCCTGGTGGCAACATTGAAGACATGATGAAAGATCACGAGAGACGAATCCAAGAAGCTGTACGCAAGTCCCGCCTTGAGAAATCTGTAACAAAGAAATCTGTCAAAGCATGTGCTTAAGCAATGAAACAAGATAGAAATTGATGATACACGAACTAGATGATTTCATAACTTTGAGTCACAGACTGCCTCCCAAGTTCTATTATGGCAAACCTATGTTTCATGCCCTGCTCTCTCTATCTCAGCTATTTCTTTTGGTTAGGGAAGCAAACAGATGTGCATATTAAGAACTACTCCTTTAGTAAGTCAATTTATAGATAGAAGTTATACATTTGGCTTAATAGAGAATATATATATATATAAAAAGCCTTAGTTCTCTTAGAAACTAGGCATCAATTTCAAAACTAGTACATATCCAGCTTGGGTATCCGGCCCAGCTCTGAGTATTGACCGCCCATTAACTGCAAATCTCTTGCCACAAGTTTTCTGGTGAAGCTCCGCCATATTAAATCGGAGCTGCAAGCGGCAACATGCCAGTAATCTGATTCGATCTTTTCTCTAAGCTGATGTAGCTGCCAACCGGCATTACCAACAAAGAATCTGAAGTCCTGTGGCTTAAGAATTCCCTTTTACAAGTACTGCAGCTTCATCCAAAGTGTTCCGAGCACCAAAGTTTAGTCCCGGCATGACTTCTTCAAACCCATGTATCTTGGTTTTCAACAGGAATAAAGCCGTGCGAACGTTTTGGGTTGCCCGAAACCAATCCTATAAATTTCTTCGATAAAAGTAATAATACAAATTACTAGAGAAAATAAATATATATAAAAAAACTAATAAACAAAATGATAATTATATAATATTTTTTATTTTTATTTCAAAACAGTTATTGTAAAGTTTTTACTATTAAATTTTATAAATATTTTTAGATAAAGTGATGAAATTACTTAATTTTTATGCCATGATCAAACAAATATAAAATTTTATCAACTTTACATTTTTGAAAATATTTTAATAATGCATTAAAAACTATAACCACCAACCAATCTAATTACTCTAATTCTTTAATAATTAACAATTTCTATATTTTTGTTACTTAGGAAACCATGTTTTCATTAAATTTCCATTTTTTTTAATTCTAACTATCAGATTTCTTTGTTTTTATAATTATATTATGCCTTTAATTTGTTAATAATAAATGATGTCTTTGATTTGTAATTTTTTTTCCTGTCCAATTGTTTTTTTTTGCCATTGAGGCACGGCACTGAAGAGGCCCACCAAAGTACAAGGAATCTTCTGAAAACGTGGTAGCGAACTCGGTTTTAGTTGATTTATGTGCTTGATGTTTTTGTAGAAGGAACGACTGATTAAAACTCTATATGGCCCTTTCTAGTGGGTGGTTTGTTCCTGTTCTAAGAAAAAGCACAACGGTTCTCGCAACTGCTCTATAACCGTCTAGCTTCTCAGTGGGAACTAGAACACAGCCAGTATCGGGAAAAGGAATCCGATGTGCCGATTTCAGGACCCTTGGTTTAGATTCCTGAGATGATTTTCAACCCTCAGCTTCTGCCTTTTCTATAGATTATGGAAAGTGATAATCTTATTAGAACCTTTGTACAATACTTATACAAGTAGAGAGTAGCTAGGGTTTAAGAGAAGAATAATTACATAGAGATCCTTAACTATCTATATTCGCATATATATCCAATACGCCCCCTCAAGATGGAGGGGATGTTGTCACTCCAATCTCGCTGCAAGCTAGATGAATATGATTCCTCGGGAGTGGTTTCATTAGTGCATCTGCGAGTTGATCTCTAGTGGAAACATGTGCAACTCGTAACTGTCCAGCCTGTATCATGTTACGCCTGAAGTGGTAGTCTAAGGCGATATGTTTCGTAGACCGGATATTCAAAGGAATATTTGACTGAGTGAAACACCGGGTTTGCGCACAGATACGCGGCTCCAATATTGTCACAATATATGACTGGTGCTATAGGAAGATCAATGCACATATTGGAGAGCAAGGAGCATAGCCAGGCTACCTCTGAAGCTGTATTTGCAACCGCTCTATATTCTGCTCCCGTTGATGAACGAGCAACTCCTTTCTGCTTCTTAGAAGATTACGAAACTTGGTTTCTTTCTAGGTAGATGATGAAGGAATTTGTTGAGATGTAAGAAGAAGCCATGACTGCGAGTGCCAGCCAGATATCGTAATACACGTTTTGCTGCTTGCCAATGCTCCATAATCGGCTGATGCATGAACTGTGATAGACGTGTAACAACATAAGAGAGGTCAGGTCTGGTGAAGGCCAAATACTGGAGGCTACCAAGAAGAGAACGATAAGGGGCATCATCAGGTAGAAGGTTTCGACCAGCAAGCGTCAGTTTCAGTGAAGTTGGCAATGGCGTGGAGACTACCTTGGCATCTCCCATGTTATGTTTACTGAGTATATCATTGACATACTTCCTCTGCATTAGATGAAGTCCTTGAGGTGTCCTGATCGCTTCGATTTCCAAGTAGTGGATATCAACCGGATCTTTTATAAAGAATCTTTCAGCAAAGGATTTTATGACTTGTTGAACAACAACTGAGTCACTGCAAGTTACCAGTATGTCATCGACTTATACAAGAACATATGTGACAGTGTGACCATGAGTGTGAACGAAGAGAGATGCGTCAGCGGATGAGTTGATGAAGCCAATCGTGAGAAGATGATGTTTGAGTGAGAGATACCAAGAGCGTGGAGCTTGTTTTAGACCACATATTGGCTTCTGGAAGCGACAGAGGTGGTTGGGACGATATTTATCAATAAAACCATGTGGCTGCATCATGTAAACAACCTCAGTTAGATCATCTTGGAGGAAGGCATTATTGATGTCTAACTGTTTCAGAGTCCATGACTTTGTCACTGCTATTTCAATGACAAGTCTGATGGTGGTCTGATGGTGGTAGACATAATGACTTGACTGAATGTTTCAGAGTAGTCAACTCCATATCTTTGTGTGTATCCCTTGGCTACTAGTCTGCCTTTGCATCGCTCTTCCTTGCCATTTGCGAGGTACTTCGTTGTAAAAATCCATTTGCACCCAATTAAATTCTGGTCTGGTGAAGGTGGTTCCAAATCCCACGTATAATTGACAATATGTGCATTGAACTCTGCTATTGCTGCTTCTCGCCATTCTTTTTCTTTCATTTCTTGAATAATTATAGTTGGCTCTGAGGAGTGTTGCTTTTGTCCTGCAAAGTGAAGAGTTAATTTCTGCACCGGTTTTAATATTATTTTTGGCTCTTGTTTTCATTTTGTGGTGGTTATGGAACTGGATTTTGTGGTTCACTTGGTTGTACAGACGTGGATGATTGGGTTTGGGATGTATTTTCAAGTTGTGTTTACTGAGCTATGGCTTGCAACTCATTTTGTTCTTGAGCAGTGGGCTCATGGGAAGAGACGGTTGGCTGAATCATGGGTTGTGATTCATTTTGAGAAAGAGCAGTGGGCTCTGAGGAGGAAGAAGATGATGTAGTTTGAGAGTTGGAAGGTAATACATGAGGATTTGGTGGAGGAGGAGAAGTGTGGTGAAGGTTCTTAGGCAAGGGTCCCATAGATGGCTGTGGCATGACCGGGATTGTTGTAGCTGCAGGGGGTTTGAGTATTAGGTGTGGTTGGGGTCTGTGGATCACATACTCTTGATTTGGCTTGGAACGGGAACTCTGTCTCAAAAAATGGACATGTCTTGACGTATAAATACGGTTAGTATCAGGTTCAAGACAGAAGTAAGCAATCTGAGTAGCAGAATATCCAAGAAATACACATCGCTGTGATTTCTCCTGAACCTTATGAGCATTGTATGGCCTTAACCAAGGGAAGCATAATCACCCAAACACTCTCAGGTTCTCATAGTTCGGTATTACTCCAAACAGTATCTGAAACAGAGATCGCATCGAGAGAGTTAGTGTGGGAACCGAAATTCGCACTGTCGATTTCCGTTTAAATAAGGAAACTAAGAAAACCCTAGTTTCCCAGAGGACCCAGATATCTGTTAATTACCACACGTCAAGCAATCAGAACACGAGAATAACAACGATAAAAATAAGAAATCGAAAAGAGAGCAAAATAGATCTTATTCCGAATCTGCGTATGAGCGTTACAACAAGGTATAAGCCTGGGCTCGAGAGCTGTCGGCGAGATTCCTAGTTCTAGCAACCCTAAGACGGCTAAACCTAATTGAGTCGCAGCTCGAAATAACAAAAACGGAAAGTTGCCTAAATCGCTCTAAGTGCTAAGTTTGCTCTGAAAAAAGTTCTCTCTTCTGCTCCTCGCCTAGGACTCCTTATATACTAGCTCCAAGGTCGGTTTACGCTTTTACTCTTCTGCCCTTAAGCCGTCATAGCATAAAAATGGAGATATTCCATTTTTCCCGATCTTCACAATTATCTTCAAAACTTCCGTATTTATCCGCGGAAACTTGACATTTATCCTTCCTCGCGGGCCAAGCGCGAACCATGCTGTGGTTCACGGGTTTTGGTTAGGAAAAATCGTAGGATGGGCCTCGAGTCGTGTTTTAGGTCCCTTTGGGCCGTCTTCCGACTCGACACGTTTACTACGAGTTTTCCGCGGTTTCTAATCCGCGAAGTTTGATCGATGAATTAGAATAGCGGGAAACATAGACTGAGCTTGCTACGGTCTTCGGGAGATAGCATTCGAAGGTTTGACGAGAATGCAAGGACTGGTGTCGTATCGATGTTCGGAAAGGTTCAATCGCTATACAGCGACCGATCTTTGGCTCGAGCCCGGTCGCTATGTAGCGACCGAGCGAGACGAGCGCTCGGTCGCTACGTAGCGACCGAGCTTCGGCTTGAGCTCGGTCGCTACGTAGCGACCGAGCGGGACGATCGCTCGGTCGCTACGTAGCGACCGAGCTTTGGCTCGAGCTCGGTCGCTACGTAGCGACCGAGCGGGACGATCGCTCGGTCGCTACGTAGCGACCGAGCTTGGCTGAGCTCGGTCGCTACGTAGCGACCGAGCGGGACGATCGCTCGGTCGCTACGTAGCGACCGAGCTTTGGCTCGAGCTCGGTCGCTACGTAGCGACCGAGCGGGACGATCGCTCGGTCGCTACGTAGCGACCGAGCTTTGGCTCGAGCTCGGTCGCTACGTAGCGACCGAGCGGGACGATCGCTCGGTCGCTACGTAGCGACCGAGCTTGGCTGAGCTCGGTCGCTACGTAGCGACCGAGCGGGACGATCGCTCGGTCGCTACGTAGCGACCGAGCTTTGGCTCGAGCTCGGTCGCTACGTAGCGACCGAGCGGGACGATCGCTCGGTCGCTACGTAGCGACCGAGCTTTGGCTTGAGCTCGGTCGCTACGTAGCGACCGAGCGGGACGATCGCTCGGTCGCTACGTAGCGACCGAGCTTTGGCTCGAGCTCGGTCGCTACGTAGCGACCGAGCGGGACGATCGCTCGGTCGCTACGTAGCGACCGAGCTTTGGCTTGAGCTCGGTCGCTACGTAGCGACCGAGCGGGACGATCGCTCGGTCGCTATGTAGCGACCGAGCTTTGGCCCGAGCCTGGTTGGTTGCTACGTAGTGACCGAGCGGGACGATCGTTTGGTTTGAATCCCAAAGAATACTTCTTCGTAGAATAAACTCGTATAGTTTATTTTTACGAAAATTACATCCCTTCTTTAACCCTTTCGGAAATACGATCTCTGAGGATTTTCGGATGGTAATTCCGTCGTAACCGTTTTTGACCCCAACAGTTAGCCCCCCAGCCCGTTAGGATCATGCATGGGGGGATCCTAGCGTGCGGTTAGGCATGTTTGGCAAGTTAGGCGTGATGGATGGAATTAATATGCGAAAGTCCGAGCTTGAATAGTAAATCCTCATGTCTTATAAGAAGAGAGGTAACTTGTTCCATAATTTTTTCACTTTCTTGTTTTTCTCTAAGATCTTTCAAAAACTTTCTATCTTTCTCTCCACCCTTTTCCTCTATTCTCTTAAGAGAAGTGTAAAGATGTCGAGCAAAAAAAGATTGCGAAAAAAGGGTCTTCGTCCGCGAGTCCTTACGAAGAGCTCGTCGTTCCGAAGACGGAGTTCGTGCCTCACTCGGTGCATCCTGCCGAGAACGAGGCATGGTGGGTTGCTCATTACGGCTCGTTGATCCCTCCCAAGGAGAAGCCATTCCCGGTCCTGGTCCATCGTGGAGTCGAGGGAAAGGACGCAAGTAGGACCACTGACGAGTTTCTCGCGACGATGCGGTCGTTCTACCGCATCCCGGATGTTGTGGAGTTCCGGGTTCCCTGCCGCGGGGAATGTGCTAACAACCCCCCGGAGGGTTACTTTACTTGTTATGAGGTGTTCATAGTGCGTTGTCGCCTCTGGTTCCCCATACCCGAAATTCTCGTCCGAGTGTTGGACCGTTTTGAAGTCGCGATAAGTCAGTTGACACCCCTTGCCATTCAGCACCTTATTGGGATCTTGATCCTAAGCTATGAGCATGGCCTTTCCCTTTCCGTCGATCATTATGAAGCGCTTTTGAGGCTTCAACTTGTCAAGGATACGGATAAGCATAGGTTTGTCCCTCGGAAATTTATGTCGGTGGTTAAGAAGTTCATTTCGAACTTCAACTCGTGGAAGAAGTTCTTTTTCTTTGTTCGTTTGGACGCTGCGTCCGTCGAAGAGAGTTGCATTCCACTGTTCCGGAGGTTGCCGAACAATCGTCCCTTCATCAATCCTCTTGCTCCGTTCCCTGAGGATATTATCGCGGTGAGGGATCTTCTCAGGAATGGTCCCTTCTTCTGGACTTCTTTCACGCCGAGAAGGGTTCGGAAGGCGCTGAAATTTGTGCAACCTGGTCCAGCTTTGGACGCGGATACGGGAAGCGACTCCGAACCCGACGGCCAGAGTCCCGTTGAAGCTCCGACAGCCGCGCCGGAGTCGAGCTCTTGGAAGGGAAAAGACGTCGATCTCGGCGACATAGAGTTTTCGATGGATGACTCTATGCTTCCAGGATGGGATCCGAACCTTGCTTACGGCGACGGAAGCGGTTCGAGCGAAGCCCCCATTCCGGACTTCGATGATTTCTTTGCTGGGCTGCCATCGGGTTTCGATGCTCCTCCTCCTACGAAAGAATCGGCGAGGCCGAGAGTCGTTGCGGAAGGATCTCGCATCATCAATGGGGTTAGTTTTTTTCTTGGGAATTTTTAAGTGATTGTCCTATGTATGGATTTGTAACACGCCTATTGATTTTGCAGGGCCTGAGCTTGCTGGGCTCGGCCATCGAGGCGGGTCATAGAGAAGCCATGGTCTACCGCTTCAAGGCGGAGAAAGCGGAGCGGGATCTCGCCCGCGTGCAAGGCGAGATGCTGGAGCGAGAGGCACAGCTTACTCGTGATCATGCGCGGGCTGTTCGCAGATCGGAGAGGAAAGGCAAAAGAGAGATCGTCGAGGTGATGAAGACTCGCGCATCTCAGTTCCAGGTTGAGTACGGGAATCTTAAGAATGCCTTTACCTCGGTGGGCGACTTTCGCGAGTGCCGTGGTTCGGTCGGAAGTCTTTGGAGGACGCAAGCCGACGACTATGTGTTTGAAGAAGAAATGAGCTTGATGAAGAGTGGGATGAGTGACCGTGCCCACGCTGAGGCGCTTATCCCTCCGATCGACGAGAGGATTCAAGGGTTCTGGGATTCCATCCCGGTTTCTCCTGATACCGAGGAGGTCCCGATCGATTTTCACGGCGGTGGCGAGGAAGTGGATCGTCCTGCGGATGCGTTTGGTGCTTCGTTGTCCGGGGACTTCGACTTTGGATTATGAGGGATGGATCAGTTATCCTTGTTTTCGGTCGAATGTGGCCCTTTGAATTTGGATTTCGTTTAGGCCACGATGGCCGTATTTGTATTTCCGGGACTGGCCGTTGGTGGCTTTGAATCCCTTGCCGCTTTACGCGGTTTATTTATATGATAAATGTTTCGTTTCGAGTTTTTCCTGAGTAGGGTTGAAGTAAATACGAGTTGTCGTCTCGTATGTAGTTCTAATTAGACGTTCGATCTGTTGGTTCGTTCGTGATTTTCGTAAAAATTTATCTGTCTTTACGATTTTCGAGAACATTGAGATACGAACGGAGAGGCATGGTTTATGATCTCGTATCTTTTAGATATCATGCCTTGAGATGTTTGAGACCAGAGCGTTGGGTTTAGGGCAAGACCTAGGTTTACTTTCGGTTAAGGTTTGTGCGGTGACTAGCCGGCTATCGTTTTTCCTGTTGCGATTTCTTCCTGACTCGCACCGGTTTAAAGTCCGCGATATGTTCTCGGCTTATATGACTTGTATGGTACGAATCGAGCATCTTCTCAGAATCTGGAAGTGCTAAACCAAAATTTCGGATTTTTGTTGTAGCGCGCTTTTGTCCTTGTGCTGGACGTTTTTAAAGATCAAAAGAGTGATCGGATTGCGTTTGTTTAAGACGGCTGGCGTGTTCGTCGGGGCCAATCGACGAACGGGGTGTAAGGTTTTTAGTGGTCGCGTTCGGACAATTTATTTAGCATTGTCCTCGAATTTTAACTTTTTGCGACGTCTCGCAGTTATTTTCGAGGATTATGCGTGTTTGAAAGGTGATAATCTTTACGATTTTTGGGCCGGATGAGGCCGCAGACGAGCGTAAACTGAAGCGTAAGCGTTTTCGATAAAAAGACAGTGTATATTGTAAAAATTTTTATGTTTCTAAAAACTCGATTACAATAATGGCGATTGTGGGAGTATACGAGTATACGCACCCACTCCCCCCCCCTTTTTAGAGAGGGGGATAGCTGAACTCGTCTTTTGACAAGCTGCCTACGTACCCCTTTCGAGGATCAAGCCATCTCGTAGTTCTGTTTCATGCCGCGAGTGTTCTTACTCGGCGGTTGGTGTCGCGATGTCCGCCTTGACCGTGTCGATCGTGGCTGGGTCGACGCTATTTTCGGATGTTCCGGTTGAGTTGTCGCGTGGGCTTCGGATTTATGTCGAGCTTCGACGTCCGATGCGTTTGCGTTGACAGACGATTTTACTTCGTCCTTGTGCGGGGTGCTTTTGGCCGAAGATCGATCTATCTTCGCGCGTTTGCCATTTGCAGAAGCCGTGATTTGCCTTAACTTATGCTCCGCGAGGAAGCATAGTCGCGACTGTTTTTGGCATCCCCAGATGGCCGCGACTCCGCTCGGCGTTGGGAACTTGAGACCCAGGTGGTAAGTTGACGGAACTGCCTGCATGGCGTTGAGCCATGGGGTTCCCATGATCACGTTGTAGATAGCGGGATGGTCGACTACCGCGAATTCGACGATTTTCGTGATCTCCTTGGCCATGACTGGCAATTGGATTGACCCGAGAGTCATCGACACTTCGCCTGAAAAACCCGTGAGTGGTTTTGGCGTCGGAATTACCTCTCCGAGTTCGATACTCATCCGATTGAGAGTGTCGCGGAAGATTACGTTGACCGTGCTTCCCGTATCGACGAGTACCCTTCCGACTTCTAAATCTCGTATGACGAGATCTATGACGAGAGGGTCGCAGTGAGGTTGGTCGATACCGCCGGCTTCTTCCTCCGTGAAGGTGATCGAGCAATTTTGGCCGTCTCGAGGAGGAGACCATGTAGGCCATTTTGCGCTTGATTCTGCCTTCCGTTGGTAAGCCTTGATGGCTGACACGGTATCGCCGCAGTATTGAGATCCTCCGATGATCATATTGACTCTGCGACGATTGTTATCGTTCCCTTTGTCATCCGGCCTCCTACCGCGTTTATCCCCAGGTTGGTTTCGTTGAGGAGATTTTTCGGCGGGCGGATTTCTGTCCGTCTTTGGAGGCCGATCAGAATCGAGGATGAGATCCTTGACGCTAGTTACTTCCGAAAGCTCTCCAGCGAGCAGCTTCGCGGCCAGTCTTGCTCCTAAGACTTTGCAATTAGTCGTGGAGTGTCCTCGGGATTGGTGGAACTCGCAGAAGGTGTTCTCGTCATACCCTTGATTGCGAGTCCATGTGTTGCCCGTGGTCCGGCCTTGATCCGAACTGATCGCATAGTTATGCGCCCCTTGGAGATCTTCCCCCTCGTGATGGACGTACTTGTCGTTACGAGAGTTCTTCTTTTTCCCCTTCGGATCTGCGTCTTTCGAGGATGGTCTTGCCGGCTTATGTTTTTGCGATAAGACTTTAGTTTCTTCCTCCACTATGATATAGTCTGTTGCTTTGTGGAGGGCGTCCTGGATCGTTCGCGGTTTGTCGAGAGTTATCCATTTTCTGAATTTCGACTTGTACCAGAGCGTCTTTCTCAGCGCGTCGATGGCCACTTTGTCGCTTATCCCGCTGACCCTGGACATTATCAATTTGAATCGGCTGATAAACTCGCGGAGGGGTTCGTCTTCCCTCTGGGAGAGACTCCAGAGATCAACATCGGAGGTTTCCCTGTCTATGAATACAGAGTACTGTTTGAGGAATTCCGATGCGAGCTGTCGAAAACTCCCGATGGTGTTGCGACGAAGGCGTGCGAACCATTCGAGCGCTGCTCCTTCAAGATTTTCGACGAACAGGCGGCAATAGCCGGCATCCTTTTCGCCGTCCTTCAGTCTTGCTCTTCCCATCGCGATGTGGAAAGCCTGAAGGTGCGCTTTCGGATCGGCCGTACCATCGTACTTCGGTACTTTGATCTTTCCCGGATCGGACACCCTCATGTCCGAAATGCGATTGGTAAAGGGGGTCTTTCGAGCTCCTTCCAGCAGTCGATCGATCTCGGGGGCAGCACTAGTAGCATGATGGATTTGAGACTTTACGGCTCTCACTTCTGCCGCAGTCTTGGTGATGTAGTCGCGAAGATCGCGGATATCCGATGTCTCGTCAGAGGATTTCCGAGCCTGTCGGCGCTTACTGCGAGTGAGCTCGGTTTGCCTTTCGGCCAGCTCCTCTTGTTCGTTCCAATAGGCGACTTCTTCTTCCTCCGTCATTGGTTTTTCGAACGGGGAGCCTTCCCGAGCGGATCGGCTTCTGGTCCTTCTTGGATGTCTGTCGCCATCCTCGTCGCTGTCGTTGGAGACATCGCTAGGGTCCAGGTCAATGTGTTCGGCTTCGTTATCCTCCGAGTCCTTTGCAGGGAGCGGAAGATTTTCAGAGTTCCCCTTCTCGATGGGAGACTTCTCGCTGGGGTTTTGACCGGAAGGTCGTTCCCGCGCGACTCCTGCTCTATCGAGTGGGGTGGGGGTGGCGAAATCGAGCCTCTTCCCGCGGATTTTGGTGGTCCGCGGGGACGGATAGCTTGGGTCCTTGCCGTTAAGGTTTCAACCTGTTTGGTCAAGGTATTCACGAGCTATCCTGTTCTTCCGACCTTTTTTCATAGGTGGCGAACATCTTTTTAAACTCCTCGAGAGTCGCGGCGTTGGCTTGCGCGTTGGCCGCAGATACGTCCGCTACCGGAGTGTGGAGATCGGTGCCGCTGCCTCCGTTAAGGGGAGTTTGCACGTTATCCGCGTCGTTGGTTGACATGTCTGACTGTGTGTGGCTTTTGCGGGTTAGATTGATCCGTAAGTCCCCCTCCTTCTAGCGCCAAACTGTGGGAACCGAAATTCGCACTGTCGATTTCCGTTTAAATAAGGAAACTAAGAAAACCCTAGTTTCCCAGAGGACCCGGATATCTGTTAATTACCACACGTCAAGCAATCAGAACACGAGAATAACAACGATAAAAATAAGAAATCGAAAAGAGAGCAAAATAGATCTTATTCCGAATCTGCGTATGAGCGTTACAACAAGGTATAAGCCTGGGCTCGAGAGCTGTCGGCGAGATTCCTAGTTCTAGCAACCCTAAGACGGCTAAACCTAATTGAGTCGCAGCTCGAAATAACAAAAACGGAAAGTTGCCTAAATCGCTCTAAGTGCTAAGTTTGCTCTGAAAAAGTTCTCTCTTCTGCTCCTCGCCTAGGACTCCTTATATACTAGCTCCAAGGTCGGTTTACGCTTTTACTCTTCTGCCCTTAAGCCGTCATAGCATAAAAATGGAGATATTCCATTTTTCCCGATCTTCACAATTATCTTCAAAACTTCCGTATTTATCCGCGGAAACTTGACATTTATCCTTCCTCGCGGGCCAAGCGCGAACCATGCTGTGGTTCACGGGCTTTTGGTTAGGAAAAATCGTAGGATGGGCCTCGAGTCGTGTTTTAGGTCCCTTTGGGCCGTCTTCCGACTCGACACGTTTACTACGAGTTTTCCGCGGTTTCTAATCCGCGAAGTTTGATCGATGAATTAGAATAGCGGGAAACATAGACTGAGCTTGCTACGGTCTTCGGGAGATAGCATTCGAAGGTTTGACGAGAATGCAAGGACTGGTGTCGTATCGATGTTCGGAAAGGTTCAATCGCTACACAGCGACCGAACTTTGGCTCGAGCCCGGTCGCTATGTAGCGACCGAGCGAAACGAGTGCTCGGTCGCTACGTAGCGACCGAGCTTCGGCTTGAGCTCGGTCGCTACGTAGCGACCGAGCGGGACGATCGCTCGGTCGCTACGTAGCGACCGAGCTTTGGCTCGAGCTCGGTCGCTACGTAGCGACCGAGCGGGACGATCGCTCGGTCGCTACGTAGCGACCGAGCTTGGCTCGAGCTCGGTCGCTACGTAGCGACCGAGCGGGACGATCGCTCGGTCGCTACGTAGCGACCGAGCTTGGCTGAGCTCGGTCGCTACGTAGCGACCGAGCGGGACGATCGCTCGGTCGCTACGTAGCGACCGAGCTTGGCTGAGCTCGGTCGCTACGTAGCGACCGAGCGGGACGATCGCTCGGTCGCTACGTAGCGACCGAGCTTTGGCTCGAGCTCGGTCGCTACGTAGCGACCGAGCGGGACGATCGCTCGGTCGCTACGTAGCGACCGAGCTTGGCTCGAGCTCGGTCGCTACGTAGCGACCGAGCGGGACGATCGCTCGGTCGCTACGTAGCGACCGAGCTTGGCTGAGCTCGGTCGCTACGTAGCGACCGAGCGGGACGATCGCTCGGTCGCTACGTAGCGACCGAGCTTTGGCTCGAGCTCGGTCGCTACGTAGCGACCGAGCGGGACGATCGCTCGGTCGCTACGTAGCGACCGAGCTTGGCTGAGCTCGGTCGCTACGTAGCGACCGAGCGGGACGATCGCTCGGTCGCTACGTAGCGACCGAGCTTTGGCTCGAGCTCGGTCGCTACGTAGCGACCGAGCGGGACGATCGCTCGGTCGCTACGTAGCGACCGAGCTTTGGCTTGAGCTCGGTCGCTACGTAGCGACCGAGCGGGACGATCGCTCGGTCGCTACGTAGCGACCGAGCTTTGGCCCGAGTGGTTGCTACGTAGTGACCGAGCGGGACGATCGTTTGGTTTGAATCCCAAAGAATACTTTTCGTAGAAATAACCTCGTATAGTTTATTTTTACGAAAATTACATCCCTTCTTTACCCTTTCGGAAATACGATCTCTGAGGATTTTCGGATGGTAATTCCGTCGTCGTAACCGTTTTTGACCCCAAC